>NC_139694.1:29848447-30430947 GCF_964106915.1 Podarcis gaigeae | reverse complement strand
CAGCAACCAATCTTTTCTCATTTGTGTGCCACAAGGTAAGGGCAAGAGAAATCACTGCCTTGAAGTAGTTATCTTTCTAATCTTCCAAAGTGAGGTGCAGGCAGCTGAACAGTTCTGGAGTTGTGGACGTAATGTATCTTGATTTCAGTAAGGCTTTTGACAAAGTACCCCATGATATTCCTGTGGAGAAGCTGGTAAAGCGTGGGCTGGATGAGGCAACTGTTAGGTAGATTTGTAGCTGGCTGACTGACTGAACCCAAAGAGTGCTCATTAATGGTAGAGTGGGTTCTCCTTCATGGAGACCACGTGTTGCGGTGGGAGCAACCATGACATCCCCTGTTGCTGGGTGGGTTAGTTTGGATGGCCACGGATTTGATTGGGCACCTCCATTGTTGCTGGGGAAAATTGATGCAATTTTATTTGATTGATGGGGGTGCTATATAGGTCCCTGTGCGCAGTGTTGAGCTTCTTCTTTTCGCTGCGCACATTGGATTACCCGCCTACCCTCCCTTTATTTAGGGTTTGTTTGCGCTGACCTTGCTATGCCTGTCATGGGGTCGTCTGCTTTGGAGCGGGAGCCTGGTAAGAATTGTACCATTTGGCTGATTGCCTGGGGCCATTTGGGTTTTGCCAACTGTGTAGCAAATCATCACAACTTGTAAGTTGCGGTTAGGCATTGGTTAATATTTTGGGTGGTGGAGGGGATGAGGTTGACTGTGCCTGCCCCTCCAATGCTGCTGCTGCAAGGGTATTCCAGTAAAGGAATCCAGGGGCTCACCATGCTTTCGTCCGTATCCCTGACAAAGGGCTAGGGCCATGCAAGAGCCCCAGGGAGCATTTGGGGAGAGGTGTGAACCTGGCGCCCAGCTTTTCTCTCCCCAAAATTGCTTACCCTTACTGACTTCTGCATGGGTGTGGTTGTCTGTTCTGTTCCTACCTCCAAGTGGGAACAGATAGTCGCTAACCAATGCCTAAGCAACCACTCACTTACTGTAATTCAATAAAGTTGTGGCCAAAATTATGCCAAAAACCAAAACAAAAGTGATGTGTGAACGTGTTTTATTTAGGGGTATCTTAGGGGTCCTCGACACATAACTCCTCGTCCTGGAGAAAAAGTGACAAGTGGGGTGCTACAGGGTTGTGTCCTGGGCCCGTTGTGGTTCAGCATATTTATAAACAACTTGGATGAAGGAATTGAGGGGATGCTCATCAAATTTGCAGATGACGCCAAGCTGTGGGGGGAGCTAATGCCGCAGAAGACAGAATCTGGATTCAAAATGACCTTCACAGATTTGAGAAGTGGGCATAACATAATGAATTTTAATAGGGACACCTAGGTCTGCTTGTCATGAAGTCATGGCTTATTTTTGCGCACACTCATTTCTTGGTCAGTTGTTGGGTTGCGCTCACACTCGGGGTACCACCAAAGCAGTGCCACCACAATATGAACCACCAAATTATTACAGCCTGTTGCATACCCTCCAACATTTCAGAGATAAAGCAGTGTCCTTGAATGGCTGGGCTGCCATGGCATGGCTGAAGTAAACAACCAAAATTCAAGTGGTGCCACTGCTAGAAATCTAAAAGTGCATGCAAGCAGTTCCAGATGACAAATTTCATGGAGGCAAGCCACAAATCACAACAGTGCACCACTTACCATTTCTAGTAGCAGATGTCATCAAGACATCCAAGAAATGTTTCTGTTTTTCTGCGTTGCCAGCTAAACCATATGTATGGGCCAGGAGAGCATTTTCGAACGTGCTCCTAACACGCCCATCAGAAGCAGCATCCAAGCAGGAGAGGCCAGCCCGCACCACAGGATACTAGGGTTTAAGAGAGATTGTTATATATTATCAAGATGGCCGCCGGCCTCTGAGGCAAGGCGAGGCAGCTGCTCTCACCGTTTTACTGTTTTATTGCCCTATTCTATTGTTCCCATTGGATTGTGCTCTTTGTTTACTTCAAGTACTCAGGAATGATCAAGGAGACATGCAAAAAATGTGATTAATTAGAACTTTGGATGAAGTTCATTGTGTTATAGTTAATTCAGATAATAAGGGAAGGTCCAAAAGAAAGGTTTGTTACATCTCCTTGGAGTTGGCAGAGATTCTATATTAACTTGATGCTCATTTCCCAGTGGCGTTAAATAAGATGAAAGATTATGGAAACGGAAATGCAAGCGTGGCGTTTTAACACATCTTAAAGGAACTGCCTGAGAAATATCTATGAAAACTAGAGTAATAGTAAATCAGTACCGAGCTCTTGAGGTTGCTCTCCAGTAGAGATGAAGTAATATAGGCCGTGAGTATGGTGTTTTGATCCGCTCCATCCTATTTGAAAGGAAAAATCAGTTAAAACAGGGGTGTAATAGCATAAAGTCCCCTCCCTAGAGAAATTTTGTTGGGCTTTTCATTTTGCTTGCCTGCAACAATCCCTGGAAATGAAATTCAACCTGCAGTCCCTAAGTATACATAAAGATAAAGATAAATAGGTACCTATTTATCTTTATCTTTATGTATGCTGTGTATCTGAAGAAGTGTGCATGCACACGAAAGCTCATACCAAGAACTAACTTAGTTGGTCTTTAAGGTGCTACTGGAAGGAATTTTTTTATAAAGATAAAGGTAAAGGGATCCCTGATCCCTTATCCCTGGTCGTGACCAACTCTGGGGTTGCAGCGCTCATCTCACTTTATTGGCTGAGGGAGCTGGCGTACAGCTTCCGGGTCATGTGGCCAGCATGACTAAGCCGCTTCTGGCGAACCAGAGCAGTGCACAGAAACGTCGTTCACCTTCCCGCCGGAGCGGTACCTATTTATCTACTTGCACTTTGACATGCTTTCGAACTGCTAGGTTGGCAGGAGCAGGGACTGAGGAACGGGAGCTCACTCCGTCACGGGGATTCGAACCTCTGACCTTCTGATCGGCAAGTCCTAGGCTCTGTGGTTTAACCCACAGCGCCACCCGCGTCCCTGTAAGTATACATACTTGAGACTTAATACCCTTAAACTAAGGGCTTCTCCACACTTCCTATTGTCCTGCTGCTTTCTCTTCAGCACACTTGGATTGCCATTCGTTCCGATCGATTGCTAAAGAGCGAGTTTTCCATTGGAAGCGAGCAGGGCAAGGAGAAACCAGCTTGGATCTGTGCTTTTTAGGTATGGCACAAGTGGAAATGTGGATGAGTCCTCATCAGTGGGATTTAATTCTTCCAGATAGCTATGCATAGGCTTGCACTGTTTCTACTTGTATGAATCTGGTCTGCAAGTCCGCTCACCCCTTTTGGTGCCACAGCGTTGCAGGACAGAGGAGGCTTCACTGGGGCCCCGACAGAGGAATTCAAACTGCAGTGCCCTTCCTGATGGGGGCATAAGCCCCTGCTGCCTATCAGGAACCCGATCCTAGCCTGCACCCTGCTTTGGCAAATGGGGATGCAGGCTGGGACCTGTGCTGGGCCAGGGGACAGAGCCGATGGAGCCGATGGTGGGCTTCCCTAGGAGCTGCCCCCTGCCCATTTAAGCAGCCCATACCTGGGCACTGCCTGTTTGTTCCTGCACCAGGTTTCCCCACCCACCCACGGTTTACGCTGCTAGTCAATGACTTTGCTGTGGTTACGGTAGTAGCTGTTCTTTATGGGTCCAGGTAGGAATTTGCCCACCAGGCTAATTGGCTCTGACCCAGTGGTTTTGCCTACATCATAGCAATCTTGACAACCGTTTGGGCATTGGGGCAATCCTTTGTTTTGGATGGAGGGGAGGTTGTAGTCTCTGCCTGCCCCTCCAAACGCTGGGATCTGGGGGGGGGGGAGAGTGGCCATGTCCATGTGTCCAGGGGGGCCAGGACCGAAGGCACTCTCTCAAATGGCAATCACCCTATTTGATGTAAGTCTTAGGAACCCTGCCTGGATTGACCACGCGTCACATCCGGTGGGCGAGCCGGAAGTACCGTATTTTTTGCTCTATAAGACTCACTTTTCCCTTCCTAAAAAGTAAGGGGAAATGTGTGTTAGTCTTATGGAGCAAATGCAGGCTGCACAGCTATCCCAGAAGCCAGAACAGCAAGAGGGGGCGCTGCTTTCACTGCACAGCGATCCCTCTTGCTGTTCTGGTTTCTGGGATTCAGAATATTTTTTTTCTTGTTTGCCTCCTCCAAAAACTAGGTGCGTCTTATGGTCTGGTGCGTCTTGTAGAGTGAAAAATACGATAGTTAGATTGCCCCATACCCAAGCCAAACCTCTTTCATAGGTATTCAATAAAGCTGTGGCCTGTTTTGACCCAAAACCAGTCTTATTGGTCTCTTATTTATATGGGTTGAGGTATGGGAAGTCTGATGCCTGGTCCTGCAATCTTCAGATAAAAGTAGAACTGTGCTGAACATTTCTTTTTCCCATTCATTGGGTGAGTGAGCGCCAAACAAAACCCTCCCAAAAGTTCATTGGGTAGAGATAATAGATTTATTTGATTTTTTTTTTAGAAGGGGCTGCCACGTATCTCACAAGATGGTCAAGAGTTTTCTATTTATTCCCTTGTTTCTTCAAGTGAGAAAAGACCCATGCAACTCAGAGCAGCACAGAGCTCTCTACAGAGCTCCCTACTGGCTGCACTCGCAGGAAACATACTGTAAGGTAAGTGACAACCCTTCCCACAAAATTCCAACAATTTTCTCCCCTCCCCAATGAGAAAGTATACTTTGCCCCCCCATATTTTCAGGAAATTGGGGGCAAGGAGGGTTTGTCCATCGTATTAAAACTCACATCCCTCAACAGGGGTGGAACCTGTAACACACAAACAATTTCCATTTATTCTTTTGTGTCCATAACTTCCCATGGGAAAGCGATCAATCCATTCCCACCTCTAAGGCTTGGTTGTAGATTTTCCCATCTGACTTGAAGCAGCCATCTGGCCCCTGTTTGCTTGAAATCCAGAGGAGTGCTTGATTCAGGATGGTTTCATCTACAAATATAGCAGGTGAGCTCTGTCCAAATGCTTTGTAGACTAAGGTGGTGAGCCTGAAAGGACAAGGAGCAGAGGGGCCTGGGATGAGAACAGAACTTGGCAAAGAAGGAAGAAGTTGAGACCAGAGTCACCACTTCCAATGCTTCAATATGCAGAAGGGACTGTATCCATCTGGAATTAGGGAAGCAGGATAAACCCAGGTGAGGCGCTGATGAAAAGCTCAGCAGAAGGACGGGAAAGAATCGTTTCCAGGGTCTGGAGGAGATTGGAGTTCTGGGGGCCTTTGGATTTGGAGGAATTTCGAAACATGTCATGAAACATCTTATAGACCTCAGTTTCAACTATGGAAATTTGGCTGACCTGTCCAGAAGGAATAAAAGTGTTGTTAGGTTGGAGTCTTCCCGAGATCTGCTCTTTGGCATTAAAGAATATGAAGAAAATCAGCAGAAGGGACCTGGAAAAGAGTTAAGAGCCTCGGACATAAGATCTCCAGGTTGATGGACTATATGGAATTGACAGAAAGGACTGGCAGAATCTGAAACCAGGGAGAGGAGATGGTGGAAGAAGATTGGAGAATTTAAAGTCTATATATAGAAATATTGTAAAATTAATGAGTGATAGAAAAATGGTGGGAATAAATTTTATGGTCTTAGCAGAAATGTTATAAGGACTTAAGCATATATAAGTATTTTAGTTTTAATGGAAAATAAGGATACAAAATATGTTAAGATATTTATAATATGACAGAAAATAGAGAAAGATGGAAAGGATTTGCTGAAACAATTAATAGAAGTGGAATACAAAAAGGGTGGTGAGAGGAAGTCGAGGAAACAAGGGAATGAAAGATAGAGCATGGAAAAGCTGTGATGCATGTTTTTTAATGGTTTTTTTATTTTGTTTAGGGTTAGGGTGGGTTAGGGTTTTGTTTAGCTTAGTTTAATGTGTTTAGTTTAATGTGTTTAGGTTGTGTTTTGTATTGTTTATATATTGTATTGTATTGTTCTTTTTTTTGGTCTTTTCTCTCTTGTCTTTCTACTTTTTCTTTTCCTTTTCTGTAATCTTTAAAAGTAATAAATATTTTTTAAAAAAAGAATAGTTTCTGATTTATAGCAGACATAGAAGCCAACTCCTAGGGGCTGATGGGTCTTCACCCCCCCCCCATTAAAATATTTGAGGGGGTTTCCGCTCAAGGCCTTAAAGCAACTTCACAGGTCTTACCAAAGGTTTCCTTCTGCCTCCCTGCTACCAAAAGTACTGAAGGAACCATCAGGGCGTCTGAATGGCATCTGCCTCTGGTATCCTGAAGTGGAAGAAAAATACAGCAAACCAATTTTTTCAGGTGCTTTAACTGTCAAATACATTTCAAGTGAGGAAGATGGCAAGAGCAGAGATGGCCTTCTCAGTGGTGGCACCCCGGCTATGGAATAGGCTCCCTTGGGAGGCTTGCCTGGTGCCTTATGTATTTAATTATGTGTCAGGTGGAAAACTTTCTATTCACCCATGCCTGTGAAAGCAAACACAAACCCCTGGGCTCAATGTTTGAGTTTTGTTTTATTCTATAATCTGAGCTGCTAAATTGGTTTTATTTCTCCTTCACCAGGAAGGAAAGTTTTAATGCTGCATTTTAGGGGGGGGATCTATTCAGTCTGCTTTCCACAGTGCACTGACCTGATGTGCCCCAAACTTGCCAGCAAATTGTTACACAGCTCCCCATGAGATGATGGTGATGATGATTTATTTGTACACCTCCAATCTGACTGGGATGCACTCTAGATTTTGCATCATAATGTGCAAATCGTATATGAAATACGCATACAAAATGCATATTGTGCTGGCGAATACATGGGAAAGCATGTCTTTTATGCAAAAGGTGTGCATGAAATGTGCACAAGCTGACAGAACATGCGAGTGCCCTTTTTGTGCTTGTGCTATACCTTTTCCCCCCAAATAATTTTTTATTGTTTTCAACATGTAATTCTTTTTCCAACAATCCTTATTGTCACATTATAATCCCTTTGACTCTGCCGAGTCCTGACTTCCTTCCCTCCCGACCGCTGGTATATACATCACATACTTTTTGTGTATATTATTGTCATAACTCTACTGTTTTACATTGGAGGTGTTATTCCAGTCCGCTAGTGTCTTAATATTTTTGTTGTTCTCCTTTATATATTCAATAAATTTATTCCAATTGTTATTGTATCTCTGGTCCTCTTGGTCCCGGATCCTTCCTGTCAATTTGGCAAGTTCCGCAAAATCTACCATCTTCACCTGCCACTCCTGGATGGTTGGTAAATCTTGTGTTTTCCATCTTTGGGCCAGTAAAGTTCTTGCAGCGGCTTTTGGCATACATGAACAAGTTCTGATCTTTTATTTTAATTTCTTTTGGCAGATGCCATCACAAATACCCACGGTGTCAGTTTGAAAGTACTCACCAGCATTTAAATTTCGAATGATCCTGGATTTTTTTTCTTCTGTCAACTGCTTTGTATCCGTCAGGTAGAAGAAAATATATAAATGGGACAAGAACATGGCTATATTCTGTTCCGCACAACCATAGGGCATTGGGAGAAGATTTTCAGCGTTCTTCATGGCTGTGCCCAGAATGTCACCTGGGGAGCAAAAGAACATGGGCATTTATGCACTGCATGTCACATAGAAACAAACTCCTAAGGGCCAAGGTCCCTTCAGCCCCACCCCATAAAATAGTTGAGGAGGTTGAGTCCCCCAAAAGTTGATGGGCATTTCCATTCAAATGGTGTGCATGAGCTGCATATTGTGAACGGTTATGTGGGGCAGATCTCCAATATTTTATTCAAGTTGGCACCCTGATAGTTACCTTTACAATTAATGCTGTTTTCATAATAAAATTATTGTCCGCAGACTCACAGCGCACAGAGCAAATCCCCTCTAGTTCTCTCCCACCTAGAATATCTGCAATTTTAATCCAATTCTGTCACAGTTTAAAAAGGCATAATCATTAGGGGAAGGAATCCCTACCATATTCGTGAGCCAAATCACAGTCTCCCAAGGGCTACAGGATAAACATGGCTCTTTTCTGAAGCACCAAAATGGGGTCCAAACCTAATCTTTACCCCAGCCAGCTATCATGTCTGTACAGTGGTGCCCTGCAAGATGAACGCCTCGCAAGATGGAAAACCTGCTAGACGAAAGGGTTTTCCGTTTTGGAGGCGCTTCGCAAAACGAATTTCCCTATGGGCTTGCTTCGCAAGACGAAAAAACCGCTATACGAAGAGCCTCACGGAACGGATTAATTTCGTCTTGCGAGGCACCACTGTAATTAATTCCTGCTTCATTATAAATATACAACTCCAGGCTAAGCACAGAGTAAAGAAGGGAATTGGTACGTGTGTGTTGGGTAGGAGGTTTGATGTTAGAATGGCAAGGGAGAATGAGTGGCAACTTTTGCCTTTCTCTGCACACTCAGGGGTGCTGAAGACTGCTCTGTATCAGATCAAGCAATGACTTACGGGAGACACCTCACAATTACAGTCGTACCTTGGTTGTCAAATGCCTTGGTACTCGTCTGTCTTGGCTCCCGAACACTGCAAACCCGGAAGTGAGTGTTCTGGTTTGCGAACGTTCTTTGGAACCCAAATGTCCAACGTGGCTTACACGGCTTCCAATTGAGGGCAGGAAGCTCCTGCAGCCAATCAGAAGCCGCGCCTCAGTTGTTGAATGTTTTTGGAAGTTGAACGGACTTCCGGAACAGATTCCGTTCGACAACCAAGGTAGAACTGTATATTGATGGAGCAATGCCATACCAGAAAATTTTTTACATCAAATATGAAATGTCACAACAATCTTACACAAGGCGCAAACAGGAAATAAAGATTTCAAGTATGATAACATTCTGAGAACTTACCAAGGACATAAAGTGAAGCTTTTTCTGATCCATTCACCAGATTTGAAGGCAAGTTCAAGGTTATTGTTTCAGAGACTGGTGTACCTAAGGATTTACAGGAATAAATAATGGGGACTGGATGTGGGTCCTCTTTCAACATTCTTCATATAGCACGGGAGCCATTGTCTTAGCTTTTAAGTGAAGAAACTGGCAAATGGTGGTAATGGAGCTGAAATTAATTTACCCACCAGTTATAATTGGATAGCCAGCGAATATTTGACTTCAGTATTTAGGTCTAATCTACACTATACATTTAAAACATTCTTATACCACTTCAACAGTCATGGAGAATCCTTGCAACAGTCGTTTGTTAAGGATGCTGGGAATTCTAGCTCTTTGAGGCCAGCACCCTTAAACTCCAGTTCCCAGGACTCCTTGGGAGAAGCCAAAGTTATTTGGTTGTTCTTGGGTTGTTCTTGTTTTTATTTTGATTGTGTATTTTGTGTTTTTATATTGTGATTTTATCCTGTGAACCACCCTGAGACCTGCAGGTATAGGGTGGTATAGAAATTTAATAAGTAACAATAAAACAATAATGACTGTTGAAGTGCCTTAAATGCATTGTATTGGATACAATGGTATTTAAGGCTCAGGATTGCTGTGGGTCAGGTTATTATTTTCAAACAGTAATTGAAGCTAAGAATTAATGGTATTAATATTTGATATTTTTATTTACAGTATTTCTGTAATGCCTTTAAAAAAATAAGATATTTAAGGCAGCCAACAATGTAACAGAAAATTCTACTATAACAAACATGTTTGGCAGCTGGTGCAATTATGTATTTTACACCTGCCAAGTAAAACCAGACAAATGGATGTCGAAGTCTAAAAACAATTGTGGAAATAGTGAATTTTCATTCTATGCATGTAGCGCATACCTTTTACGCAGATCAGAGAGCTCTGGGTCACCTCCTTCTTGATGCCTTCAGACTGGATGACAGAGGAAACGGTAAGATGAAAAATACAGAATAATTAATAATAATAATAATAATAATAATTTATTATTTATACCCCGCCCATTTGGCTGGGCTTCCCCAGCCACTCTGGGCTGCTTCCAACAAAGTATTAAAATACTGTAATACATGGATCCATCCATCCATCCATTCATTTTCTACACCACCCAAGGATCTCAGGGCATATAAAAACTCAAAAATGCCTAACGCAATAATGAACAAATATGAAAACAATACTCCCCACAGTTTAAAAGAACATAAAGCTTGCAATTAGATAGCAACAGAAGCCAGAATAATGCAGAGCATACATTAGCTGCCTGCAAAGTTCTCATGTGCTTCATTTGAAGACCCTCCAGATTGCAGGTCTCAATTAATCCATACCAGTGGAGGAACAATTTGCTATCTATTCCTCCTCATTTGGGACTGTCAGCTGTTCTGCTTTCCACCCATGTACTTCTAGGCTTCCACAATGCATCATGCCAAACCTATGCACACACTGGGCGACCCCTTGTAAGGACCTGTTCCTCTTCGTAGCTGCATTTGTGCTCATATACCACCAGTATCGGGATGCGGGTGGCGCTGTGGCTTAAACCACAGAGCCTAGGACTTGCTGATCAGAAGGTCGGCAGTTCGAATCCTCGCAACGGGGTGAGCTCCCGTTGCTCGGTCCCTGCTCCTGGCAACCTAGCAGTTTGAAAGCACGTCAAAGTGCAAGTAGATAAATAGGTACCGCTCCAGCGGGAAGGTAAATGCTGTTTCCGTGTGCTGCTCTGGTTTGCCAGAAGTGGGTTAGTTATGCTGGCTACATGACCCGGAAGCCCAAGAGGCTCAGTGGTTTAGACCACAGCACCACCTGAGTCCCCTTATGATGATGGATGGGGGATGTCAGCAATGTTCCTTCACTGAGAGGGAATGAGAACACAGGCATAGAGAGAGAACAGGTAAGAGTGGAATGCAGAGGGGAGGGAGCAACAGCAGGGAGCAGCCGTAGCTTGATCTCTGGACACAGGGAAAGAATGCAAGTTGTCAGCTCAGACAGTGACACAGATACAGGAGTACAGGGAGCGCCCTCTGCAACATCTTGTTGAATCACAAGACTGGCCAAGAAGCGCGAAAGGGTCAGGAAGAGACGGTGGTTGTTTTCCTGTTGTGGGAAAAGGGGGCGGAGCTCAGTTCCAGCAACTGTGCTATCTGAGGAGGATGGAGATTAGCTGAGCTCCGGCCGGGACTTTTTTATTTGACTAATAAATCTGAAGTAATTAACTTCCAGAGTCGTCTCGTGTGTGTGAGAGAGATCTAAGCCTTGCAGGGAAGGGTAGGAATGAAGTCAGGGCTGCACAAATGAATCCAAGCCAGTCCTTTTGCCTGAAAACCTTTGCAGCTCCAACTCCAACCTCTCCACTGCTAAATGACTCTGGTTGCTAATGTACACCACTGTGGTCCACGAAACCCTTTTCCATCTCTTGCAGATGCCAAGCTTTTCATGCTTACCTCAACCCAAAGTGGCTTGATCACGGTGTCCCTTCGTCCTGCGCTCAGCTCAGTTCCTTTGGCTTCAGCAGTGATACTGAAATTCACCAAACCTGAAAGAAGGAATGGAAAGAAAACTTACATATCGGGTGGCAAGCCAGCTTTTAAATTTGTATTCAGAATCAGAAGAATCTTTATTTGCACCAGCCACTAGCCATAGCAATAAAATAAAATGTACTGAAGATAGAGGTAAAAACTTAACTATACAAAATACATTTTGGAGGTTTGCATCAACCATGAAATAATAGATCTTATTTGAATTGCCCCCGCTAAAAACCTTGCAGTTTTTGCTGTCACCTGATCATCTTGATCTACTAAAAGAAAGGACACAGTAGCAAATGGTTGAGCGACCCGGCATTGACAATAGAGGGGTAATAAACCTCACTCCTCAAATCTCTGTATTTAATTTGTATTAATCTGGTGACATTTTTTAAAAATTATGAAAAATCAATAAAAAATAACCGGCAAAACCCCCCACAAACTTACATGTAAAGTCCAAATTGTCACCGCCATGGCACTGAAGCAAGAAGAGCAGCATATATATTCCCTTGTATGCTGCATGTTTTTGATAACTAATATACAAATCATTTATAATGTACATAGGGCATTCCTAGCAGTAAACAGTAGCAGCTTGTTTCTTGCTTGAAGCCATAAGGATTATCAGGGTTTTCAGTTTCATTTATCATTTCATTTCATTAAAAATACATTTATTTATTTTTCTACGTTGCAATTTGGGGAGAAATTCAAGAAATTCAGAGGAAAACTAAAATTGCAAAATTCTGCAAGAGAAGATGATTACCCAGTCTTTGAGGGGTAATTCTCCAGGTGTAGGATTGTGTTTCATTCGCACAGATTCTTACGGAGTTGTTCCCTGGAGACAGCTTTTCTGCTTTGAAATCCTGAGACTCTTCCAGCTTAACATCTATCTGAGAGCAGGGAAAACAATGACAATAGTGTTGTAAGTTTGTGGAGTCGCCTGGGCTGCCCTTCTACTTCTGGGGTGGCAGACACTGAATTTAGCATGTTAAAATATAAGACATGTTTTTTGTTTTTTGTTTTTTTTAAAAAGCCAGGCTGGCTTCCTGATGAAATAATCGCCTGAAGAGATGGACCATTAAGAGAACGCAAAAGATAGGGTAATGGCGCATCAGCAAGGCACACAGTCTCTTCCTGGAATCACACACCACTGGGGTGGTGTGTAACAATATAAAATAAGGAGCTGTCAAGTGCCAATTAAAACCTAGAATGTACAACTGCTATCTTGACTTGGGAGCAAATTACAAGCGGTACCGGATTTCACCCTGTGAAGTCCCCATGGCAATCGAAATCTTGACACACACACCCCTCACAAATTATGTAGAGGAATAACATTGAACTAAGAAAGCTTGATTGTCATTTTCTTTCAAGATCAAATCTGGCCTGGGAGAGTGGAGTGCTGACTGACTCCAGCTACAAAAGCTGAGGCTGTTGAACAGATTCTTGGGCTGGAGTATTGTTTACGGGGGTTTAGAGCTGTTGCTGTTACTGATATTGTTGTTGTAGCTTTAGTTTTAGATCTTATGATTTACGTGGAAATTGTTTCCATTTGGTTGTGTACTTTTGGAAGTGTTTTATTTATTGTTTATGACTTCAGTTAAGTTCGTAATTATGTAAATCTTGTCATGTTGTAAGCCGCCTTGAGCATAGTTTCAGCTATGGAAAGTTGGCATACAAATAAAATGATGATGAAGATATTATTTTGATCCATTGTCACAGGGCCCCTATAAAAGGTGTGTGTGTGTGGGCATATACTGGTACCTACTCTGCCTATTTGGTAATCCATCACTGATTACAAGGCATTTTTCCTACTCTTGCCACTTGCATTCCTGGACCAGAAAATGTCAAGAGCTCAGATGATCACAATCCAGGAACGACTGTAACTGTCTTACAGCTGAATCTTGTAAAAGGCACCCCTAGTGACCAAGGACGTCTGAGTCTCCAGTGATGGCGCTAGATCTAAGAGCACCGCCAGGCTACTCACCTGATTCTTCAGGGAGAGTGCAGCCCCATCCAGGGCAGGTAACATACTGACTTCCTGGAGTCAGGTACACTACGTATTTGCCCTGCCTGAAAGACTGGCTGCATTTTAGCTAGATTGGCCCTCTCTCTTTAGACTTTCTTCTTGCCCTCTGAGGTCCTGCTCACAGATAGAACAGGAAAGCACCCAAGGAAAGTGAATGATGAGTAAAGGATTGTGGATTCTTCAGTTCCAGCTCTCCTAAATTATGTAAGATGCCAAGTCATAATAGCAGCTAAAGCAAGTTTTTTAAAAATAAAATTTGCCTGCAGGGACAGGGTTTCTGTAATGTGTTCCACTTCTGTGTTTTGCTACCCTGTTATGTATTCAGTGGTCTGTGTTTGCCTGAGCTTGAGTCTGGTCTAAGCATTCTGGATTTGGGCATCTGCCACTGGCCCTTGAACTCTGAGGTGTGATTTGAAGCTTGGAAGTTTAGACAGCCAATCATGTTGGGAATGGGAGTGGCCCAGGCAGAAGAAGAAGAAGAAGAAGAAGAAGAAGAAGAAGAAGAAGAGGAGGAGGAGGAGGAGGAATTTGGATTTGATATCTCACTTTATCACTACCCAAAGGAGTCTCAAAGTGGCTCACAACCTCCTTTCCCTTCCTCCCCACAGCAAACACTCTTATGAGGTGGGTGGGGCTGAGAGACTTCAGAGAAGTGTGACTAACCCAAGGTCACCCAGCAGCTGCCTGTGGAGGAGCGGGGAAGTGAACCCGATTCACCAGATTACAAGTCCACCGCTCTTAACCACTACACCACACTGGTTCTCAGGAAACTGTTTCCCGGTTATGTAGTTCAATAAAGGTTCTTGCTGTTATCGCTTTGTCTTGCCTCATGGGAACCCACCTGCACTTCATACCCTGTATTAGGTTTTAAGAGCACTAACTGGAGACAGAAGAACGTACCTCAATGCAGTCGTCCTGGAAATTGAAGACATTGCCTTTAAAAAGGAATACTTCCCCTCGGATAGTGGAGTAGGGCATAGCCGGCTCAACAAAGAATGGCTGAAAAGCTGTCAGGGAGGCAATCCCTGAGAGGCCAAACCCACTGTTGTCGTTCATGCAGAATGCATTGGCTTCCCATTCAGTGATGGTGTCAGGCACGGTGTATGAGAGATTGGCTTTCCCACTAGAACTGAAGCATAAGAGGACAAAATTGTAGACTCTTTTCGCATGGATCTATGTCTACAATTAAATTTGTTACTAATATAAGCTTCATACCATTTAAGAGTATGTATATGCCTCAAATATCTTTATATACTAAAATAAAAATATTGTGGATGGATTTCCCCCTGAAAGCTATTGCTATCAGTAGCAGCTCCCAAATTTATACAATAAATATCCCATACAGTACAGTGCAGGGCTCTTCAGCACTTGAGTGTGTGTGTGTGTTTTTCCCACAAGTTGCCCAAATATCTAAAAATAAAAACCATAATGAAGAAAGGATTATCCAGCTAAATGAGGTTCTAATAATTCTCTCAACTTTTTTTTCACACAAGGACTCTTAAACGGAATCCAGAAAATGAAAATAAAAATAACAAGATAGAATAGTAGAAAGACTCACTCAACCCAAAGCAGCTGCCAAAAGAATGTTTCCGGAAAGTATGTTCTCAATGTGCTTGTACCCCCAGCTGCAGCACCAAAAGCAACTTTTGCTGAAAAACAAAGAAAGGACAGGATGTTGAGAGAAAAGGGAGTTTGGCTTCTATAACAGAAATAGTACTGAAGAGGTTTAGGGTTTAATGGGGAAATTAATGCTTCACATTAAAAGGACATCAAGCAGGAATGATGTTGAAACTATGAATAACCTCCTTTTTTGCCAGCTCTAAGGGTCATGATACATCAACATGGCACATTACTGCTGCCATTATACAAAATAAGATGTCAGCATTTCTAAATCTGGGAAATAGTAATAGCCTTCAACAAGGGATTTTTTTACCTTTATCAGAAACTCTGTGGCTCCTATGTCTGTTGCGGCCAAATGAGATGTGACATTTGTCATATGAAGTGGACTTTTAAACAAATTACCAGTGTGGTGGGGTCCTATCCCCTGAACTGGACTGAGATCATGGCATGAGAGGCAGGGGGCATTAAGACTTTGTTCTCTCCCTGATCTCAGCTGGAATCCCACAATCCCAATGCCGGCTGCTCACAATTTATTTCGATTGTCTCTCAGTGCAGGTATAACTAATAAGGGGGCAACCATCATGATATCACTATGGTTTTGATAATTAATAGTGAGTCTAGACATTTCCTTTTTTAAAAAAAGCAAAACATTGGAGGGAGGCTGAATCTTATTTTATGCCTTGCAATGCGCTAGCACGACACCATTTGCACTGATAAATCGGGTCCTCCCTTAAAGAGGGCACGTATTGTGGTGAGACCTGGAAACCGACACTCTGTGTTGTGGGTGCGTACAATAGGTCAGCCACAACACCCGATTGGTAGGTCCCTCGTAGCTGGGGGCAATCTGGCCAATGGGACGCAGTCCAAATGGTTTGAGGTACCTATTTATGCCCCTGCACGTGACCCAGAGATTCCTCTTTCGGCGTGTGCATTTGGAACACCCGCCCGCCTCTCCCTACTTTTAGGGTTTTGCGCTTGACCTTGTTATGCCGTCTTGTGTCGTCTGTCATTGGGACAGGGGCATGGCAGGAATTTTCCCACTTGGCTGATTGGCTGTTGTCATTTGGGTTTCGCCTGCTGCATAGCAAATCGTCACAACTTGTAAGGTTGTGGATAGGCTCTGGTTCAGGTGATAAGGATGGGAGAACGCTCTCGCCATCCCTATGTGAAGGGTATTCCATCAAAACAATCAGCCTAAAACAGAACAACCCATCACCCTTATAACATTGCAACGAGTCCTTTTCTAACCTTCATCCATAATACGAGGTTCATCATGAGGATAATCAGATGAAATCTTCTTGCACTCGAAGTCGCTTTGGCATACAACAGGCTTTTGTAGTGTGGAGTTGGTGAAAACCTTGAGACCCAAGCTCTTAAAAGGAATAGATAAAATGCTGTTTAACTGATTTCTTTAGTTACAGATAGGTAGCCGTGTTGGTCTGCCATAGTCAAAACAAAAAAAATTCCTTCCAGTAGCACCTTAAAGACCAACTAAGTTAGTTCTTGGTATGAGCTTTCGTGTGCATGCACACTTCTTCAGATACACTGAAACAGAAGTCACCAGACCCTTCTATATAGTGAGAAGGTGGGGAGGGGTATTACTCAGAAGGGTGGTGGGAATGGGTGATTGGCAGATAGCTCATCACAGCGTATCTGAAGAAGTGTGCATGCACACGAAAGCTCATATGGAAGGATTTTTTTTTTGTTTTGATTTCTTTAGACAACCAAACCTACCACACTTTCTAAGACCTTCTCATTGATAATATGGTTCTTTCTAGGTGAGGTAAATTATTTATCCAGAGTAGCACACATATTTCAGGCCACCTCACTGGTTCTTCACATACTTTTATAACTTATTAACTGGGCTTAAGGGGATAAAGTGTTGTTAGATGACCAGTGTTGATTACATTGCTACAGTTATTTGCTCATGAAAACTGAATCCATCTATTTCAGGAAGAGGTGATCTATAATACAAGGGCGATCTATAATAAAAGACACGGGTGGTGCTGTGGTCTGAACCACTGAGCCTCTTGGGCTTGCCGATTGGAAGGTCGGCAGTTCAAATCCCTGTGACAGGGTGAGCTCCCGTTGCTCAGTCCCTGCTCCTGCCAACCTAGCAATTCAAAAGCACACGAGTGCAAGTAGATAAATAGGAAGCGCTGAGGCGGGAAGGTAAACAGCGTTTCTGTGCGCTCTGGTTTCCGTCACGATGTCCTGTTGCACTAGAAGTGGTTTAGTCATGCTGGCCTCATGACCCAGAAAGCTGTCTGTGGACAAACATTGACTCCCTTGGCCTGAAAGCGAGATGAGTGCCACAACTCCATAGTTGCCTTTGACCGGACTTAACTGTCCAGGGGACCTTTAAAGCAGTGGCGTAGCGTGGGTTGTCAGCACCCGGGGCAAGACAAGTAATTTGCGCCCCCTGACCCGTGGATTTTAGCACTCGAGTGCGAGCGCGCCCCACCCCAGATGTTGCGGCCGGCCCTCCTGCACCCCCCACGCTACGCCACTGGGGCTGGGGGCGAGCGAAGGAGCCAAGGACCCCCCCTTAAGGCTCAGCAGGAATTTATTAAATTTATTATTTGCGGAGCCCCCTTCCCTCGGGCGCCTCCCCGCCCCCTCCTCTCCTTGGGCTGTAGGTGGAGCCCGCGCTCCGCCCTCTCCTCCCCCCGGCCGGGTCCGGGGGCTTCCAGCCGCGCTCCGTCCTCGCCCCCCCCCCCCGCGGCTGAGACTTGCGTTGGCTGAGAGCCGGAGACAGCGGCGCCCCCTTCCGCCGGCAAACCCTCGCCCGGCCGCCGGCTTCCTCTCGGAGGGTTTTGGGGAGCGCAGGGCGCGGCGAGGCCCCTCGGAGCTCTCCTCCCTCCCCGTTGGCAGAAGCAGCCGCCGCCTGTGGCTGGGCCGAGGGGATGGCATCGGCGTCGGGGTGCGGAGGCTGCCCGTGCCCGGCCAGGCGTCGGTGGCGACGTCGGCGCTGCTGCAGCGGCTGCTCCTCCTGCGAGCAGTGAGTGGAGCGCAGCGGCGGCGGCGGGGAGCCCGGCGGAGGAAGGAACTTGTCCCTTCCCTCTGGACTCGCGCCCCCCCAGATGTTGCGCCCGGTGCGGCCGGCACCCCTGGCACCCCCCACGCTACGCCACTGCTTTAAAGGTAAAGGTAAAGGGACCCCTGACCATTAGGTCCAGTTGTGGCTGACTCTGGGGTTGCGGTGCTTATCTTGCTTTATTGGCCGAGGGAGCCGGTGTACAGCTTCCGGGTCATGTGGCCAGCAGGACTAAGCTGCTTCTGGCGAACCAGAGCAGGGCACGGAAACGCTGTTTACCTTCCCGCTGGAGCAGTACCTATTTATCTACTTGCACTTTGACATGCTTTCAAACTGCTAGGTTGGCAGGAGCAGGGACCAAGCAATGGGAGCTCACCCCATCGTGGGGATTTGAAACGCTGACCTTCTGATCGGCAAGCCCTAGACTCTCTGGTTTAACCCACAGCGCCACCCGCTGGGAACCTTTACCTTTACCTTAAAAGAGCACCACTCATGCTCACCTCTGCTCTAGATCATAATTGGTTTTCAGTACTAGCCATAAACAAGTTGCCCTCCCCAAAACCAGCAGTGCCAGTCCCAATATAAGCATAGAGACAAACATACCCTGAAAACATCATAGACATTGCCGTCATCAGTCACATTCACAGGTATGTAGAATTGGCCATCAAAGAAAGTATTTTTCAGCTCAACGCATGGCTCTTTAGGGGTATCTTCAAGGTTCAACCCATTATGATAATAGCCATAAAGTTCTTGATAAGGAAGGCGAGAGTATACCTGGTGAAAAATGAATAATGAACACAGATGAGACCTGGAGGAGCATAAAAGCCTGCCTTACATGAGCAGTGGCAGTGCTTTGTGTTCTGGGGTATGCATACCTCTAAACATTTTGTGAATCTAAGTTTAGCCTCATTGAGGGGCAGTATTTCAATATGAGTAGGGAAATGAGAGTACCCCTAAACATTTATTTTTTTAGGGGAAAAAAAGCACTGAGCAGTGATATCTACAAGCAAACATCAAGATGGGCATCCCAGTTATGGAGATGCTGAAGGTTTATAGGTAAAATCATTATTATTCTGCGTGCCCTTTAATGGCTTAATATATGAGTGGAAATCTATTCCTTCTGATTTTTCTTCAGCAGATGAAGCATGCCTGGAACACAACGTAGTCAAAGCTTTTTATTAGCAAGACCCATTTCATTATTATGTTTTGGTGCACAGTAGAATATTGAACCTTTTTCTATATCCCACAGCTGGGATGAGGAGTCAAAGAAATTTCATGCAGGCCTATTCACTGAGATTTGGTTGTAATAGTCTTTTTCTCATTCCCTGCAGAACTGAATAGCTTCATAAGCAAATATGGTTATCATTACTGCTCTTTTCTCTGAAAAACATTTGCAGAAAATGCCATCCTGCCGCAGGTGTATCAAGGAAAATGTATGGGCCGCCCTCAAGTAGATCAATGAACAGAAACTTCTAGAAAAATGTGGTACTTGGCCACATTAAGGAGCCTCTTGCCTCCCAGTTTCCGGTGGGGAAAGATAACATGCCTGTTCTGTTCTTGGTTTCAGGTAACGGTCTCTGGAAGCCCCAAAGGAATTTGGTATTATTAGCTAAACCTCCTCAAAATCATAAACAGGCTGCATTTAAAAAAATCATTCTTCAAAGTTCTGAAGGATTCTGTCACCCATATCTTTAAAAAATATGTCTAGAACAGAACAACTCAGCATAAAGCAGACCAAAATACAAGTTGGTCTCTAAGGGTTTCTCACAGAGTTATACTTCTGAATACAACACAAGGGGAGGATTTCTGGTGCCAGAGGAGTAGACAACCTGAGTCTGTGCTCATTTCTATAGATGGTGGCTTTCAGTGGTGGGACCACTGAAAGGAGATCTAATACTTGGAATGGCTCTGGGTTGAAGGTGCACCAAAAATCCAGGACTCACGCTCTCTGGAGTCAGATCTTCTCCAGGCCTCAGAAGCAGAACGCTCTTATCCACAGCCCGCAGGGCACAGAAGGAGTTGCTGGCAGCTTTCAGGTTAAGGCCAATGCCTGAGGCTGGCAGTGCTTCTTTCTGAGAGAACTGCAGGCTGACCTGGAATTGAATGGAGATGTCAGATATCTGCCAGGGGATCATCTCAGAAGTTATTGTGGTACAGTCCCCACCCATAGCTATTCTGCCTATTGTGAAAGCCTACTTAACAGCTGTATATTCCCCTGGCAATTATCACAAGATACAATGTCTGGACTGTATGACCATAGTTCACTACTTTATAACATGGCATGAGCTCTTCTCAGATTAGGTACACGCCATCAGTGACTGTGGCGATCACACAGGGCCCCTGGACGTTTACAGTCTATTGACCCTGTGCCACCACTGTGATTGCTTTCTTCGCTGCCACAACCCCGCTTCTCACGGGGACACATGGAGTCCAGACAGTTGTAACATTAACAAATAATCAAGTTTATTTTTAAATGCAGGAACACGGGGACTTCCGGGTTGGCGCCATCGCCGAATGGCGGGCTCCCTCCGTGCTCCGGAGGGAGCCGGCTCGGCAGGGGTTGGGTTCTACCGCGCCGGCGACGCGGGGACCCTCAAAAGCCATGGGCACGGAGCCCCATGGACATGGTGACTCGGCTGGCACCTTTGCGCCCCTCCCCGGCCCGCGAAAGAGCCTTTTTAAAGGCTAAGGAACGGGCGCCTGGGGGGGGTGGTGGTGCTTTGAGTCCGCCGCTTCCCCTGCCGAGCGAAGCCGCATGCCATTCGGTGGAGAGCGCTAGCTTCTTCTATTGAAAATTTGGATCCAAAAGAAAAACCCGTGAGTAATTGGACTATGGATTAAAAAGAGGGATAAATTTTTAAAATTTGATGCGAACGGGGGAGGTGGAAAAAGGAAGTCAGCCCCCCCTTTATTGTAGAAAAGACAAAACAAAGGACTTGACAACTAAGATCGAGTGTAACCCTATCTTGATGAACTAACAACTTCGCGAGGGAAAATTATAAGTTTGAGCTGGAGGAGAAAAGGAGAATTTGCATTAAAAAGCAACCCCCCCCCCGGAATCCCTGGAGCGATCTGCGAGAATACCTGGAGAAGAGTAATGGAGGTTTTGACAGCTGTCAAAGAGCTGTCAAAACGGAAGAACAAAATAGAGACGGTGTTTTGAGGACTTTGCCAGTTACATTTGGATATAAATTGGATACAAATTGTTTCAAATAAGGATTAACAAGCTATTTGGACTGGTGGATGTGATCTGGAAGGGAACTCAGTTACTGTAATCCATCTAGAGGAGCTGAGGGATATTGCATGTGTTTTTGCTAGGAAACTTGAACAGTTGAACAGAACTTTCAACCTCCTGGGAAACTGCAGAAATGGAACATTATTTTGTCTACAGAGGTCTACATACTACAAGAAACAATGGATTTATCTGTTGGAAAATGAAAGGGACATGACGTAATGTTTTGCTCCTGAATAACAAGCCTCTGCAGAGGAATTAGAAGCTTTTGGAAAAAGAACCTTTCTGCGGGAGAACAGGGAAACAAAAAGGAGGAGAGTGACCGACAAGAATAAGGAAACAACAAGAACTGGACAGAACTGGAAGTGGGGACATTTGGGATATCCAGATTTGACAAGCTTATGGAAATAAAATTGGAGTTTTTACTCCTGGATACAAAAATCTGGATAGAAGAAATGAGCCCCTTTTTGAGATAGACTCCTTCTAAGATTGGACACTTGTGATTAAAAATGACTGGTAAAGAATCAGAGAGATATGGGTTTAGTGAAATGTGGGAACACCAGGAAGATATTAGAATTGGAGGGATATAAGGAACGCAACAGGGAAAGAGGGGAGGGAAATTTGGAATCCAAAGGCTGTAAAATTATTTTTTCTTTCTTTTTGTATTTTCTTTTCATCTGCATTATATCTGAAAGGGGGGAACTCGTGGAAGGGAAGACAGATCTTAGGGGATGGGAATTTGAAAAAATTGGGTTATTGACGATGAGTGTAATTTGGGGATAAGAACTTGTTGAATTTAATTGTTTATTTAGAAGATTTGGAACACAAGAGGGGGGGAGGGGGAAGTCCTGGTTATTGGAAGAAGTGTATAAATTGGATTTAATTTGTTTTAATTTGGAAAATCTTAATAAAAATTATTTTAAAAAAATAAATAAATAAATGCAGGAACACGCGTATGGTCTCAGTTTATTTTTCTCTTGTCAGTTTCTTAAATCTTAGTTCCTAACAACTCCAAACTGATTATTCCCAGCTATCTATCTGACTCAACCTAACAATTCCTCTCACTCTCTCACAATACAACTCGACTAACCCACTGCCTAATCCTCCCTCTTCAACTCCCAAACCTCAACTCTCAACTCCCCCCTTGCATTCTCACTGGCCAATCACATCACACCCATTTTTTCCTTATGACCCAACCTAGGAGGCAAACACCACAGTGACTCATTAGGATTTTAAATCATGCAAAAGGTTCATTAGCCAAGATATATTGCTACTTTTAGCCTATTTTCAGCCATCCATAAGACATGCCAACCATTCCACTTGCAACAAACCTTTCCTATTTGACTTTTGTACTCCTTGTCAGCATAAACAGAGAGTTAGGACTAGAAAACACCCTTTACTCTGAGTGGGGAACAGACTGATCAGCTCTTACCTTGTTTCTGAAGCACTTTTCAACTTCAAAAGAGATGCTATCAGCGATCAGCTCGCCATGAGGATGCAGAGTGTAAACCAGCAGCCTTGCTCTGGGAGCTGCTTTTTGGTCAATCATCAGTGGGATTGAGAATCTGCTATATTGTCCAGCTGTGAGGAAAAACATGAAATTAAAGGAGTCAAGGAAAGAGGTCAAGAGAAGCCGATGAGCTAATGTTGACTGTCGCGTACAAAATTAAGACGGAAGCCCCACCGGGACCTTGGCATTGGTGGTCTTGCTGTCTCCCCTCAGATGGAACCAAATGATGTGCAAAATAATTGGGGATGGGATTGTCTTTCATAATCACACACTTTGCCCCCTAGCAAAGCTCCCCTTGTTGGTTTACACACCACAGAAAAATTGATCAAGAATTAATTCAGGTCCATGACAGCTAGGGATGTGGAGAAGAAAACTAGTAAAACTAGTCCTTTTACTGTAACTCTATCTTTTCCTTGAAATTCCTCAGATGGTTCAATCAAAGAAGAATATCCAAATCCATGCTGAATCAAATCATTATTATATCCGCTGGACTAAGTGATAATGAGTCACTCTGGGGACTCAGCTACACTGGTCAATTTATAACATTAAAAATGTGTTCTAAAAATATAACAACAGATGGCGCTGTAGAGCAGCAATCCAAAGTCAATGGAAAATTACATTGGGAGTTGTATATCTTTATAGCGTTTTTTCCATAGCTTTTTTTATATCTGTGTAGATCCAGCCTGTGACTTAACCTAAGATTTATAAATGGAATTCCTTTTTAAGAGAAAGGTCATGCTAGGAATCATTCTATAGGTCTGCTGATTGTTTCTCCATGACTGCCAAATACCTTCATTTCTCCACAATCAATGAGCAGAATTGGACCACTTACCCTTAATGCTGACTAGGTGCTCACCTCCATCAACAATTCTACCATTCGTCATAATCTGTATGCAAAAAAGAAATCAAGGCATAAATAATTTTGCTAGAAACACTGAGATCCAGTTCTGAGGGCCTTCTGGTGATTCCCTCACGAGGAGAAGTGAGGTTCCAGGGAACCAGGCAGAGGGCCTTCTCGGTAGTGCTGCCCGCCCTGTGGAACACCCTCCCATCAGATGTCAAGGAAATAAACAATTATCTGACTTTTAGAAGACATCTGAAGGCAGCCCTGTTAAGGGAAGTTTTTAATGTTTGATGTTTTATCGTATTTTTAACATCCTGTTGGAAGCCACGCAGAGTGCCTGGGGAAACCCAGCCAGATGGGTGGGGTATAAATAATAATAATAATATAATATTATTATTACAGTGGACGCTCGGATTGCGAACGTGATCTGTGTGGGATGCACGTTCGTAACCCGCAGCATTTGCAACCTGCGTCTGTGCATGTGCGGGTTGCAATTTGGCGCTTATGCACATGCGCAAAGAGCAATTTAGCGCTTCTGCACATGCATGACTGCCAAAACCCCGAAGTAACCCATTCCTGTACTTCTAGGTTTCGGCGGTCCATAGCCCGAAAAAGCACAACCTGAAGCAGCTGTAACCCAAGATATGACTGTGTTGTTGTTGTTGTTATTTCTGTCATGGCTCCTGTTATGTACTGAAGTTCTCACCCTGGGCCAGCAGGGGGATACTGTAGATAGTTTTCACTCAGGTCCACATATGCAAATAAAGGATTGAAAGTGACGTTCAGTGATTGGATAGTTACAGAAAGTGGTTACTGTTGCGTTGTAGTGGAGCTCTATATAAGCAGGCTGGCTGAACCCTTCAGTTCAGTTCTGTTCTAGCCTGTGAATAAACAAGAGCTGTTTGAAGAATCACTGTGTTGTCTGATATGTTCACCGGAACTTAACAGCTCCACTACAGGGTATGGGTCAAGTATATTTGTAGGGCATTTTGTCCAGGACTTGCTTATTTTTTCTTTGTACTCCACTTGGAGGCATTTTAAGCACATCAGAATAGAAATCAGATTAGTGATGTGATGGTACTCATTTTGCAACTCCCACCACGTGGACAGAGGCATTGCAGGTGGTTCCATACCCGTTCAACCTCCAGTGAGGCTTGAAAGCTAAGAGGAAGGTCATGGCAAAGCCACTCGGCCTTTCTGCACTTACTAGATAGTAGAAGTGAACCTTGGAGGGCAATTCTTCATTTTGAACTTTGTTCAGGATGTAGTGCACAGAGATTGCTTCCTGTTTGCCACATGGCAGTTCACGCAGCACCGGTTCTATCTTCACAAAGCTGTTGGTCCGGGAGAAATAGCGCTGGACGTAATGAACAGCTTCTGGCTTGTAGTTTTCCAGCCAGCCATACTCAGTGCACTGATCTGGTTCATAGATAGCCTGATGAGAGAAAGGTACAAAAGAAAGTAAAATGTACCAGAAATAGAACATTCCACAGAAGGGTGATGCCTCTGGAAGGGTTTCCCAAAAGGAGTTGTTTGATCATTCCCCTGGATGACTCCACAGATTGGGCTGTAATGCATGTCTCTGGTGGGCAGTAAAGGAAGGGTAAGGAATCAGTAGGTTATGAGGGCTTGACCCACCTGAGCTACCAGCAAAGGGCAGTTTCCCACTTGGTCATATCAACCACCACCACCCCTCAGTTTTCAGCGACTTACTCTCAGTTTGTAGCGAGGTTCAAAGAGGTGAGAAGTTGGTATGGAAAACTGGGCACTGCCATTGTTGTCCGTAGTGTAGTTGGCCACAACCTCGCCGTCAACCTCTAGAAAAATAAGCCCGTTTGGCAGTGGTGCTCCATCCTCGTCATTGACCTTCATCTGGGTGTGGGACAAGAAAACACAGGTGCAAAATGTTTAGGAACAGTGCTTAGCACTTGGACTGAGTGGTTAGCTTAGCAACTAAGTGGTGGCACCCGTTGTGACACAGAGCCTGGGATGGAACAATTAGTCTGTTTCTAGTCCACGTCTCTTTCCGTTCCATCTTGTTTCTGCATTAATCTGCTACTTGAAAACAACAACCCCACACAATTTCTCCCCCCCTCGCTTAAAATACACATTTTAGAATTTTGTTCCTCACAGAGAAGATCATCCCCATTGTCCTACCTGTCCAGTCAAAGGGATCCCTCTTCTATAATATGGATCTACATTCTCCAATGTAATGGTTTTTCTTGCTTGATAGACAGAGATGTAGTTAGACTTTGAAATCTGGATGCCTGTCAGATACACAAATGCATAAAAGAACCTGTAAAACAAGCTAGATTATATAGATATCTGGAGTATTCAGGTGCTGAATATGGTGCCCAGAGAGGCCAATTCTCAGAGCAAGATTTTCAAAGCTCCCCCTCCCTATTCTGTTGTGCCCCATTATAAAACGTTTACCTGTTCCCTTCTCTGTGATGACTGCCTCTGCGTGGAGTGACACATAAAAATAACGCTGCGTATGCATGTTTGCGTAAAGGCGGAACGCTTTGGTGCTGATCGTTTTGGAAACACTGCCATCTTTGTCCAGCTGAAAAGGGAAAGAAAATTACGATAAAAGTGTGGAAGGTATGTGGAACTTCCCTGGAGGTCGTCATGTTAGTCTGCTGCAGCAAAACAATAAAAAGGTATGCTGAAGAATTAGAACTATTTCAGTATAGGCTTTTGTGATCAGTGGCTGCTCACTGGAAGTATGAAAAAGTCTAAGTTGCAGGGCTACAAAGAAGAAGAAGAAGAAGAAGAAGAAGAAGAAGAAGAAGAAGAAGAAGAAGAAGAAGAAGAAGAAGAAGAAGGAGAAGAAGAAGAAGAAGAAGAAGCAGCAGAAGCAGCAGTGTTTGGATTTGATATCCTGCTTTATCACTACCCGAAGGCGTCTCAAAGCAGCTAACATTCTCCTTTCCCTTCCTCCCTCACAACAAACATTCTGTGAGGTGAGTGAGGCTGAGAGACTTCAGAGAAGTGCGACTAGCCTAAGGTCACCCAGCAGCTGCATGTGGAGGAGCGGAGACGTGAACCTGGTTCACCAGATTACGAGTCCACCACTCCTAACCACTACACCACACTGGCTCTCCATACAAACACATGTATGAGAGGGAGTGGGGAAACGGAACAGAAGTAATGGCTTATAAATGGAACAGGACCAGACAACCACATAATAGAAGGAGAAGCGATACATTTCTGAACCAAGCCCAAACATAAACAAGATCAAATTGGGGACTAATGTATGTTAAGTTGCACAGCAATTGAGAAAGAATGATCACCTGTAAAGAAACAAATTGCTTTTCAGTGTTGGAAAAGTCCCTTCCTCCAGTTACAATGGATCCCAAATTCTTTAGTGTAAAACAGTACTGACTGTTCTTTACATGGCCCAGGAAAATTATTCCTTGGCTTTATCTATAAGAATCAGGCTTACAGGCTTATATACCGCCCACCTCTGTCAGAGGGCATAAGTGGCTGTTTCAAAGGGAAAGATAGGATAAGTCATGAGCATACTGAAACCCTTTGTTTCTTGGGATGATTCACTCTAAGTCCTTGGGACGGGAGTCTCCTAATGACCCATGTCAGCAGATTGCTACTTGCACAACAAGGCTTCCCCCAGCTCTTCCCTTTCCGTAATTGGGAGAATTGGGACAACCCCCAGAACAGGGCAGCAGGGAAGGGGAGGAGAGAGGAATTGTTCTGTTCAGTCAGCTGCAACGCTTGCACCAGTGTCCTTATTTTCCAGGAACTGTCCCAGATTTACAGAAGATTTGATCCTGGAATGTCCTGCTTTTCCATAAGATGTCCCTATTTTCACTGGAGAAAGTAAGCCCTACTCAATTCAACAATACTTGCTCCAAGATAAGCAAGTTATAGGACTGCAGCCTGAATGTATACAATATAGGGTTGAACATTTTCTTCAAACTTTATCAGGACAAGCACACTACCAAACCAGCTTTTTAAAGCAGTACCAAAACAAAATATATCTATAGACAGGCAAGGGCAAATTGTCCAATGTAACATGCAGGAAATGGAGGCAGCATGACCTGTTTTGCTGCCTAAGTGAAACAGGGAAGAGCTGTTACCACGCTGCCTGCACCTCACTGGGTTGTGTGGCTGTAGCTTCTGGCTTCTAGTGTGTGATGGCCTGGGACTCAGACTCGGGCTCGGAACCAGTGGAGTCTCAGTCTGCACCGGCATCTGAACCAAATCTGGGGCCTGATTTTGAAGAGCCCCAGTCTGCACAGGTTCCCCTGCAACAAGCACCAGCTGGGCCGAGTCAGGGGCCTGAGCCTCTCCTGGCTCCAGATGCGGGGATGACCTCGTTGCCTTCAGCTGGGCCATCACTTACAGCTGCTCCACTACCAGTTGGGTCAGGAGAGGCTGAGGCGGCCCCTAGGTCTAATAACCCACCGACGTCTCCCGAGCTGCAGAGACTAAGGTCTGAGAGAAGGAGAGACCTGAGTACTTGCAGGAGGAGTGCTCACCTTTGGGCAAGACAGGGAGGTGAGTCACCAGGGGATCAGGACCAGCCGTTACCCCGACAAAGATAAAAGGCTGTCAGACCCCGCCCCAGGTTGCGGAAGCAACATTGCTGTTTGCTAGAACCTGCCTGAGACCCTGCGCCTGACCTAGCCTGGTTTCGGTGTGGGACAGGAAAATACAGGTGCAAAATGTTTAGAAACAGTGCTTAGCACTTGGACTGATGCAACTAAGTGGTGGCACCCATTGTGGCAGACTCCTCGCAGAATCCTTGGATTCGGGACCGGACCTGGACTGCATTGCTCTGGTTAACCCCCGGGTCCAGCACATAGTGAAATCTTGCAGGAGCTCCACAAGATCTCACCAGAACCAGGAAGCTGAAACCACTTCTCATTGCTTCTTCAGCTGCTGCGGCTGTGGCGGCAGGCAGGCAGGCAGACAGACACCCCTTGCCATAGGAGAAGTAGCAACAGCAGCAAGAACTTGTGAGATCTCACCAGAAGCCAGCACATCTTCTCCTTGCTTCTCTGGCTGTAGCTCCCATAGGTGTGCCACCCCTTGGGTTTCTGCTGCCTGAGGCGGCTTCCTCAGTCCGCATCATAAGCAGGCTGGCCCCGGCTGAGACTCTCGTCAAATGATGGGCCTAAAGTTTGCTAGTGAATCCCACTTTTGCACACCCTGAAGCTGGCCATCAAGCTGTGTGAAAAGACTGGTATTCCATGATGAGTCTACTTGGGCTAAACAACTAACAGTTCAGTCCTGTGGCACTGTGGGCTTCATTCGGCCAACACACTGAGGGAAGCATGAGGAACTACACACTTTCTGATACCGTCTCTGTGTTTAACTAATACTCCCACAACATCTATCTGCAAAAAAGTCAGTAACAACACTACACAAGTTTGAAGCAGGTGGAGAGTAGCATCTCTGATGAACCATGCAGCCCCGAACATGCAACCCTAATGAATAAAGTAGGAGAAAACACTCAGTTCTTTCTAAGTGTCTCCAAATATACCCTGATAAAATTTCAAAAGCAGCCTGCTTTGGGTTTTTGCCTGAAAACATTCTACAGTGGCCCAGAGGACCGATTTTCCTGTTACCTGAGCACTAACAGCTTCACAAATCCCATTGGAATCTCGATTACATCTTGGATCGTAATAGCGATGTCTGCACACTCTGATCTGAACTGTCCCTTGAACAGGTTGGCCAAATGTATATCTAACAGGACAAAACATAAATTAAATCAGTTGAGAGAAAAAAAAACCAGATCATGCTGTAAGTGGCTGACTTCAGGCAAGCCCAGATTTGACAGGGAGCCATTTGGAATAACTGGATTTCACACTAGCAAGACTCGGAATTCCACAATGCATTCCAGACATTTGCAAATATGGCTTCTTTGCTTTGAGAAACATATGTAGTTTGTGTGTGTGTGAATGGGGGGTGGGGACCTAGTATTGCCCAGAAACATCCCAGTGCTGCCGTAGGAGATTACTTCACATTCTCCAAGGGCTCACCCAGACATGCGCTTATCTTGTCCTGAGTGGTTTTCCACTTGTCTCGTACTTTCTAGGCAAGAGTCCGAGCGGTTTTATCCTTGCCCCAGTGCTTTCCCCAGGAAACCCCACTCTTGAGCGATAATTCACAGCAAATGTCAACCCAGGCAAAACCCATCAGCAGTAAATATTGGATTTTCTTGGGGGAAGCTGCAGGGCAAAAGTAAGCCTGGATGAGCCCAAAGTCTCTGTTGTGGCCAGTATGTGGTACCTTTCAGAGCAAGGTGGAATATAACAGAGCCCTGATCCCCACTTTGAAAATGCTTCTTCCCTAGCCAGCGCCCAAAGTTCCCCTTAGACTCCAGTCAAGGCAGAAATCAGGATCAGCCCTGGACAAGTTGATACAGCTCAGCCTCAGTTCCAACTACCTGTTTCCATTGGGATTGTGGGACAAAATAGTATCCTTTCCCCCTCCAAATTTCAAGATCCTGAAATGCAAATTTCCACATATACTTGCTTTACTTCATAAACTTACTGAGCACTGACGTATACTTGGAATTCTTCATCGAAAGCAGAGATCCTGTTTGGTGTTTTGATGTCCATCTTGAACTTTGGCAACACTGAAAAAAATATATAACAAATGTGATTAAGAAAGTCTAGTCAGACCAAGTAACCGATTGGATATATGGCATAACGAGGAAGGTGGTCTCTTTGAGACAACTGCTTAGACATGAGGCGGAATTATTAGGAGGGCAAAAATAAACAAGGATACAAATGACTTAAAAGTGTATCTTGACCAACATTAAAAAACCCAATAGATTATGATGAAAAACAAACAAATAAGATTGATGATTTTGGAATCATGGTTTTGGAACAGAAATGTATTATATGAAGGTATGGAGGGATCAGAGCTATTCCTTTTTTTATCGGTTATGGGATGGCAGGAGAAATTTCACACACAGCCATATAATAGGCTGCTAGTGACCTTGCAGTTGGTCTACTGGTCAATGGCTTCCTCCTATCATTTATAGACGCATCTGAAACTTGTTAGGGGTCCAGTCATATCACCTAAACACGCTGCTCATTTTTTCGTATACATGTTTCCATTTTCTCTGCCAAACTTCAAAAATCAGATGCTCACAGACTTAGGTTCTATGAAAAAGTAGCTATAGAAAGTTTTGGGGAGGTTATTTTATCCATGCGACAAAATGCTGCCACTAATACCAAATCAGATTTCTAAAGCAGATAAGCTTCACAGTGGTACTCACCATATTCTTCCATAGTGAACCAGTGATAGGTATTATAGTTTGGTGGATTCTCAACAACGATTTGGTAGGATCCCAACAATGCTCCTTGATTTATTACAAGTTCTAATTGGAGGATGCCAAACGAAGGTGTTTGATTCAGCCACTGAGCAATCCGATTTCCTTGAGGATCCTGGGGAAGCAGCAAGAGATAAACCATGCCATTTTCTACAATATTTTCTTCAATCTATGAGACCAGCTTTAATGGGGTTGGGGCAGTGAAGTTCAGTTTATGAATCTCTATGCCTTATCAGCATTTAGTCATTGTCAACAGGAATGCCTTGCTAGCAATCCATCAGCATTGGATATCTTCAGTGAAAGATCATAAAGGACTGCAAGGCCGGACAGAGCACCAAGCTGCCTATACCATAAAAAGTTGCTTAAGGTTTTCAGCAAGCCAGTCATCATTTCCTGGAATATATATATAGCCTGCATAAAGGCCATTTTTGCTCAATATACTGTAATTTAAGAGATGTTATGAATAATATTTTGATGAAAGGAAAGATTCTGTTGACATGGAAGGAGGCATATATTACTTTAATTCCAAAACAAGATACAGATTTATTACAAGTTAAAAATTACAGACCAATATCGTTGCTAAATAATGATTACAAACTATTTGCCAGTATTCTAGCAGACAGGTTGAAGGAAATTTTAATGGAGGAGATACACAAAGATCAAGTGGGCTTCCTCCTGGTCAACAGATGAAAGATAATGTGAGAAATATACTTGATATAATAGAATATATCAAGACCAGGAATGATAAGCAAGCTGCATTAATATTTATTGATGCAGAAAAAGCATTTGATAACATCTCTTGGCATTTTATGAAGAAAAATTTGGAGATGATGGATATAGGACAACCTTTCCTTAAAGGGATAGAAGCTGTATATTTTGAACAAAGAGCAATAGATTAGTAAAGATTAGTTTGGCCTTTATGCACCTCAGACGTGGGGAAAAGGTACCCTTGGCATTGTCAATGTGAATTACATAATAGATAGATCAAATTAACTATCCAGAAGAACCATAGGGCTTTTTTGTTTGTTTGTTTAAAGGCAGAATGTCATATGTGCTGGCATTTCTAGCCACCTGGGGTGACTATTACTGTTCAGTGAAAAATAAAAAATGCAAAGGCGACATGAATAGAAATTCTGAATACATGTGAAAGTGACATGAACCAGAATTAAGAGTAACCCACCACCAGTTCCAGCTAAGGAAATTTACTCTGGGGCCATCATTCCTCTGCAGAAGTATCTTTCATCTTTGTTGGAAGCCGCCCAGAGTGGCTGGGGAAACCCAGCCAGATGGGCGGGGTACAAATAATAAATTATTATTATTATTATTATTATTATTATTATTAGTTTCCTGAACACAAAAATACCTACAAGGGCCCTCAAAAAAATAAAGAAAATAAAATAAAAGGCAAAAGGAGTGAGCTTAGGTTGAGTCAGTCCACTTACCGTATTTTTTGCTCTATAGGACGCACCCAACCATAGGACGCACCTTGTTTTAGAGGGGGAGAACCAGAGAAAAAAATTCTCCCCTCTCTGCTCAGCGCCCCTTCAGTGAAGCGGCAGGAGAAACGGAGCCCCTTCCATTTCTCCTGCCACTTCCTGAAGGGGCGCTGCACAGAGAAGGGGAGAATTTTTTCCTCTTGTTCTCCCTCTCTAAAACAAGGTGCAATCTGTGCGTTCAAGGTGCGTTCACCCGAAGCCTCTGGAATGCAGCGGGAGTTCCTGCTGTGCTCTGGAGGCTTCAGGCGGCTACCTTGGAAGCCTGGAGAATGAGAGGGGTCGCTGCGCAGTGACCCCTCTCACTCTCCAGGCTTCAGTGAAGGCAACCTGAAGCCTCAGGAGTGCAGTGGGAGTTCCCGCTGGGCTCTGGAGGCTTCGAGTTCCTTTTGACCTGCTCTCTTTCCCCCACTGCCAGCCTCAAAGATCCCTGAAGCCTTCAGAGCGCAGCGCGAGTTCCCGCTGCGCACCGCAGGCTTCGGGTTCCTTTTGCTGAAGCCGGGAGAGCAAGACTCTCCTGGCTTCAGCGAAAGGAACCTGAAACCTCCAGAACACAGCGGCAACTCGTGCTGTGCTCCGAAGGCTTCAGCGAAAGAAACGCGAAGCCTCTGGAGCGTGGAGGGAGCGCTCCCTCTGAGCTTCGGAGGCTTCGTGTTGCTATCGCTGAAGCCAAGGAGCCTGCATTCGCTCCATAGGACGCACACACATTTCCCCTTAATTTTTGGAGGGGGAAAAGTGTGTCCTATAGAGCAAAAAAACCCGGTAACTCTAGAAACATGTTTTATGTTACGTTTCATCGTTTCATGCTCAGCATTATTGCCCATTAGGCAGTAAGTATAAAGCCCTGGTGCTTAGGATTTGCTGCAATTGAGAGGCCAGTTCTTTGAATCAAGGAAGCAGGCAAAAAGCTTTACATAGCTTGGTGTAGCTCTTACTTGGATGTAGATTGCAGGATACTGGAAAAGAAAGAAAGAAAAAAAAAGGTCAACATTGCATTTGAAGGGCAAGAGAATGATTTCTTATTTTTAAAACATCAGAGTTCCTGGGAAACCTTTTGAGTTCCAGTTACACTCACCATTTCGTTCACTGGCTTGAAATCTTTATCCATAGAAACAACTCTAAACATCACTAAAAAGAGGGGAGAGGAAATAAACTCATTTACTCTTTTTAAAAATACGGTTGGTTCAAAATCACATTTCTACAGACTTTTTGCTCACGTTTACATCCATGAGCGATGTAACATTCTAGTGATTAGTGGAACTTTATTTGGTAATTAACTAAGTTGAAAGTATCCAGAATCTGCCAGTCTCAAAAGTAAATGTAGAATTGTCAACTGAGCTCATAAAGCCATCATGTTTAATATTAAGTGTATGCTATCATTTGCCTGGCAAGTTCCCGTCTCCCCCCAGTAGGAATAAAGACACACAACACTGTTATATTCAGTTAATGGGCGAAAATTGGCCACAACTTTATTGGTTGCAGGTGATGAGTGGTATTGGCTTAGGCATTGGTCCTAACCAACTATCCGGCTTCAGCCTGTTTGCATGAAGGGTTAACACCAGCAGGGGGAGTCCTGCTGATGCACAGCAACTAGGAACTCCCCTGGGCTCACCGCTCAGGGGGGTGCCTTAGGCTCTCACCTCCATAGGCTTCTGACAGGGCCATGCCCCCGGAATCCTTTATGGGACTACCCTTCAATATGCGGGGGAGGTGATGGCACTTCTTCCCCCCTTCCATCTACATAACAATATGCATGTTGTTGTTGTTGTTGTTTAGTCGTTTAGTCGTGTCCGACTCTTCGTGACCCCATGGACCAGAGAACGCCAGGCACCTCTGTCCCCCACTGCCTCCCACACTTTGGTCAAACTCATGCTGGTAACCTCGAAAACACTATCCAACCATCTCGTCCTCTGTCGCCCCCTTCTCCTTGTGCCCTCCATCTTTCCCAACATCAGGGTCTTCTCCAGGGAGTCTTCTCTTCTCAATACGCATACCAGTGCCTAACCGCCAATGCCGAGGAAGTTGTGACGATTTGCTACGAGGTAGGCGAAAAACCAAGTGGCTGGTGCCAATTTGCCAAGTGGAAGAAATTCCTACCAGGCCCCTTAAAGGCAAACAACCGAGGTCCATAACAAGGTCAGAAGGAAAACCTTGAAGGGCAGGTGGGCGGGAAACCAGAGCAGCTGAGCTGCAAAGAGGGGGATCCCTGACTGCGCCTGCATTAAATAGCGCAGGCCACACCCCCTGAGCCAGCCGATTGGTTGGCCAGGGGATGACGCGGCTGAGGATTCCCCTAATCGCATGGAGGCTGGGAGCCAGCCCCCGCACGCGTGGTGGGGGTGTGAAGCCCGCAACACCACCTCCTCCCTAGGTCGGAAATGGCTAAACCATATTAGCACCTCAAAGCACCATACCTAAGGCGGGGGGGGGGGGGATGGGACCAGAAATGCAGACGCTTTAGAAATTGTGATTGTGCATTTTGCAGACATGTGCACCTGCTCTGTACAAACCCCAAATCCCAATCAGAAGGGTGACCTATGCCTTGTTGCAACTTAACTGACTGTAGGATTGACACCTTTGGTCAGGGATGGGGAATGGGGGGCACACACTCACACACACACACACACACACACACACACACACACACACCCAAACCCTTCCCCCTTTTGTGAAGGGGGTTCCCCGCATTCGGCCTCCCACCTCCCTCACCACCCTGGCCCCACTGTTCCCCTCAATTCACATAAGATGGGCAGGGACCAGGGGCAGACAGCCAGCTCCCATGGGTGACTTGACCTGTAGCTCCAGCCTCTTGCCTATGTTGCCGTCAAAAGAGACTTGAGTGTGGAAGAGGAGGAGGGAGGAAGAGACGTCAGGTTGGTGTGGTAGAGATGGCCAAGCAGCAACAGACCCACACCATGCTAGACTAGTGGGTGGTGGCTAAGGGGGAGCCCCAGTGAGAGGGAAGGAAGGAGGGGGTGACACAGCCGCCATTTGGGGCCAGCCGAAGGTGTCCTGTTGGAAGTCCAAATGGGACAGGGGACACTTTTGTCTAAAAATGGGGTGTTCCCATTTTTCTAGGGACATGTGGCAACCCTACTTGTTGGCTCAGTGAAGGAAATTTTTCAGTTCTCTGAGAGGTAGTTGCAGGGATTTACAATGCATGCTGAACTCACCTTTCTGGTCGGGTTTGTAGACCGGTTTATCTGTCTGGACAAAGACAAGTGTACTTATGTTTCGAACAGCCACAGACCTCCTTTCATGGAAGCTGATCAAGGCGCCTTTAGCTGAAAAAACTATGTAAGCTAGTGGATTAGAATCGGCAGGAGGAACCTGTGTGTGAGAAAATAGCCAAGAGGGGAAGAATTAATAAAAGCTGATCCGTTTATCTTTTCACTCTAGAAATTGACAAGAAGTGATTCTGCATCAGGTTAATAGGCCTGTTTGTATTAGGGTTTCCACAAGTTGTTAACAATCCTATTCTGTCAGTGGCTAAATAAATGCCTGTGGGAACTCTGCCAACATGACACAAACATAAAAGCACTCTATGCTCCTGTGGTTTCCAGCAACTGGACTGTGGATGCAGAACATAGCGAACACAGCTAGTAGCTACTGGTAGCATTATTCTCTGTGAATTTTTTGAATTGGATTTTAAAGCCATGTATGCTGGTGGCCAAAGGGACGTGGGTGGCGCTGTGGGTTAAACTACAGAGCCTAGGACTTGCCGATCAGAAGGTCAGCAGTTCGAATCCCCGCGACAGGGTCAGCTCCTGTTGCTCTGTCCCAGCTCCTGCCAACCTAGCAGTTCGAAAGCCCGTCAAAGTGCAAGTAGATAAATAGGTACCGCTCTGGCGGGAAGGTAAATGGCGTTTCCGTGTGCTCCTCTGGTTCGCCAGAAGCGGCTTAGTCATGCTGGCCACATGACCGGAAGCTGTACGCTGGCTCCCTCAGCCAATAAAGTGAGATGAGTGCCACAACCCCAAAGTCGGCCATGACTGGACCTAATGGTCACGGGTCCCTTTACCTTTTATGCTGGTGGCCATAATTGCCTCCTGTGATGGTTTCTCAACCTCTCAACCTTTCATCAGCCTTTCTCAACCTGTGGGTCCCCAGATGTTTTGGGACTACAACTCCCATCACCCCTAGTTAGCAAGGCCAGAGCTCAGGGATGATGGGAGTTGTAGACCAACAACATATGGGGACCCACAGGTTGAGAACCACTGGTCTACATGAATAAATACTTTCTTTTGTCTGTATGGAATCTTCCAACATTCAGCTTCCTTAGAGACCCACAGGGTTCCAGTGTTATGAGAGAGGGAGAAAAACTGCCCACTTTTCCCATACCACACTAATTTTTACACACTTCTATCATGGCACATCTTCCTTGCCTGTTCTCTAAACGAAAAAGTCCCTAATGCTGCAACATTTCCTCAAAGATGAGCTGTTCCATCCCTGCATACTGGACCTTTTCCAACACTATAATCTCCTTTTTGAGGTGAGGCAACCAGAACTGTACACACTATTTGAAATACAGTTGCACCATAGTGTTGTATAATGGCATCATTTGGGAGGTTTAGCATGCAATTTGCCTTCTTCGCAGCTGCTACACACTGGGTCAACATTTTCAATGAGCTATCTTTTATGACTTCCAAAGGTCTCATTCCTGATCAGTCACTGCTAGTTCAGACCTCATGACCATAGATGTGAAATTAAGGAGGGGGTTTGCCCTGAAATATATCCCTTTACACTGGTTTACATTGAACTGCATTTGCCATTCTACTCCCCATTCTCTCAGTTTGGAGAGGTCCTTTTGGATCTCTTCACAATCTGTTTTTTTTGTTTTAACAACCCTGAACAATTTAGTACCATCAGCAAACGTGGACAGTATTATCAGCAAACTTTAGTATCATCAGCAAACTTCACAGCGAACTCCTAACCCTAGATCGTAGATTAACAAGTTAAAAAGCAAAGGTCCAAATACTGATTCTTGAAGAACTAAACTTTCTACAGCTCTCCTTTCAGAGAACTGTCCATTTATTCCTACTCTCTGCTTCCTGCAACTTAACCAATTTCTGATCCACAAGAAGCCCTTTCTTCTTATTCTATGACTGCTAAGCTTACTCATGAGTGTTTGATGAGAAACCTTTCTGAAAGTTTTCTGAAAGTCTATATCGCTTGTTGACTCTCACAAAGAACTAACTCCTGTCTTCTTAATTCCTGTTAGGGAGACGGGACTTATCCTTGCAGAAGCCATGCTAGATCTGCTTTAGCAAGGCTTGTTCTATATCTTTGATTATTTTAGCTTTCACAATATTTTCCACCAGTTTTTCCAGGGCAGACAGTAATCTAACCAGCCTGCAATCTCCAGTATCACCCCTAGAACCCTTAAAAAATAAAAGGTGTTATCAGTCCTCAGATATGGAGGCCAAGGTACATATTTTTGTTAGAAGACCAGCATTTTCACATTTGAGTTCTTTGAGAACTCTTCAGTGAACGTCATCCAGACCCAGCAATTTGTCAGTTTTTATTTCTTCTATTAAGTCTAGAACCAGGGCTGGATTTAGGTTTGATGAGGCTCTAAGCTACTGAAGGTAATGGGGCCCTTTATATGTCCAGCTGTCCTTTGTCAACAACAGATTGCCACTGTTTTTTGTGTTGAATATATGTTATATGGTAATTTATGGACCTAATAGGTATCTAAAGCCACTTGCACATAACAAAATATGTATTTTATCAAAGTAAATTCAGGTTTTCTTCCTTTAATTTTGTTTTTTTGGGGGGGCAAGAGAGTGGGGCCCTAAGCTATAGCTTGTTTACCTTATACATAAATCTGGCACTGCCTAGAACATCATCTCTCATTCCCCTGCCTGCCTCAGTTCCTCATACTCACTTCTTGCAAAACTTCTTGCCCTACCCATGGGCGAAGCCATGGGATTTTTGTTAAGGGGGGGGGGCAGGCTTTTGTTAGGGATGGCTGAACCTCAGATTTCTTTTGCTTTTTATTGATTGGGGGCAGCTGCCCCTCTGGCTATGCCCATGACCGTGCCTTAGTCTCTGCCACTAGGACAAATGTACATATGGGGGCACTAAGCAGCAGAAGAGATTGCGCCACCCACCCTTAACAATGACCTTCATATGCAGCAACTTGCATCCCAAATGGGGTGAAAAACAGTTATAACATATGATTATTATTTCATTTTTACATGTTACTCCCTCCCCCGGCCTTTCTCTCCGTGTTTGGCAATGCAGGATGATGCAAGAAAAAATGAAGAGTTCTTTACCGTAAAATTGATGCATTGGGAAAAGTGTTTTTCGTCCACAGTCCCTTCCCAAAGGGGAAAGCGGTCCACGTTGTACTCCATCACAACATCCACAGAGACCGTCTCATTGAGGTTGAGGAGTTGCACACAAGCCTCATTTGTAGTGTTGCTCTGAACTACTGCAGGCACGATCAGGATGTACTGCCTGCAATAAAGAGAAGGGTACAGCTTGTCAGCAACAAGTCACTACCAAGGGACATAGTTTGAAAGCAACCAGCAATGCAGAGAATTGGGACTAAATCCTAAGCAAAAAAAGAAATCTTTAAGGAGAGCCAACTCTGTCAAATTGGCTCAAGGGAAACAGCTCGTTGTTTTACATCACAATATACCTTGCAATGGAATATTTGGAGACTCTTGAGAGTCCCATGGACTGCAAGAAGATCAAACCTCTCCATTCTGAAGGAAATCAGCCCTGAGTGCTCACTGGAAGGACAGATCCTGAAGCTGAGGCTCCAATACTTTGGCCACCTCAGGAGAAGGGGACGACAGAGGATGAGATGGTTGGACAGTGTTCTCGAAGCTACCAGGATGAGTTTGACCAAGCTGCGGGAGGCAGTGGAAGACAGGAGTGCCTGGCGTGCTCCGGTCCATGGGGTCACAAAGAGCCGGACACGACTAAACGACTAAACAAACAGGACAATGTGTTCTGTTTTTCCTTATTTAGTATTGTCTCGTTGTTGTTTTAATTGTGTGTGTATGCATATGACCTTTATCCACATAGTTCACCCCCCCCAGCTTTTATGCAATCATGACGGAAAGGCAGAGTATTTACTTGGCATCTGCTTCCATCACTCTCACTGTAGACAGAAGTTATTGACTGAAAGGGGGAGAACACACATTTATTTGACCTTCTAAATGGAACAGGGGAGGGAGGACGTATGGGGAAGCATTTGTGTGGGAAAGGGGTGCAGCAGCATGGCTGCATGACACCCATTCCTTACCCCACCCCAGGTAGAACTTGGGAGATAGGACAATAAGTGAAGAGTCATTTTCTGTGCAAACTATTAACCAAAGTTACCGTGGAACATGTGCCAAGTAGAATTCCCCCCTGAATGACTCGCCATAACACTTGGTGGAGTAGGTTTTCAGATCGGAGAACTGTTCGCATCAAGCAATTGTTAACCCCACCCCACTTTCCAGTGCATCTTCCTTCTTTGCACAATGTTTGCTTTCTTGAGTTTGTTGCACAAGAGTGCCAAACCAACTTCAGTTGCGTAACTCGAATGTATTGGCATTTGACTGAATCCCACACACAAGACAATGATGCTCTACAAGCATCACGAGACCCTCATGAGCAAACCTGGTTATGAGTAAGCCTGCTTAAGAGTACAGTGGTACCTCGGGTTACAGACGCTTCAGGTTACAGATGCTTCAGGTTACAGACTCCACTAACCTAGAAATAGTACCTCGGGTTAAGAGGTACTTTGCTTTGGGATGAGAACAGAAATTGTGCTCCAGTGGTGTGGCAGCAGTGGGAGACCCCATTAGATAAAGTGGTGCTTCAGGTTAAGAACAGTTTCAGGTTAAGAACGGACCTCTACCTCTGGAATGAATTAAGTTCTTAACCCAAGGTACCACTGTATTTGTTCACCTAGGGCTCTGGGTGAGTGGCGTTTGCTGCACAGCACAGCTGTGGGTGGTCCGGGGGTGTGTGTGCTCCATCTTCTGGTGCATCTGGGGGATGGGGTGGTCACCTGGTGCCAGCCACCTCCAACCACACTGGGCCCTCCATTCTGGGCAGGCCTGACCCTCAAGGCCAATTGGGGCAGGTTCCCGGGTCCTACCTGCCCCTCTTGTATTTAAAATGGTGCCCAGGTGCAGGACGACCTCTTTGCTGTGTGCCACAAGACTTTCCACCCACCCAGCCAGCCTGTTAGGGCCCTGGCAGTGGGGGAACTGGCAAGTTGGCATATGGGCCTTGCTGTGGTTTACTCGGTCACCATATTCAGGGCCAAGGAGGAATTTTCTCCTGCAAGCAAACTGGCCAGCTTGCAGATTTTCACCTACCTCATAGCAACTGTCATAACCTGGGCAGATAAGGCAATGGACTGGATCCTTCATTGCAGGGGTATTGCATAAAAGGGGTCCAGGAGGGGTGACCTTGTCTGGGAGTCCACACAGAGACCAATTGGCCAATGTACCTCATCCAATTAGAGGCTCGACCCCAATGGATTCCTATCGGGCAGTGTGACAACTGGATGCCAGATGCATGCCTTAGACAAACCTGGTCTGTCGTGTCATCAGTAAAGTTGTGGCCTAGGTAAAGGTAAAGGGACCCCTGACCTTTAGGTCCAGTCGTGACTGACTCTGGGGTTGCGGCGCTCATCTTGCTTTATTGGCCGAGGGAGCCGGCATACAGCTTCCGGGTCATGTGACCAGCATGACTAAGCTGCTTCTGGCGAACCAGAGCAGCACACGGAAATGCTGTTTACCTTCCCGCCGGAACAGTACCTATTTATCTACTTGCACTTTGACTTGCTTTCGAAGTGTTAGGTTGGCAGGAGCAGGGACTGAGCAACGGGAGCTCACCCTGTTGTGGGGATTCGAACCGTTGACCTTCTGATTGGCAAGTCCTAGGCTCTGTGGTTTAACCCACAGCGCCACCCACGTCCCAGTTGTGGCCTAATTCAACCCAATACCAGTCTCTTGTGTCCATTCTCTTGACCCTCCCTACACTGGCTGGGAACGCCATGCGTCTGTGGCAGCAATAGACTTTAGAATTAGTATAGCCCCGTTTTGGATTTGTTTGCTAAAGAAACAGGATCCTTTGCTCTTCTATGGAGGTTTTCAAGCAGAGGTTGGATGGTCATTTGTCATGTATGGATTTAGTTGAGATTTCTGCATGGCAAGGGGTTGGACTAGATGACCCTCAAGGCCCCTTCTGACTCTACAGTCCTATGATTCCTCTCTCTATCCTGCTTTCAATTGTCTTTTTGTGTGGCTGCTCATTCCCTAGAAATTGGGTTGGGTTATGAACCGGTAACACCAGTGTTTCGTTGCCACCCTGCTGTCTCTTTTGTGTCTCTTGCTGCCAATCTCTTCCTGCCCTAGTTAATCAGGGTGGAGACTGAAGTATTCACTTTGCAGCAAACCAAGCTCTGTAGTTGACTTTTTTAAAAATAGGATTACTTTACAACTTACATGCCTTAGGCATAATAATAATAATAATAATAATAATAATAATAATATAATAAAGCAGAAAGACAGATTCATGGGTGCTATTCTGAGGCACTACAGTATACAGTGGTACCTCAGGTTACATACGCTTCAGGCTACAGACTCCGCTAACCCAGAAATAGTGCTTCAGGTTAAGAACTTTGCTTCAGGATGAGAGCAGAAATCGGGCTCCGGTGGCTCGACAGCAGCAGGAGGCCCCATTAGCTAAAGTGGTGCTTCAGGTTAAGAACAATTTCAGGTTAAGTACGGACCTCCGGAACAAATTAAGTACTTAACCTGAAGTACCACTGTAGTAGGAGCACAACAAAGCCACCATCTCTGTAGCTTACCTGGTTGGTATTGGGCTGGCAAGGTGCTGACACAGCATCAGAAGCACTAGATTAATTATGGTTGTGCACCTGTGCAAGCCCAACGCTTCCCCAGGTATTCTGCAAAGATGCTGGTGTCAGGAGGCTGTATCCTCCTGGGCTGGCACATTACATCTGCCACGGCTGCATTCAACATGCATCTTTAAGGAACATCTGCCCACCAACAAACGGCTGCGCCTAATAGACCGCCACCTGAGTTAGTTTTTTGCAATTGCCACCACCAGGCTTTTGACTCCCAAGCAGGAAAATGCTATACACAGACGTGATTACTTACGGGTCTGGAGGAGCTGCGATACTTAAAGGAGCAAGGAGGGCCACCAGAAAAATCCAGGAGCCCATCTCTGCTCTGGTGTGGGAAAGATGAAAGTGAGGACCAGGTCCTGTGCCTTTTAAACTGCTTTGGTGAACTTGCTCCACCTCTTCCTCTAAAGTCCTGTGGCAAATGTGAGGAGCAAGATTTGCATACGGCCACACATTTCCTTCCTCTCTCGGTTCTGCTGCTGCTGCCCTTTGCATTGGTTTCAGGAGATTCCTGTATTGCTGAAATACTTGACTTCTCTCTCAGGTAGGTCACATCCAGTCTGCACACGTTGCCAAAAGGTTTGTCAACAGCAGCCCAGTACGTCACTCATTTAAATCCAGCGTTTGTTCTAGGGCTGTTATTGCAGAAGAGCCAAATTGTTCAAAGCACATTGTGCTTATTTTGCTGGAGGGCAATTAAAGCAGGGAATAAATAGGTCCTGGCCAAACTCCACAAAGTAGAAGATAATTCCTCCAGGGATCTAAAGAAAGGAATTCCACAGGCTCTGTTACATTTTAACCAACTTTCTTCCCCCAGACAGCATTGCCTATTCCAGTCTGGGCAGCTGATGTTACTGTGTGATGATGACCTCAAAGACACAAAATCTTCATCAACATGCCCACAAGACTCATCTGAGTCAGACTTTGGTTGAGAGGATAAGCCCTTTGTCCTGGTTAGGTGCACAGTTGTGGTGATTTTTTATTTATGATACACTTAAAATTTCTGGGCCTTGTTAAAAATAACAAAGGCCCAGCTTGCAAATGTACGATATAAAAACAAAAACACACACATCCAGAAGGTGATATCCTTTTAAAGGAGTTTCTGTATAATTCTTCTGCCTTTATTCTGAGTTACTGAAAAATTATGGGGTTGAAATGTTCACCTCACATCTGAAATGAGCAGCATGTGCCCCTGAGGTTCATATTTCCATGACAGGAAACAACTGATTTTAATTGATGCCCAAAATGTCAGCAGCCTCAGGCCAGGATCCTGTTTCCCAGGATCCCACTGCAGGGCTGAGAGTCATGTTTTGCTTTCCATTTATATTTTTTATTGAAAGTATTTCAATTGAACAAAATACAGTGGTACCTCGGGTTACATATGCTTCAGGTTACATACGCTTCAGGTTACAGACTCCGCTAACCCAGAAATAGGGCTTCAGGTTAAGAACTTTGCTTCAGGATGAGAACAGAAATTGTGCTCCATCAGTGCGGCAGCAGCAGGAGGCCCCATTAACTAAAGTGGTGCTTCAGGTTAAGAACAGTTTCAGGTTAAGTACGGACCTCCGGAACGAATTAAGTACTTAACCCGAGGTACCATTGTAAAAGAATAAAAAGAAAAGAAAAAAGATACATTATACCACTATATGTGCAAACAACTACAATTTCCTATATGCTTGTCTAGTATAAAGGTACAGTGGTACCTCGCAAGACGAAATTAATTCGTTCTGCGAGTTTTTTCGTCTTGCGGTTTTTTCGTCTTGCGAAGCACGGATTCCCATAGGAATGCCTTGAGGCTAGTATTCATTCATAAACTAGAACCTTGACTCCCCGTCATGATTTAGTTCCACAATTTGCAGTTTTACGCAAAAGCCACCAGGCGGAGCCCCTTCCATCCTTTTGTTCTCTGAAGCTTCAGTGGAGAAACTTGCAAGACGTTTTCGTCTTGCGAAGCAAGCCCATAGGGAAATTCGTCTTGCGAAGCAACTCAAAAAATGAAAAACTCTTTTGTCTTGCGAGTTTTTCGTCTTACGAGGCATTCGTCTTGCGAGGTACCACTGTATATAAATGTTAAAAGTAAAGGTAAAGGAACCCCTGACCATTAGGTCCAGTCGCAGACGACTCTGGGGTTGCGGCGCTCATCTCAGTTTACTGGCTGAGGGAGGTCATGTGGCCAGCATGACTAAGCCGCTTCTGGCGAACCAGAGCAGTGCACGGAAACGCCGTCCAAATAAATATATGGTTATTTATAACAGACTATATTTTTTATAAATGTGTTCCAAATATCATTATGCTTATCCATACAAAGTCTACAACTGCTCTACCTTACCAAGCTGGGTACACTGTAAATGACTAAACTGAAAACTGTTTCAAATGTCAGAGTATTTCCTCCAGAACCCAAAGACTTTGGTATCTAGGATGTTGCCATAGGAATAACAGGTTGCTGCGCAGCATTTTTGTATCGCCAGAAAAACTGCTACTAAAATATCTTACCACACTGGAAACTCTGACTTTCTTTTTTTATAGCATCCTTGGCAAACATACCACAAACTGCTCCAAATGTCAAATGCGAAGTACACTCTGACAACAGTGTCTTAATCCGGGGGTGCTGTAAAGATAAGCCATGTTAAACTTCCTTGTGTGTGTGTGTTGTGTACATACAAGTCCTTTCTGTGTTGTGTTTTCTAGTGTGACTCTGTTTTCACTTTTATCCTTTCTCCACTGAATTATTCTATGTGAAAGACAACCATAGCCTCTCTCACTATGATTATTTCTGTGGGTGGGTGTGTAGTGACATGCTATTGTTGGATTGTGGCGAAAACTGCTCCAAGTTTCTGAGTACAACTCCTGCTCTGCCCTGGAACCCAAAGACTGGTACAGTATCCAGGGAGCTGTCTTGTTCTGCATTGTTTATATTCAGATGAACTATGGTGATCATTGTCTTAAAATGACTTCCATACACACTATTGAGAAATGTAGGCACCGTATTTTTTGCTCTATAGGACGCACCGGGCCATAGGACGCACCTTGTTTTAGAGGGGGAGAACAAGAAAAAAAATTCTCCCCCTCTCTGCTCAGCGCCCCTTCAACGAAGCGGCAGGAGAAATGGAGCCCCTTCCATTTCTCCTCCCGCTTGGCTGAAGGGGCATTGCGCAGCTCTCCCTCTCTGCTGAAGCCATGAGAGTCTTGCTCTCCTGGCTTCAGTGAAAGGAACCTCAAGCCTCCGGAACGCAGCGGGAACTTGCGCTGCATTCCAAAGTCTTCAGGCGGCTATCCCTGAAGCCTGGAGAGCACCGACCCCTCTCGTTCTCCAGGCTTCGCGTTGCTATCGCTGAAGCCAAGGAGCCTGCATTCGCGCCATAGGACGCACACACATTTCCCCTTAATTTTTGGAGGGGGAAAAGTGCATCCTATAGAGTGAAAAATACAGTACTTGACACTGTTCCCAAATGTCAAAAATGAAACGTGTTACTGTATCTTGGGGTGACAGTGAACTCCATCAACCAGCTTTTCTAGATATTCTGGACTACAACGGAATATCACGGGAGTTGTAAGGAGGCCAATAAACTCTCTTTTCCTCTGGGCCAGACCTACTCCCTTAAGGACAATGAGGCTGCTCCCTCGGGCAGATGATTTTGGTTCTCTGAATTGTTGCCCACATTAAGTTGTGAATGTTATTTGGGTTTTTCTGACTCTGGCATTAAAATATATGTGGCTTACCCCTGGATGTAGGAGAAAACACGAGATGTTCCTTGGTAAAAAATACACACACACCCTTAAAAAAAATAAAATCTCATTTGGGTTTAAAGCAATAGAGTGCATCTTTAGAAATGTTAACTGCGGCCAGTTTACATTTAGGAGTGCTTACAGATGGCACCTTGAGCCATAACCAAAGAAAGCTTAGGAAATCCTGAAATAGAAAAGTTTGTGGATTTCAAATTGCTAGAAATTAAATGGATAGGGTTTAAATTATTTAATTTCCATATGTTTGGGAGGTCTAAACAGAAACTGCATTTTGTAACGGTAAAGGTACCCCTGACTGTTAGGTCTAGTCGCGGACAACTCTGGGGTTGCGCGCTCATCTCGCTTTATTGGCCGAGGGAGCCGGCGTACAGCTTCCGGGTCATGTAGCCAGCATGACTAAGCCGCTTCTGGCAAACCAGAGCAGCACACGGAAACACCGTTTACCTTCCCGCCAGAGTGGTACCTATTTATCTAGTTGCACTTTGACGTGCTTTCGAACTGCTAACTTGGCAGGAGCAGGGATTGAGCAATGGGAGATCACCCCATTGCAGAGATTCGAACCGCCGACCTTCTGATCAGCAAGCCCTAGGCTCTGTGGTTTAGACCACAGCACATTATGGTGCCTCATATATATAGTCAAACCCCGGTTGTCGAACGTTATCCGTTACAGAAGCCCGTTCAGCTTCCGAAATGTTCAACAACCGAGGTGTGACTTCTGATTCGTTGAAGGAGCTTCTTGCCCTCAAGCGAAAGCTGCGTCAGACATTTGGCTTCCAGAAAACGTAAAAAAACCAGAGCATTTACTTTCGGGTTTTTGGGAGCTGAAACATTCCAAAACGGAGGTGTTTAGGAGCCAAGGTTTGACTGTAATAAATGCATCTCTGTTCCTAAGATTTGATTTGGAAGAGATTAAGAAGGCTAAAACTGATGGGAAGGATTATTTCCACAACCAGACTCCTTTCTAAGCAGATTATTTTCTGCACTGGAGAATGGCTCCTCTGAGTCTGCATCCATGGTGTTTCCTTCCCACCGCTGTAGAGTTTATGAATCACCTGAGTAATTTGCTACAGAAAGCTCCGAGAGCAGTTCTAAATATATTCATCACCAAACCTTTTATTGGCATCACATACAAACATCCGGTCTCCATTACCGAAGTTATATGTTTATTCGACCAAATGAAACCAGGAAAGGCTGTCGGCCCTGATGCCATTCCATCTGAATTGATCAAAGCTAAGTCAGAGTGGTGCTGTGGGTTAAACCACAGAGCCTAGGACTTGCCAATCAGAAGGTTGGCGGTTCAAATCCCCGCGACGGGGTGAGCTCCCGTTGCTCGGTCCCAGCTCCTACCAACCCAGCAGTTCGAAAGCACGTCAAAGTGCAAGTAGATAAATAGGTACCGCTCCGGCAGGAAGGTAAACGGCGTATCCGTGCGCTGCTTTGGTTTGCCAGAAGCGGCTTAGTCATGCTGGCCACGTGACCTGGAAGCTGTACGCCGGCTCCCTTGGCCAATAAAGTGAGATGAGCGCCACAACCCCAGAGTCGGTCACGACTGGACCTAATGGTCAGGGGTCCCTTTACCTTTAAGTCAGAGTGGTGGGCTCCAATACTAGCGGAATTGTTCACTATGATAGATAGATTTGGTATTATGCCTAACTCATGGCAGCAATCAATAATTATTCCAATCTTTAAAAAGGGTGATAAAAAGCTGTCGTCCAACTATCGGCCAATAAGTCTATTGCGTGGCGAGTTCCCGCCTCCCACCAGTAGAAATAAAGACACAGGACACCGATGTTTAGGTTCATGGGCTTAAATTGGCCACAACTTTATTGGTTACAGGTGATGAGCGGTATTGGCTTAGGCATTGGTCCTAATCGACTATCCTGCTTCAGTCTGTCTGCCTGAAGGCCAGGAAGGGTTAACACCAGTAGGGGGAGCCCTGCTGATGCACATCAACTAGGCACTCCCCCAGGGGTCACCGCTCGGGGCCTTGCCTTGGGCCCTGGCCTCCATAGGCTTCGGACGGGGCCACGGCCCCTGGAATCCCTTACGGGACTACACTTTACTATCTGGGGGAGGTGATGGCGCTCCTCCCCATTCATCTACATAACAATACCCCTACCAATGCCTAACCGCCAAACCGAGGAAGTTGTGACGATTTGCTACGAGGTAGGCGAAAAAACCAAGTGGCTGGTGCCAATTTGCCAAGTGGAAAAATTCCTACCAGGCCCCTTAACGGTGACCAACCCAGGTCTATAACAAGGTCAACGGAGAAACCTTGAAGGGCGGATGGGTGGGAAATTCACCCAGCTGAGCGGCGTCCAAAGAGGAAGCTCCTCTGCCGCAACTGCCTTAAATGCGGCAAGCCACACACCCCGATGACGCAGCAGAGGATTCCCCTGATCGCACGGGGCTGGGAGCCAGCCTCTGCATGGGTGTTGGGGGCATGAAGCCCGAGGTCGGAAGTGGCTTTATCAAACATTGGGAAATTGTAAACATCTGTTAAATAAACTAACTACTTGGCTTAACTCTGGACATCATAGGTCCAGAGCAGGCAGGGTTTAGGCCAGGGAAATCCACTTTACGCAATTGCATGGTGTTATCCCATTTAGCCGCTAAGTACATGCGGCTCCACAAAGAATGTCTCTATGTGGCCTTCCTAGATATTATGGCTGCTTTTGACACTGTTGACAGGGGGCTGTTATGGACCAAACTGGAGACAATGGGCCTAGAACCCAGATTACTTTACTTGATCAAAAAGCTTTAGTTCTAAATATTCTAGAGGCAGCCTGCACTGCAGATATGGTGTGGAGAGTTCAGAGAGCAAATGTATCATCACTGAGTCTATATCCTCCTACAAGTGTCATGGAGTGAACTATAGAGGATTGCTTAAATCAGTTGTACATGAATAAAGCAAGAACAGGCATGTGAAGAACCTCTGCAAAAATCTGCCTTTAACAAGAATGAATGGATTCTTGCCCAGTGTTGCATCAGAACTGACCCGTGAGTGAGTCACAGACAGACTTTAATAGCCTTCCAGTAACGGCTTATTGACATCTAGATGCGACCAGAGATAAATGAATAGTTGGAGGTACCTTTTCCTACTGACCATGCAAACACTTTTGTTGCAACCATTTCACTTCTTGCAAAATATGTTCTGTTCCTATTGTTCTTGCTATCTGTTTGTCTCAAGAGACAGTTGACTGTGCCTCTGGGGACGAAGTCAAACTGCTGCATTAATAGCACCAAAAGTGACCTCCTGGACAGTGTATATGGAGGTGCTGGGATGCCCAGATGACAAGACCCCTCTCTCAGCCTCACTGATGTGGTCCAAAGGAAAGCAGAGCAATACATTTGGCACCAGCATGGAGGCAGGAGTTGCCAGAAGGAGGCATACAAGGTGCCTTAGGGACTCTACTCTTGACATAGGAGTCAACTCCTAGGGCCCAGGGACCCAATAAAATATTTGATGGGCCCAGGTCCCCTTAAAGCCATTGCCATTCAAATGGTGTGTGCGCACCACACCTTGTGATCAATTACGTGGGAGATGGCTTACCTGCATCCCCCATATTTTATTCAAATTGGCACCCCAGCTTTTGATTTGTGTAGAGTTCAGTCCTTAGCCTTTCCACAAATATCCTGCAAGGTAGCGGAGGTTTAGGATCAGAGCTTTCCTTGTCCTAGATGGGCTACCTTCCCAGGTTGACAAGCCCCATCTGCTTTTTTGATGGCTGTAATCACTAGTGGTCTCATCTGCTCAATCCACAGAATCCTGTCTTCGCATGTAGGGAAAGTCTCTAACTCACCAAGAGTCTGAGATCCATTGATTGCATGGTGAATCCCGCCCCACCCCCCAGATGGAATAAAATAAAGACACAGGACACAGAATTTAAGGTTGATGGGCGAAAATGGCCACAACTTTATTGATTACAGGTAAGAGCGGTATTGGCTTTAGGCATTGGTCCTATCAGACTATCCGGCAAAACCGGAAGGGGTTAACTCCAACAGGGGGACCCCCTGAGATGCACATCCCTAGGTGCTCCCCGAGGGGTCACCGCTCGGGAGCGCGCTTTAGGCCCTAGCCTCCATAGGTTTCGGACGAGGCAACGCCCCCCGGAATCCTTTATCGGACTACCCCTAAATATTTGGGGGAGGTGATGGCGCTCCCTCAACTCATCAGCATAATAATACCCCTACCAATGCCTAAAGAAGGAAAAGGGGTGTTCTCGGGCCGCACCGTCCTTAAATGGCCCTAGCCCCACCCCTGCAGCCAGCCGATTGGCTGGCCCTGGGTATGACACGGCCCGAGGATTCCCTGATCGCGCGGGGCTGCAACTAGCCCCTCACGGGTGATGGTGGGCGTGAGCCCGCAACCCCCCCTCCTGATGTTGGGAGTGGCTTTACCCTCACCTGGTTTATCCAGCCAGTCAAATCCATTCCTGGGATGTGGGCCCTGTTGAATGCTGACAGCTTCTAGGATCCACAAGTGAGAGCTGAGTGCAGGATGGGGACAAAGGTGGACAGACCATTTCAGAAGGAGCGTGACATGCCCCCCACCAGAGGTACTACCCCTCCCCTAGCGACCCATACATCCATTTGTTCTTACAGGAGTTAACATATTAACAGTAACCTTCCACATCAGTAATGATTACACATACATGTTGTTGCTGCTGCTATGTAAATAAGCTGTTTTTTAAAATAGAAATACCTAGATTGTGTGTTCAGCAACAGCTAGTGGAAATGGGCAGGCTGCATTTTTTTCGTCTGGACACAATGGATGGAAACAAAATGGAAGTGGGGTTGTGGTGAACGATAGCACCAAGAAAAATGTAACAACATGCACTAAAAAGAAATCCCATCAAGCACACAATTTTTATTTATGTATTCATTAAAATGTATATACCACGTGTGTGTGTGTGTGCGCGCGCGCGTTGGATTTTCTCCCCATAATGAATTAGCCACAGATTGAAAAAAATCTAGATTTAGCTGGGGTGTATGAGAGAGCTGCCACTTGGGTGAAGAGGACATCATAAGGACACCACACACACATGGGCGTGCACACACAAATGAAGACACAAGCTTCTTCAAATCTACATTAAACCCTCTGTCATCCCAGGGTTCCTTTCTAGATGCAAGTTGGAGCAAATTGGCGGTTTGTGTTTCAGAAACAATTATTACAACAGTCACAGTGACTGTTACATTATTCTTGACCACTGTAATTTACATGCATTTGTTAACAGCTATTTTTATGGGATACAAGAGGCAGTTAATAAATGTTGTGAAAGGTCATTCAGAGGACTCGCCAAGCAAGTCTTCCTATAAATATTGAAATTACTTCTGAGTTAACATCCAGCGAAATCGTCAAAGAACAAACAAGGAGGCAGAACTCTCCAGTGAAGTCAAAGGGAATCTGACTAAACCTGAATCGCTGACATTCAGCACGTGATTGGATACAGGCCTCTCCCCACTTATGTGGGGGCTATGTTCCGGGCCCCGGCACACATAAGTGAAATTGTGTAAACTGGGGAGGGGAGCACCCTCTAAACACCCTCCTTGCTGCTTTCTCTCCAATCCAGACCAAAAATATAGTATCAAAAAATATCCACAGCTAGAATTGAAGCGCTGGGGCCAGCTGGAGGCTGGAGGACATGCAGGAAAGTGGCTGCTGCTGCTGCGCTACCTCACACCTCAGCTGTTAGGTGGGGAGGCTGAGCAGCATCTACAAAGCTCTGCTGCATCTCCAGTCTCTTCGGGGCTTCCTTCACCCTCACTGATGTTCTCTTCAGGCTCCAGGGAGGGTCCTCTCATCAGCCACAAGGACTCTCCAGCTCCCTCCTGCTATTTCTGGGTTTGGATGGGTGGATGGATTTCCCGGTGCCACACATATATGTGGCTGGATGTGAGTCGATCACCTGTATAGATCACTCAGTATTTAAATTGCCTTTTGAGCCTGGACTGGGAGAGGGAAATAGCTATTGCACTCTACGTATTGCAGAATTAAAATTAAGCACATTGAACACTCTTTGTCTCATGGCCAAATATTTGCTAATTTATCATCAGTGTTGTTGTTTTTATCCCACCTGTTGGAACAAGGAAGCCTTCATCGGCTGGTAGGACAACAAGGAGGGAGACACTGTAGCCTAGGAAATAGGGATTTTCCCAGATGCCCGGGGAATTTCCAAAAGGCGGCGCTTTGTCCTGGATCTTAGGCAAGTCATTTGAAAAATAGTGTTTGTTGGCGTTTCTGTAAAAAACAAAACAAAACTCATTTTTTGTGTGTGGCTTCCTTAAAAGCTCACTTTCAGGGGGTCCTTCCTGGTTTCTACTTTTTGAAATATGGCAGCCCCAATTGTGCCTGGAAACAGACTCGTAGCCAGTGGAGTTGTTGTAACAAGGGAGTCGTGTGCACTCTATAACCAGCCCTGGTAAACAATCTGCCTGTAGCTTTTTGGGCCAGTTGAAGTTTTCGAACACTTTTCAAAGGCAGCTTTATGATTATCATCTTCAGATTTTGCATGCTGAAAGGTACATTTTGTAGCTTCTGTTATTGTGAGGATACCTGCAGTTATGAGCTATTGTCTTACAAACTGCAGTTTTTACTCAGACCAGTTGTGCAGATTAAGCCAATGGACAAATATCATGTGGAATGACTTTTTTATCTGCAAGGAAACTCATAGTTGTGGGTTACAAACAACAACTTTTATTCTAATATATTTTTGCACTGATTATGTTGCTAGGTTGAAACTCTAAATTGCACATTCCACAAAAGGTGTGTCTGGGAACTGGGTAATTCTTGAATTTCAAAACAATATAAACCTGCACGTCATACTGCTGCTTGTGCCCTTCAAACTTGCTCTGCAGGCTACTGAAGGCAAAGACACCTATTGCCTTGTTCATTCTTCTCTGAAACGTCAGCAGTTGCTTGCCTACTTACTTGAGACAGGGTTAAGTGTTCTCAGCAGATTCATTAGGCCAGCTTAGCATATAATAATTTCCAGGGATGCATAATGGTTTGCTCTTGTCAAGCATTTGCTACATAGAATTAAAGAGCATGAAGGTCCTGTGATAAATTTATTCTTGGACCACAAAAAATAAGATTTTTCTTTCTGCCCACAGAAGTAAGTACAGTCAAACCTCGACTCCTGAACGCCTCTGTTTTGGAACATTTCAGCTCCTGAATGCTGAAAACCGAGGAGGAAATGCTCTGTTTTTCAAATGTTTTTCAGAAGCCAAACGTCCAACGCAGCTTCCGCTTGAGTGCAGGAAGCTCCTGCTACCAATTGGAAGTGGCGCCTTGGTTGTTGAACATTTCGGAAGCCAAAATGCAGGGTAATACACTTGTTCCAAAAGTAAAGCTATCAATACCACCACCTCCTCCTTCTTTTTGGCAATACAGTGGTACCTCGGGTTAAGTACTTAATTCATTTCGGAGGTCTGTTCTTAACCTGAAGCACCACTTTGGCTAATGGGGCCTCCTGCTGCGGCTGCGCCGCCAGAGAACGATTTCTGTTCTCATCCTGAAGCAAAGTTCTTAACCTGAAGCACTATTTCTGGGTTAGCGGAGTTTGTAACCTGAAGCGTATGCAACCTGAGGTACCACTGTACCTTCTTCTAACTGTGTAGGCAACCATTCTTCCTCTTCCCACCATTGCTTATTCAAGTCAGAGCTAATGAGAGATGGTGGAGGAAGAGTATAAGCCAAAACTGCAAAGTGTCATGAACTGGCAGGACTGAGGTGTCAGGCATCAGAGGATCCAACCCTCACGGTAGGTTGCCAGGAAGGGATAAGACAAGGAAATAATATTAATAATTTATTTATACCCCACCCATCTGGTTGGGTTTCCCCACTCTGGGTGGCTCCCAACAGAAATAATAATAATAATAATAATAATAATAATAATAATAATAATAATAATAAAGTGATAAAACATCAGGCATTAAAAACTTCCCTAAACAGGGAAGATGTCTTCTAAAAGCCAGGTAGTTGTTTATTTCCTTGACATCTGATGAGAGGGCGTTCCACAGGGCGGGCACCACTACCGAGAAGGCCCTCTGCCTGGTTCCCTGAAACCTCACTTCTCGCAGGGAGGGAACCGCCAGAAGGCCCTCAAAGCTGGACCTCAGTGTCTGGGCTGAACGATGGGGGTGGAGATGCTCCTTCAGGTATACTGGGCTGAGGCTGTTTAGGGCTTTAAAGGTCAGCACCAACACTTTGAATTGTGCTCGGAAACGTGCTGGGAGCCAATGTAGGTATTTCAAGACCGGTGTTATATGGTCTCAGCAGCCACCCCCAGTCACCAGTCTAGCTGCCGCATTCTGGATTAGTTGTAGTTTCCGGGTCACCTTCAAAGGTAGCCTCACATAGAGCACATTGCAGAAAGTTCTTACTATTCAATAGTCACAGAGAGAGGCTTAGAAATGCAGCCTCTTGGAATAATGGCATTGCTCCGAGTGAAGCTCCACCCCTTCCGTCTCTCCCACTTCCTCATGAGTCATTGCTACAGGTGCTGGAAAGTGCCCTCTGCCTTTGAGCACTTTGCTCTCCTACTTTCAAGGCCTGCCTTGTTCTGGGAGAGGAGGGTGTGCTGCCAAAAACAGCAGTTCTTTCCAAGGATATCAGGACAAAAGGAATGAGGAGGTGGAAGGGGAACCAAAACAGTTTTATTAACAAATAAACAGAAGGCATACAAAGCATAACATAAAATATACCTGACAGGGGCTACCCAATCTCCCCTTCAGCTGCCCGGAGCCCCAAGTAGAGCAGCAGGAGAAAGACCCCAACCATCGGTCTCCCATCATCAGGTCCTTTGATCTGGGCAGAAGCTCACCACGACCCTCCCACCTATGGCTTTTATAGCCTGCCTTGATGTAATCAAGTGCACCTGGAATACAGAGCAGCTGAGAGTCTCCCACTACCTGCATCCAGCATCCAGCCAGCACTTGCGACACAGAAGAACCCAAGAAACTCCTGACAGGTGTGTGAAACACAAGAATTCAGCAGACCTCAAGCTGGGGATGTTAAAGGGAAAGGGATATGCCACCTAACTCCTCGAAATACAATTGTCTTCTGCATTTCCACTACAGAGGGGTCTGGAATGCTTTCGAAAGACACTGTACCCGTCAATTGTTGCCCTCTTGGTGCTTCTTCTTCCTCGTCCTTCTCTCCCATTATTTCCCAGCTTTCCCCCTCATCTGCCTCTGAGCAGTGACCTCCCTCAAACCGTTGTTCTAGTTCTGAACTGCCTTCTTCTCTAGAAGATTCAGGCTGGGGAGGCGGTCTCTACCATTCCTCCTCTGCCCAGTCCCTGACACGCAGAGAGAAGGAAGAGGATCCCAGCGAGCCGTGTAGCCATGACTGGGGCACACCGGGGCAGGCTGGGGATGAAGAAGGAGAGGTTGGGGCAGAAAGTCTTCACAGGATGATGGAGGATGGTGAGGGAATGGAGGTCAGTGCCCAGGAACCAGAGCAGCAGGACCCATCGCCAGAAGGGCCCCTGTCTCTCTGAACATGATGGGCTCTGAGGGGTGAGGAACAGCAGGAGGTACGCTCTAGGAGGCTGAGGTAGGCAAGGGCCCACAAAGGCATGTCAGTGTAACACCTGCAGGCCTCACATTAGTCTGGTCCACACTGTGTTGGGCCCGGAGGTAACCCATGAAACGCGGTTCAGGACTGGTCCAGAATCCAAAGGTTCCACTGGGAGTCAGTCCAACAGGGCCAAGGCAGGACACGAGGCAGGAAACTAGGCAAGGACAGGCACAGGATCTAGCATACAGCAATGTTGCTCCTGCAACCTGGGGCGGGGTCCGACAGCCTTTTATCTTTGTCGGGGTAGTGGCCGGTCTCACCTCCCTGTTTCGCCCAAAGGCGAGCACTCCTCCTGCGAGTACTCAGGTCTCTCCTTCTCTCATACCTTAGTCTCTGCAACTCGGGAGACATCGGTGGGTTACTAGACCCAGGTGCTGCATCAGCCTCACTTAACCAAACCAGTAGTGGAGCAACTGTAACTGCTGGCACAGCTGAAGGCAACGAGGTAATCCCCACATCTGGAGACAGGGCAGGTTCAGGCCCCTGATTCGGCCCAGTTGGTGTTTGTTACAGGGGAACCTGTGCAGACTGGGATTCTTCAGGATCAGGCCCCAGACTGGGTTCAGATGATGCCTGAGGCAAAGGATCAGGTGCGGACCGAGTCTCCTCGAGTCCAAGCCCGAGTCCCAGGCCATCACACCCACCCACACCTCTTTCAGACACATCTATGGGGTGTAGAAGCTCTGGGCTGGAAGATGAGAAATGAATCTGGAGGAGGAGAGCATTTCTGCACCTCCTGATCACTAAGTAGCATGGAAGTAAACCAGAGGAGTTGCTCAGGGGAGACAAGAAGCAGATCCTTTGCCTCCACCAAGAGCAGATAGAAGCCTTTCTTCTGCTGCAACACACGCAAGCTATCCATGGTTTGCTTTTTCTCCTCCTATGGTGTGTAAAAAAAATGCAAAAGGCTTAAGAGTTGCAAAATAGATACATGTTTATTATAGAAAGAAATTCACACTATACCCTGTTCAACGCTCTCTCTCACTTGGCAAATACAATCTGCTCAAACTAAGAAGCACTCCTTTCTCCTGCCTCCTCGTGAAAGATGTGAAGAGAACAGCTCTGAGCATGCACCAAACAGCCCCTGGACACACCCAAAAGCCAGTTAATGTTAGACAAGTTAGCTGGGTTGAGATAATCAAAATGAGAGGGAAGCTGCACATCAAGGTAAAATGAAATTTAGCTTTTCTTCTGCCTGAAGACATGGATATACTTTTGGATTGAGATTCGCTGAGGGGTGCAGAGAACCGATTGGCCAGAGAATGGAAGATTGACAGGAAAAGTATCCAGAACGCTCTCTACATCAAAATGGGTGATGGGAGGATGTGTGAGAATAGAAGAAAAATGTGGCTTTGAGATTTTGCAGGGTACTTATCTTTTTAAAAATGCAGGCCATTTCACTTGGTAGAGCTGAGCATCACTGGATCATAACAGAAGCCATGTTTATAGGAATGGGTCCATGCCCAATACAACATTTCACAATATTTAAAAGCCGCAAGGAAGTGGAAGCTGAACTCTGAATCAACTCACAGTACTGCAAAAGCACAGAAATTTTGAAAAACCGAAGACATATTGTGAGAGAGCAAATTGTGCAATTGTCTCTAGGCCACAGGCATGTTTGCAATGAGAGATTTCATATTTATATTTTCTGAGTTTTGGGATTGTTACATCCCTAGTACACCTGTGGAGGTGACCTGCCCTTCACCAGCCTGCTGTGACCAGTTTGCGAAGCATTTTGAAGATAAAATCAGTCACTTCCGATCCTACTTTCACATGGCTGTTGTAACAGTTCCTGAAGAGCAGGAGTGGGGAATCTTTGGCCTCCAGAGGTTGATGAACTAAAATTCCAACCAACCTTAGACACCATGCCCAATGACCAGGGATGATGGGAGTTGTAGTTCAGCAACTTTTGGAGGGAAAAAGGTTCCCCACACCTGCTGCAGATGCCCCTGAATCTTCTGCTCATCTGATTAGTTTGGATTCTTCCCATAGTAACTCCCAGGGAGGCAGCCAAATGGACTGGAAACTCAAATCCATTTGACCCTTGCCAAATATTAGAGAGGTTTTGTCTGTTGCTTAGAGTAATGATTAACTCTTCTTTTATAGATGTCTTTGACCTTAATTCCAATACCAAAATCAAACAAAGGCAACCGTATAATTGGCTTGGGCTGAATAAGCACAGACCAGGTTTGAATGTTCCATGTTGAGGAATAGCGATCAAGTGGACACAGATATTCTAAACAAAAAAATTCCTTCCAGTAGCACCTTAAAGACCAACTAAGTCAGTTCTTGGTATGAGCTTTCGTGTGCATGCACACTTCTTCAGATACACACTTCTGAAGAAGTGTGCATGCACACGAAAGCTCATACCAAGAACTGACTTAGTTGGTCTTTAAGGTGCTACTGGAAGGAATTTTTTTGTTTTGACTATGGCAGACCAACACGGCTACCTATCTGTTACAGATATTCTAACTTAGCCTTTAATAAGAAAGATTAATCAGAGTCATCCCTCTCAAGTTTCAGACAGGTTTTTGGGTTGGAGAATGCTTTTGTGGCCCTGATCAATTTACTGTATCTAGAGGTTGTCACAAAGTATGTGCCCTGTGTTATAACACCTTGAAAGAGAATTTTATTAAGATGATTTATAGGTGGTACCTAATGCCAAGTAAATTAGCAAAAATGTATAAATCAGATTCAGGTACGTGTTGGAAGTCTCAAGAAATGGAGGGTACGTTTTATCATATGTGGTGTAAATTAGTGAAGGATTTCTGGAAGATGATATATAGTGAAATGAAGAAAATGTTTTAAAATACTTTTATTAAAAGACCACAAGCCTTCTTTTGGGAAATGATCTATAATGAAATTAAGAAAGTACTTAAATGTACTTTTCATAAGAAACCAGAGGCATTTCTCTTGGGCATGGTTGGCCAATTGGTGTTAAAGAAGGATAGGACGTTTTTTATGTATGCCACCACAGCAGCAAGGATCCTTTTAGCAAAGTATTGGAAGACACAAGAACTACCCACACTGGAAGAATGGCAGACAAAGGTGATCGATTATATGGGACTGGCGGAGATGACTGGCAGAATCCGTGACCAAGAAAAAGAGACGGTGGAAGAAGACTGGAAGAAATTTAAAGTATATCTCAAAAATTGTTGTAAAATTGATGAGTGCTAAAATGTCAAAGGAAAGGAAAATATAGAATTACAGCTGTAATTGATTATGTATGAGAAGAAGCGTAAAAAGAAAATAAGTAATTAATTAATTGGTGTGAAGAGTTGCTGAAGAAATTTAAAACAGGGATGCAGAAAAGGGGAGGTAAGGGGAAGTCCGAGAAGTAAGGCTTAGGAAAAAGAGTTTTTGAAATTATACATGTTTATATGTTCTTGTTTGTTTATGTGTGTGTGTTGTTTTGTTCCTAATTTGTGTTGGAAAATTAATAAAAATTATTTTTTAAAAAAAAAAAAAAAGACCAGAAGCCTTCTTATTAGGAATATTAGGTATGGATGTCCCCACAGATAAAAAAATCTATTTCCCTACACAACCACAGCAGCCTGAGTGGTTTATGCTCAGAAATGGAGACAGAAAATAACACTAACAAAAGAGGAGTGGCTGATGAAATTGATGGAATATATGGAATTAGCAAATCTAAATAATAGAATAAGAGATCAGTCTTTAAGGAAGAAAGGAAAATGTTTGCAGAATATCTGAAGAATTATGTTAAACAAGTTAAAACGTTAGCAGTTTCAAGTGTTGAAGAAAATAAAACATATGGAGTAAATAGAATATGCAGTTGAAATGGAGAAATAAACAGAACGGGGGGGGGGGGACTCAATTGTTATGAATGTATGGTTATATTGATTGAAATGTGAAAATTTGTAATGGAAAAGTAGTGTTTTTAAATTTTTTAAGAAAGTGTGTGACCTGCTCATGATTCCTTGAACCTCTCAGCAGCTCTTCTTTGCAGTATTCCACCCTTTTCTGATTAAATTTGGTAGTATTGAGTAAGTTGTGCTTACTCTGTAGAACCTGACCTGGACAGAGTGCAAGATTTAGTTTTGTTACCCCAAAGCTTAAAATGCAGCCCGTTAAGGAAGATCATCTGATATTTGGGTGTGTAGTGTCATCAATATACTGCATCTTTTTCATCTGTTCCAAGTGCTACAATCGGTTTCTTGTGCCAGTGTTTGGACTCAGCTGTGGGCTAAGTGAGTCAAAATCCAGACAATAGTGGAGTGCACATGAACTCAAGGTGGTGTGTTTGCCTCTTCGAGATGGAGTCATAGTTCTCCTAAAAGAACTGACTCACAGTTTGGGTGTGTTCCTAGATTGCCTTTAGGCTGAGTCACCAGTAGCAGGAGATTTTGTCATTTGTTACTGGCCACTTGCAACCTATCTTTCCAGAGATGGATGCTGTGTGCACCATTTTTAATTTTTCAGTAACAACCTGAATTTGTCTCTTGTCTAGGGTTGGAGGAGAAATTTGATCTTCTTTGCATATTAACAAGAAGCTACCTAATTCACACTTCTCAAAGGTATCCTTTGAATTTTGCGCTTCTCTGAATTTTGTGGTGCAGTTCTCCAGCCAAACAATATGAACAGATACTGCATATGTTCTGGTCCCTTTACCTTTACCTAGGCATGTATAGGATTGCATTATTAATTTGCCTACATCTATCTCAATGCAAGGGAGCAATGAGATAAAAAAAAAAATTCAATGGAATGAAGACGATTAAGAGGGAGAGACCTGAAATGCAAAATGTCCGCATTTCATTTTCTTCTGACTTAAATGTTTACAATAAGCACCTAGTAATAATTTTGGAATAACAATATTTTTAATGGCCACCCAACATTTATAAACCAGGGCAAAGGTAAAGGTAAAGGGACCCCTGACCATTAGGTCCAGTCATGACCAACTCTGGGGTTGCGGCACTCATCTCGCTTTATTGGCTGAGGGAGCCAGCGTACAGCTTCCGGGTCATGTGGACAGCATGACTAAGCCACTTCTGGCGAACCAGAGCAGCGCACGGAAACGCCGTTTACCTTCCCTCCGGAGCGGTACCTATTTATCTACTTGCACTTTGATGTGCTTTCGAACTGCTAGGTTGGTAGGAGCAGGGACTGAGCAATTGATGCCTAAATCAGAAATAAACCTCACTGAGTTCGAAAGGACTTACCCCCAAGTAAATCTTATTGGGGTCTTATTTTATAGATCATAAGGTACAGAATCACCTCATGAGAATTATGAATGAGGAACTTTAAGAAAGAAAGTGATGCCTCTCAATATGATGACGAGGAGGCAGCCAAAGGGGAAAAAGTCAGCCCTGGGCATGGGTGGAACAAATGTTTGTGAAATCTCCCTCTCTTTCTGCCATCTCTCCCCACTCGTAGAACAGGAAGCCGATTAAGACTCTGTACACATTGCAAGCTTAAAATACACAGAGGTTGTTCTTTTTCTCAATTCAGATCGAAGCCAGTTTGAGGACTAATGGGTCCAAGTACTGTATTCCCTCAAAAAACAGCAGTATAGATTTGTATTCTGGTTAACTTCATTTGCACACTATTTCTCAAACCAGCACTGGGACTGCATGTGATGCAAAGTAAGCAGGAGTGTGTACACAGCCAAAAGGGACGTTATAGTTGGTGGCAACGTGCCACGGCAGATGAGTTTTGGACAGCTGTCTTTAAAGAAACAGAAACAATCTGTCCTATGACAGTTGTACTTTCTCTTCTCTCAGCCATGTTTGGGATTACAGATGAGTTGAGTGAACAATTGTGTTATAAAGAACTGCTTGTTTGCAAGTTTCTTTGGGTTGCCTTGGGCAAGATAAAGTGACTGAGAACTTTAGTAAATAATAAATAGTCAGAATTAATGTTTCTTCTGGTGGCAGCACACCTAGAAATGGCCAGACATTGGCCCTCCGCTACAGGAGTCTTGGTATGCTAAAGTTTGGTCTGTTGCTGTGGCTGAAAAGTTAACTTGTCAAGTACCTCAGGTTAAATACTTAATTCGTTCCGGACGTCTGTTCTTAACCTGAAACTGTTCTTAACCTGAAGCACCACTTTAGCTAATGGGGCCTGCTGCTGCTGCCACGCCACCGGAGCACAATTTCTGTTCTCATCCTGAAGCAAAGTTCTTAACCCGAGGTACTATTTCTGGGTTCGCGGAGTCTGTAACCTGAAGCGTATGTAACCTGAAGTGTATGTAACCCGAGGTACCACTGTAGAAGCAAATCACTTCAAATCCTTTGACTTTCTATGTTGAATGGCATTTATTGTTTTCATATACGTACTACAAAGACAAAACAAGGAGGCCCCCTTATGGAAACCTGTGGAGAGATCTACTGGATTATGCACAGGAGTTATTACTGTGCCTCTCATATGCCTATGCAAATACCCAATTGTCCATTGTAATTCTCTAAACACTTTGTGTTTAGAGCTGACTAATGAGCTGCTTTTGCGTTGGTTCATGGTTATTTGTTGTCACATGTTTCTTACAATTTGTGATTCTTTTTTTTTAAGGGCTAGTGTTGTACATGTGGATGGTACATTCTTTCACCTTTTTGACTCTGGGTGTGGCTTATCCCAGAGCCATTTTTACCGTACACCTTTTTGATTTATTTAACAAGTTTAAATGCCACTTAATCAGAAAACCTAATTGCAGTTTACAGAAAAACAATCTCATCGTGACATAATAAAGCCTTAACATTACATGTCTGACTATAAATCACATGTATTGCTAATTATTACTTGTAGATTTTAACAACTCCCGCTGATAATAGGATGGCTGATTTATGCTTTGAAACTCCACCATGGGTTATAAATCTGTTTGCATTGTTTGCTCCTTAATAAAAACATCATTAAAAGGACCAGGTGAGTGGATCAGAGGGAAGCCTCCAGCCACGCAGTCTGCTCACTGGCCCCGCCCCCAGGCTGCCACGGATTGGCCAGAATTCATGGATTGGCAGGAACCCAGCCAATGGCTGGGTCAAAATGGCGGGGCTCCAGGATGGGGGAGCGCCAGGCTGGGTCACAACTGCTGCCCACCCTTGTACAGTGGTACCTCGCAAGACGAATGACTCGTAAGATGAAAAACTTGCAAGACGAAAGAGTTTTTCGTTTTTTTAGTTGCTTCGCAAGACGAATTTCTCTATGGGCTTGCTTCGCAAGACGAAACGTCTTGCGAGTTTGTTTCCTTTTTCTTAAAACCGTTAATACCAGGGCGCATCCGTGCTTCACAAGACGAAAAATCCACAAGACGAAGAAACTCGCAGAACGAATTAATTTCGTCTTGCGAGGTACCTCTGTACCAGGTAAGTGGCCATTTCCTCTTCAATAAAAACACCATAAAAAGGATATTGTGGCAAGTTGCTGTCATTTTCAGAACAGTTCAGAAACAAACCTGCTTCCATGTTGGAATTGATGTATATTTCTTCTTGGTAGAGAACTGGAAAACTTTATTTTGGTTTGAGGTTCTGCAGGTTTTAGATCTTTTCTATGCAACTTTTGAGAGTTTCAAAGCACAGTACCTGACTCCTTTTGTCATGGATACACATTTCAGACTCAGTGGTAGACACTGCTTTGAAAGCAGCTACAAGTTTGAATAAAAACTGACCTTATGACTTTTTTAAAGGCAGGTTAAGACATGATCCTCAAGAAAAGATTCTGGTGGTGTTCTTTGACATACCCTTTTAAATGTGTTTGTGGGAGGCGGGGATTATTGGTTTGTTTTGCTTTTGCTCTTTCTATGTATTTTGTGTTTTTATTTGGTATTTTTATGCTGTGAACTGCCCTGAGATCTTTGGATGAAGGTAAATGGATGGCTGGATGGGTGAGTGAGCCCCACCTCCTAGACATGCTTTAGGAACCAGAGCTTCCAGTAATTCTGAAGCAGAGCTGCTGTCTATGGCCTGGGCAGGACACGTCGTCCTCTTATATACCTGCTGGAATTGACAAAGCTGCCTCTGATTGGTTATCATTTAACACTCACAGGAAATAATTAGCATCACACGTCATGTGCACGGAAGTTGCCAAACCAATTAACCAACTAGAAGGATTACTGTTAATAGAACCAGTTTTCCTATACTGTAACTTGATACTGCTGAATATGGGCAGCCCACAAGGCAAACACTTATGAAAACCTTCCAAATTTAATTCCTTTGTATTCTGTAGAGAAATCAGCTTTGACATTTAGATACATTTCCAATTTCTTTTAGGTGTGGGGTGGTGAGACTAAAGGGTACATCTCAAATGTGTGTTGTGGGGCTGGCAGCCTGCTAAGTACCATTGGTCTGAACACGATGCTTCAAAACCAATTTGGCTCTTTTTGTGTCTTATCCATACTTGCTTCTTTTTGCCCATGAACCTAAATGAAGAAGTCATGATTTCTGCACATGTTGTAATGGACACCATCTCCCATCCTTCAGCCGGCATGATGCTGAATCCACGTTGGAATGCATTCCCCTCAAAAAAATTTGCAATGCAGTCAAGTTGTTCTGTCCCTTGATTATGCACTCTTGCAAGTTCCATAACAAAGAAAGTAAAGATGTTCAGAACATGGAGCTTGTGCCATGAGGAATCTAGTGATACATCACTGTCTTATTCTTCTTTGGTGATCACTCGTAGCTGAGTAAGATTGTATTACGTGAAGACGGTCTTATCATGGAGTCAGTAAGCGACTGTGGAGGGCAATTCTGAATCCACACGTCCTTCCACATTGGGGACATGGGTTTCTGGGCAGGAGTTCATCATGGTGAGGGTTTGCCAAGCGTGCCTTCGTCTTAGCACATGTCTTCCTTTCGTCCTGAGTTTGAGCGTCTTCAAAGTCCATGACACCTTTGGTAAAGGCTGTTCTCCAATTGGAGCACTCACAGGCCAATGTTTCCCAGTTGTCAGTGTTTATACCATATTTTTAAAGATTTGCCTTGAGAGAGTCTTTAAACTTCTTTTGTTGACCACCAGCATTACGCTTTCCATTTTTAAGTTTGGAATAGAGCATAGCTGTCAACGTTTCCCCTTTTTTTTAAAAGGGAAATTCCCTTATTCCGAATAGGATTCCTCACAAGAAAAGGGAAAAGTTGAGAGCTATGGAATAGAGTAGTTGCTTTTGAAGACGATAATGGGGCATCCGAACAACACGACCAGTCCAATGAAGTTGATGTTGAAGAATCATTGCTTCGACACTGGTGATCTTTGCTTCTTCCAGTACACTGGCATTAGTTTGCCTGTCTTCCCAAGTGCTGTGTAAAAAAATTCAGAGACACCATTGATGGAATCTTTCGAGGAGCTGGAGATGACGTTTATAAGTGGTCTATGTTTCACAGGCATACTGTAAGGTTGGTAATACAACAGCTTTGTAAGCAAGCATTTTGGTTTCCCTGCGAATGTCTACCCTGCTGTCCAAGGCACAAAACCCCTGCAGGAATACTGGGTCTCAACCACACCCTAGTGCCTTTCCCTTTTTGGATCTTTTCCATCCCAAACGTTGTGCAATGGTTTTGGCACAGTGTTGTTCCTTTGTTGCTAGGGAGGGGCAGGCAGGCATCCCTTTCCCACGCCTAGAATGATCTGGCTTCAGAAGGCCTCAGGATAGGACTGTGAGGCGAAACTAGCAGGGAAGTTGATGAGCCAGCAGCCTCTGTCCTCTCCGCTCAGTAAACAGGAAGGCCTCCATCTCAGGGTGCACAAATATAAAGGATACAGCTGCCAAGGGTGTATGAGGTACCGTATTTTTCGCTCTAAAAGACGCACCAGTCCACAAGACGCACCTAGTTTTCGGAGGTGGAAAACAAGAAAAAAAATATTCTGAATCTCAGAAACCAGAACAGCAAGAGGTGAAAGCAGCAATCCCTCTTGCTGTTCTGGCTTCTGGGACAGTTGCGCAGCCTGCATTTGCTCCATAAGACGCACACATTTCTCCTAACTTTTTAGGAGGGAAAAAGCGAGTCTTATGGAGCAAAAAATACAGTAGTCAGTTGGGGGTGGGCAAAGAGGGGTAGGACCAAAGAGTGTTGTGGAGGGTGGGAGAGAATTGAGCTGCCAGTTGGAGGAGACTGCCCTAAATTGCTGACCTGCCCATGCAGATGTCATGCTACTGGTACTCTTCCTGACTGGTTCAAATCTTTTCTGGTGTTGGAGGTTGAACTCTGAATTTTGTTAAAGGACCACTGCTATAGCTCAAGGAACTCACGATCCTGTGGGGTCCGCTTGTTGGTTAGAGTAAAGCAAGAAACTGCAACCAGGTGTATAAAAAGCAATGCAGCTCGTAACCCTGATCTTTAGTTTGTTGCAACAAGGTTCCTACGACTAAAATAACATCAGAAGAAGAAGCCCCCAAGAAAGGATGCAACTTTTTTAAAAGCTGTCCCCCCACTCCCTGATCCCACCTCTAAAAGTGTAATACAAACTTCACAACATGTCACAGAAAGAGGTGGTGTTTAATGGAAATGTGAGTCCTTGACAGGTCACTTGATATATATGTGTGTGTGTATCTATATTTATATCTATATCTATATATCAGGTTTATACATTTCAATAATTTGAAAGTCATTTTAACATTTCAAAACCTGACTTCCTTCTCCCTCTTTCTGCGGTTCCTTAAATTTATTTTTAATATTTTTGGCATATCCAAATTAACTCAATTTGTTCATTTATTAATCTAAATATATACTGTTACAAAACTGCAGGTTACAGTGGTACCTCGAGTTACATACGCTTCAGGTTACATATGCTTCAGATTACAGACTCCGCTAACCCAGAAATAGGACCTTGGGTTAAGAACTTTGCTTCAGGATGAGAACAGAAATCGTGCTCCAGCAGCGCGTCGGCAGCAGGAGGCCCCATTAGCTAAAGTGGTGCTTCAGGTTAAGAACAGTTTCAGGTTAAGAACAGACCTCCGGAACAAATTAAGTACTTAACACGAGGTACCACTGTATTACAATAATCCTGCCAATGTTCTTATCTGTTTACAATTTGTTTGCAAATATTCAATAAACCATTTCCATTCTTTTATAAAAAGTTTGTTATCTTGATTTCTTATTTTTCTGGTAAGTTTCGCCATTGATAGGTCACCTGTCAATCAAGATATCTGAAACTTGACAGGCCAGCTGTCAATCAAGATATCTGAATGGTGAGTCTCCACTCATATTTCACCTTTCAGGCGTACATTAACATTTGCTTTCACATTCAATCACAGTCATTGTCATACACTATTCACTTTATCTGTGTCAAACATTTCTTTATTTGTGCATTGATAGCTGCCCTTTTCTCCTAACACCAGTTCTGATAGCCTGTTTGGCAATTTCCCAAGACTGGATTCTGCCCATGTTATCCTGCGCCTTGGAGATCGTGGCAGTTCATGGTTTGGTCTGATCCCTGGAACCCCTTTGGTTTAGGTAGTGATCTTCGGCTTGACTTTTATTTACAATTAAACCCATGTTCATACAGTTTCCAGAGTTCCTTCATGTTTTTCCTGAGCTTTCATTCATAAAATTGGCCAAGATTAATAACTAGCACTAAACTTATTTCACGCACACGGTTTGACAGGCAGGTCTCTGCACTGGCGGAGGAAGAGGGGGCACCACAATCCTGGTGGGGTGCCATTGTGGCTGCCCCCCTGCGCAGGGCGCCACTCCCCCGTAGGTGACACGCCACACCCCTGGGACACATGCCATGCCCCCTGGGATGACGCCAGCCACGCCCCCGCCTGCTCTCTGCCCCCGGTGCCAGAGCATGAAGCTCCGCCACTGGGTCTCTGTAGTTCTCCATTGATTTCAATAATAATAATAATAATAATAATAATAATAATAATAATAATAATAATTTTATTTATACCCCACCCTCCCCGGCCAGAGCTGGGCTCAGGAACGGGATAAATATATAATGTACTTGAAAGACCACTGTAAATACTCGAAATCTTTGGCAGGCTTTAAATAACTCTTGCAATGACACATAGACTTTGGATACAATGGAGGATGATAAACTAGACAGATTTATAATATGCAGTTTAAAAAGTTAGTTAAAGAATCCACAGAGGGGAGGAGGGGAGTGTTGAGATTCAAAAGAATATAGAGTAAAGTTTGATAATACTATTTGTGTGAAGGAGTTTGTAAAAATCAAATGACAATTATTATTTTTTTAAAATCATAGACACCACAATAAAACCTACTATTCTTCTGGTGGTAATAATTCTTATGCTTAAATAAGGAGGAAGAACCACCAATAAGAGGAAGGGGAAAGGTTAAAGGGAACAATTTATAGCAAAGTTCAGTCAGGTCTGGGGGAGAAGGTTCTCCCCCTAGTGGATACTCAAGGGAACAGCAACAAAGTGGTGTAATTCTAAGAGAACACGAAAGGGGTCCAAGCACTGTGCCCCATGCCAGGAGCAGGGCCAAAAGTGCAGCCCTGGGCTTTGGAAATTGCAATATACACTGAACTCTGGTTTTGTTAGATACCAAGAGAAACAAAGCTGAATATTGCATCATTTCCCCGTCTCAAATCATCCTTCCAATTCCCCAGCACAACAGAGAAGAGATAAGTCACCGAGGGCATCATTAGGAAATTGGCACTTTTCAAATAAGTGATTTCTGAGGGACACCTGAACTTATAATTGCATTTATCAGTTTTGATTCCCTTCTGTTGTTCTCTTAGACAAACAAGACACTTGGGGGTTGGTTATTTTCTTCCGCTAAAATATGAACTTCAGGGACCGTTAGAGAGCTTGTTGCTATTTGATTCTTTTAAAAATAAACCATTTTCATAGCAGAAATAAGAAATAAGAGGAGTGGTCCTTTTGTGGATCAGTAACTGGTTAAGTAAGAGGAAGCAGAGGGTAGGAATAAGTGGACAGTAAGCCCAAGTTTAATTAAGCATAATTTTGAGGTACCAGAGGAGGTTTCCTGCCTGTTGGTCATCACTAATTACCCAGAATTTGCCACTATCTTGCACTAGCAATTTGAAGGATCCACTGATAAAGGATCCCCATGGTTTTGAAAGCCAGAGTGTATTGACTAAAAGCTTTGTGGCAGGAAAGGATCTCTGGACAGAGAACCTCGAATATTTCTATTAAATCCAACCCACATTTCAGTTCATGGAAATGGAGCAATGCTTTGAAAATAGCTTCTTTAGCTTGATATCTCTAGAATCAGATGACTATGTCCCTAGGGCGGTCTGATGTGTGAGGTTCTCATACTCAACCAACTACAAATCCACCTGACAGATACCTCATCCACCCACGTTTTACCTGCTTCTCCACAAGAATATAAATGGGGGACAGAAGCCTCACTGAAATCAAGACACACTATATCCATAGCATTCTCCTGATCCACCATGCTTGTAACTCTGTCAAAAAATTAAATGGGATTCGTCTGGCATGACTTGTTTTCCAGAAACCAATGGTTTTATTATCTGTTCTAAGACCTTTCCTGGTATCGATGTCAAGCTCACAGGTCAGTAGCTACCTGGGTCTTCTCCACCACCACTTTTGAAGATCAGGACAACATTTGCCTGCCTCCTGTGCACGGGGACCTCATCTGTTCTTCAATAATTCTCAAAGATTATAGATTATAGATATATAGAGGCTCTGAAATAAAATCTTTTAGTACCTTCGGGAGGAGCTCATCAGGCCCTGCAATTTTGAATTAGGTTTTCCACCTTTTCTCTGTCACTCAATAGCATTTCTCCATCATCTCCATACAGAGGACATCCTACTTGCTTGTTCTTCCTCATGCTTTGAACATAGCCAAAGAAACCTTTATGATTTTTATATTTAGCCTCTTGCAATCAGGAGTTCATCCAGAGCTTGGGCTACCTGATCTTCTCCCTGCAACTGTTGGCTGTTCATGTACACTTTTTAGTCATGATTTCTCCTTCCTTCCATTTCTTACGTATGCTCTTCTTACACCTGGGCTCATCTGTAAGCACCCTGTGCAGCCGAATCCGTTTCTTTAGATGATTTTGGTTCTTTAGTAGATTTTCAGTTTTCCCATACTTCATGGAAATCATTCTGAAATCTCTCAGTAATGAACCAGCCCCAAATCTTCACAATGCTTCTGAGGATATTAGAAAGTGCTAGCATTGTGCTTATGGATTGAACTTTCCTCACCTTTTAGACTTTGGGTTTTTTATTTATTAAACAATATTCACATTACCTGTGCATTTTAAGAAATCCTATTGGTAACATGATGGTTGACTTTTTCTGGTGGGATTTAGAAACTTGTTTACATTATTCCATGCTCAGAAAAAAACATTGTAAAAAGGATAGTGTGGCAAACTGCTGTCATTTGGAACACCAAACCTTCTTCCTTGTAAGAATTATTTGGTATATATATATATATATATATATATATATATATATATATATATTCGGGTTGATAACTGAAGAGGTTTATTGTGTTTTGAGGTTCTGCAGGTTTTATTTGAACTGCAGAATGGTTTAGTCATTCAAATGCTCTTGTCTATAACACTTTAAAGGGAGATAAGAACAATTTCAAAGCCCCTGGCTTTTTTTTTATCTTGGGCATAAGATTCATACTCAATGGCAGAGTTACTGTTTTTCATACAGAAGGCTCCAGATCCATGAGGTATGAGGTAGCTTAGCAGGACTAGTGAAGACTGCAACCTGAGACCCTGCAGAGGTGCTACAATTTGGAATAGACATGTATGACTCTTTAAAAGGCAGGTTAAGATAGGCATGCTCCTCAATAAAATATTCTAGTGTTATGCCTTGTGATGTTGTTAATTTTGCAATTGACAGGAATATTGTGAAGCCTCAAACTCTTCAGCTCACTGCCTCTGTGCTCCTTCCTCAGTTTGTGGGCTGTAGTCAGACATTCATTCACAGTAGAATTCCATCAATTAAAAGAATACATAATTTTAATCTATGGTAATGACCTATGCCAAAATGTTGTCTGATTGCTAAAATTTTAGTTCGATCGAAAATGCAGTTTTGTAAACTGTCTCTAACGCCTCGCTAACATGGGAGCCGACATTCCCAGGATTCCTCGAAAGGGAGATATCAGACATTCAACTCTGCAGTGTAGACTTGTTGGTCTAGTGAATATGGCTATTGGATGACACAACTATTTTGCTGGTTGCACAAAGCGTGTTCTCCCTAAAATGAGAGCGCAGGTTGCGGTGTGGGCTGCCAGTCATTGCCTGGTGCGATGATTGGCTGACCGGGTTGCTGGGGCAAATTGCATGTAGCAAATTGGTGGGTGGGACCATAGTCTTTAAATATTGGGGCACTCTGCCTTTTGCTTCCTCTTTAGCAGAGTGCATCGGATCACCCGCCTGCCCTGTGTTCTGGTTGACCTTGCTTTGCCTGTCATGGGGTCGTCTGCCTTGGGGCAGGGGCCTAGTAGCAATTTTGCCATTTGGCTGATTGGCTGGTGCCACTTGGTTTTTGCCTACTACTTAGCAATTCGTCACAACTTGTAAGGTTGCGGTTAGACATTGGTTATAAAAAGCTGGTGGTGGAGGGGTCAGGATAGGCTGTGCCTGCCCCTCCAATGGTGCTGGAAGGGAATTCCATTAAAGGAATCCTGGGACTTGCCACGATTTCGTCCAATCCCTGAAATGGGACCAGGGCCGGCAAGCCTGGTTGGGTGAGCGGTGAGGGACTGACGATCAGCTCAACTGATCCCCAACATTGTTTTCCCTTCACTGGCTTCCAATGGAGTTCGGATAGTCAGTTCTGTCCCAGGCTGGGGGACAGATAGTCATAACCAATGTCTAAGCAACCACTCACAGATTTTGTATTTTAATAAAGTTGGGGCCAAAATAGTGCCCAAAAACCTTAAACTTAAATTACGTGTGATTTGTGAATTATTTTGAGGGGTGGCTTGGGGACCTATATACGCAATTGTTGTGCTAGGCTCTGTCTACTGAGGCCGGCTCTACCATTGGGCAAGTGGAAGCAGGCAGTTCCCAGGCAGTTGTATGGAGTGATGTTTAAAGCTCATAAAATCATTTGTTCTTTGATTTGATACTGTCACATTATGCATTTTTACGGTCCTGTTATGCATTTTCTGTTTTTATAAACTTTTATAAACTTTTTTGTAAACTTGCCTGTGATATTCAGTTGAAGGACATAAATTTAATAAATAAGAAATTAAATAAGAAAAATAAAAAAGAATTTTATGAACAAGTAATTCCCCAAGTATTTTTATATGAAAAGTCAGCTGATGAGCACAGTTGCAATCTGTAACACCTTTAAAGTTTATTTTCAGGTGCTGCATCAATGGGAAGAGGAAATCAAACAGTGGTGACAGAATTTATCCTTGCTGGATTTTCCAATTTCCCAGAACTGCAGATTCCGCTGTTTCTGGTGTTCTCTCTAATTTACCTGCTAACTTTGATGGGAAATACAATCATCATCACTACGATACGGCTTAACCGCAGCCTCCACATTCCCATGTACTTCTTCCTCTCCATCCTCTCTTTCTCAGAAATCTGCTACTCACTGGCCATTATCCCCAATATGCTTGCAAATCTTCTGAGAGAGAAGAAGACCATTTCCTTCATTGGCTGTGGCACTCAGATGTGCATTTTCTTGGGCTTTGCATTCACAAATTGTTTTCTTCTAGCAGTGATGGGGTATGACCGATATGTCTCCATATGCAAACCTTTACGTTATCAGATTTTGATGAATCAAAGACTCTGCACCAAGCTGGTGGCTTGTTCAGCAACAACTGGATTTCTTTTTTCCACCTCAGAGACTATAATTATATTTACCTTGCCTTTCTGTGGGCCAAATAAAGTTAAGCACTTCTTTTGCGAAATAGAACCTTTGCTTGAATTAGCCTGTGGCCGAAACTACATAGGAGAAATTGTCATTTTCGTTATTTGTGTTTTGGTTATAATTTGTGCATTCCTGTTCATCCTTCTCTCATACATTTTAATTGCAAACACTGTCTTGAAAATTCCCACAACGGCTGGGAAGCGGAAAGCCTTTTCCACTTGTGCCTCCCATCTTATTGTGGTCATAGTGCACTTTGGGTGTGCTGGCATTATCCATTTCGGGCCCAAAAACAGTTACACCCTAGATCAGACTATTTTTATTTCTGTCTCTTACACAATGGTGACTCCCTTATTGAACCCCTTGGTGTACAGCCTGAGAAACAAAGATGTCCAAATGGCACTTAAGAAATCGCTTGGCAAAAGCTCCTGCACCCAAAGAATGTGAAAATTAAGCGTTATCCACTTTGAAGAGGAATTATGAAACCCAACAAATACTGTATCTGTAGTTTAATGGTGACAGCAGCCACGAAATTAAGAGACGCCTGCTTCTTGGGAGGAAAGCAATGACAAACCTAGACAGCATCTTAAAAAGTAGAGACATCACCTTGCCAACAAAGGTCCGTATAGTAAAAGCTATGGTTTTCCCAGTAGTGATGTATGGAAGTGAGAGCTGGACCATAAAGAAGGCAGATCGCCAAAGAATTGATGCTTTTGAATTATGGTGCTGGAGGAGACTCTTGAGAGTCCCATGGACTGCAAGAAGAACAAACCGATCCATTCTGAAGGAAATCAGCCCTGAGTGCTCACTGGAAGGACAGATCATGAAGCTGAGGCTCCAAGACTTTGGCCACCTCATGAGAAGAGAAGACTCCCTGGAAAAGACCCTGATGTTGGGAAAGATGGAGGGCACAAGGAGAAGGGGACAACAGAGGACGAGATGGTTGGATAGTGTCTTCGAAGCTACAAACATGAGTCTGACCAAACTGTGGGAGGCAGTGGAAGACAGAAGTGCCTGGCGTGCTCTGGTCCATGGGGTCACGAAGAGTCAGACACGACTAAACGACTAAACAACAACAACAAGTTTAATGGACAAAGAACACCTCAAATAGTATTGTAGCTTTTTCTCATCTTTTAAAATATTCATCTGTATATAGAATGTTCACTTGGAAAAATGTGGCCTTGCTTTAGCAGTTACAAACAACTTTTATTTGCTCTTTAGTACATCACTGGAAAATAAATTGGGTTGTAGGAATTTTCTCATAAATGAACCTGTAATCATTCAGCCCCACAACAAAGGAAACTTTTCTAAAGATTACTGTTGTTTTCTCCCAAATCCTAGCCCACATTTTTTCTACCAATCATTCACGCAGAACTATTTCAAGCTCATATAGTGCTGAGACTGAAGTGTCAAAATAGTTCCTGTTGAATGGCTGGTACCTGTACATACCCTGGCCGAGGCTCCTCTTGTCTGCCATTTAACCCTCTCTCTTCGTAACTGCTTCCTTCACTGGGAGCTGGGTCATTCATGACATGTCCCTTCCAACTCTAAGATTCTATGATTCCAGCAACAGTAATGGAAAAAAGAACCATTCATGCAATGCTGCTAAAAACATAGATGCCCAAGCCAGGTGTTTACCATATAATATCAACTATATAATACCATATGCCTTCAGTGCCTTGTGAGATGTTAGGTGTTGTGCTAGCATTGTATTTGTAGATGGAACTTTCCCTGCCTATATGACGATGGGTGTGGCTTACCCCAGAGCCATTTGTCCTGTACGCTATTTTTATTTATTAAACAATATTCGCACACCACTTAATCAGAAAGACCAATCTGCACCTTACACAGAAACAATCTGTAATATTCATCATGATAATATAAAAAAATGGAAAACAAGTAGATGTAACAAAATATATCGATATAGAGATTAAGTCAACAGTTTTAGGTAAAAATACACCCAATAAAATTACATGTATTATTAATTATTACTTGTAGCTTTTAACAACTCCCTTTGATAATAAGATTTTTGATTTATTTTACGTTATGAAACACCGTAGAGATAATATCTGGTGGGATTTATAAACTTGTTTACATCATTCCATGCTCAATAAAAACATCATAAAAAGGATATTGTGGCAAATTGGTGTCATTTGGAAGAGCTCAACATCCATCGTGCTTCCTTGTAAGTCTATTGTGGTTTGAGGTTCTGCAGCTTTAATTTGAATTCATTCATTCAGCCCTTCAGATGCTCTTGTCCTTGCCACTTTGAAGGGATATAAGAACAATTTCAAAGCCCCTGGCTCTTTTTTATCTTGGGCACAAGATTCATACTCAATGGCAGAGTTACTGTTTTTCATACAGAAGGCTCCAGAACCAATATTTTCCCAAAAGGGTATGAGGTAGCTTAGCAGGACTAGTGAAGACTGCAACCTGAGACCCTGCAGAGGTGCTACAATTTGGAATAGACACCGAATGTATGACTCTTTAAAAGGCAGGTTAAGATAGGCATGCTCCTCAATAAAATATTCTAGTGTTATGCCTTGTGATGTTGTTAATTTTGCAATTGACAGGAATATTGTGAAGCCTCAAACTCTTCAGCTCACTGCCTCTGTGCTCCTTCCTCAGTTTGTGGGCTGTAGTCAGACATTCATTCACAGTAGAATTCCATCAATTAAAAGAATACATAATTTTAATCTATGGTAATGACCTATGCCAAAATGTTGTCTGATTGCTAAAATTTTAGTTCGATCGAAAATGCAGTTTTGTAAACTGTCTCTAACGCCTCGCTAACATGGGAGCCGACATTCCCAGGATTCCTCGAAAGGGAGATATCAGACATTCAACTCTGCAGTGTAGACTTGTTGGTCTAGTGAATATGGCTATTGGATGACACAACTATTTTGCTGGTTGCACAAAGCGTGTTCTCCCTAAAATGAGAGCGCAGGTTGCGGTGTGGGCTGCCAGTCATTGCCTGGTGCGATGATTGGCTGACCGGGTTGCTGGGGCAAATTGCATGTAGCAAATTGGTGGGTGGGACCATAGTCTTTAAATATTGGGGCACTCTGCCTTTTGCTTCCTCTTTAGCAGAGTGCATCGGATCACCCGCCTGCCCTGTGTTCTGGTTGACCTTGCTTTGCCTGTCATGGGGTCGTCTGCCTTGGGGCAGGGGCCTAGTAGCAATTTTGCCATTTGGCTGATTGGCTGGTGCCACTTGGTTTTTGCCTACTACTTAGCAATTCGTCACAACTTGTAAGGTTGCGGTTAGACATTGGTTATAAAAAGCTGGTGGTGGAGGGGTCAGGATAGGCTGTGCCTGCCCCTCCAATGGTGCTGGAAGGGAATTCCATTAAAGGAATCCTGGGACTTGCCACGATTTCGTCCAATCCCTGAAATGGGACCAGGGCCGGCAAGCCTGGTTGGGTGAGCGGTGAGGGACTGACGATCAGCTCAACTGATCCCCAACATTGTTTTCCCTTCACTGGCTTCCAATGGAGTTCGGATAGTCAGTTCTGTCCCAGGCTGGGGGACAGATAGTCATAACCAATGTCTAAGCAACCACTCACAGATTTTGTATTTTAATAAAGTTGGGGCCAAAATAGTGCCCAAAAACCTTAAACTTAAATTACGTGTGATTTGTGAATTATTTTGAGGGGTGGCTTGGGGACCTATATACGCAATTGTTGTGCTAGGCTCTGTCTACTGAGGCCGGCTCTACCATTGGGCAAGTGGAAGCAGGCAGTTCCCAGGCAGTTGTATGGAGTGATGTTTAAAGCTCATAAAATCATTTGTTCTTTGATTTGATACTGTCACATTATGCATTTTTACGGTCCTGTTATGCATTTTCTGTTTTTATAAACTTTTATAAACTTTTTTGTAAACTTGCCTGTGATATTCAGTTGAAGGACATAAATTTAATAAATAAGAAATTAAATAAGAAAAATAAAAAAGAATTTTATGAACAAGTAATTCCCCAAGTATTTTTATATGAAAAGTCAGCTGATGAGCACAGTTGCAATCTGTAACACCTTTAAAGTTTATTTTCAGGTGCTGCATCAATGGGAAGAGGAAATCAAACAGTGGTGACAGAATTTATCCTTGCTGGATTTTCCAATTTCCCAGAACTGCAGATTCCGCTGTTTCTGGTGTTCTCTCTAATTTACCTGCTAACTTTGATGGGAAATACAATCATCATCACTACGATACGGCTTAACCGCAGCCTCCACATTCCCATGTACTTCTTCCTCTCCATCCTCTCTTTCTCAGAAATCTGCTACTCACTGGCCATTATCCCCAATATGCTTGCAAATCTTCTGAGAGAGAAGAAGACCATTTCCTTCATTGGCTGTGGCACTCAGATGTGCATTTTCTTGGGCTTTGCATTCACAAATTGTTTTCTTCTAGCAGTGATGGGGTATGACCGATATGTCTCCATATGCAAACCTTTACGTTATCAGATTTTGATGAATCAAAGACTCTGCACCAAGCTGGTGGCTTGTTCAGCAACAACTGGATTTCTTTTTTCCACCTCAGAGACTATAATTATATTTACCTTGCCTTTCTGTGGGCCAAATAAAGTTAAGCACTTCTTTTGCGAAATAGAACCTTTGCTTGAATTAGCCTGTGGCCGAAACTACATAGGAGAAATTGTCATTTTCGTTATTTGTGTTTTGGTTATAATTTGTGCATTCCTGTTCATCCTTCTCTCATACATTTTAATTGCAAACACTGTCTTGAAAATTCCCACAACGGCTGGGAAGCGGAAAGCCTTTTCCACTTGTGCCTCCCATCTTATTGTGGTCATAGTGCACTTTGGGTGTGCTGGCATTATCCATTTCGGGCCCAAAAACAGTTACACCCTAGATCAGACTATTTTTATTTCTGTCTCTTACACAATGGTGACTCCCTTATTGAACCCCTTGGTGTACAGCCTGAGAAACAAAGATGTCCAAATGGCACTTAAGAAATCGCTTGGCAAAAGCTCCTGCACCCAAAGAATGTGAAAATTAAGCGTTATCCACTTTGAAGAGGAATTATGAAACCCAACAAATACTGTATCTGTAGTTTAATGGTGACAGCAGCCACGAAATTAAGAGACGCCTGCTTCTTGGGAGGAAAGCAATGACAAACCTAGACAGCATCTTAAAAAGTAGAGACATCACCTTGCCAACAAAGGTCCGTATAGTAAAAGCTATGGTTTTCCCAGTAGTGATGTATGGAAGTGAGAGCTGGACCATAAAGAAGGCAGATCGCCAAAGAATTGATGCTTTTGAATTATGGTGCTGGAGGAGACTCTTGAGAGTCCCATGGACTGCAAGAAGAACAAACCGATCCATTCTGAAGGAAATCAGCCCTGAGTGCTCACTGGAAGGACAGATCATGAAGCTGAGGCTCCAAGACTTTGGCCACCTCATGAGAAGAGAAGACTCCCTGGAAAAGACCCTGATGTTGGGAAAGATGGAGGGCACAAGGAGAAGGGGACAACAGAGGACGAGATGGTTGGATAGTGTCTTCGAAGCTACAAACATGAGTCTGACCAAACTGTGGGAGGCAGTGGAAGACAGAAGTGCCTGGCGTGCTCTGGTCCATGGGGTCACGAAGAGTCAGACACGACTAAACGACTAAACAACAACAACAAGTTTAATGGACAAAGAACACCTCAAATAGTATTGTAGCTTTTTCTCATCTTTTAAAATATTCATCTGTATATAGAATGTTCACTTGGAAAAATGTGGCCTTGCTTTAGCAGTTACAAACAACTTTTATTTGCTCTTTAGTACATCACTGGAAAATAAATTGGGTTGTAGGAATTTTCTCATAAATGAACCTGTAATCATTCAGCCCCACAACAAAGGAAACTTTTCTAAAGATTACTGTTGTTTTCTCCCAAATCCTAGCCCACATTTTTTCTACCAATCATTCACGCAGAACTATTTCAAGCTCATATAGTGCTGAGACTGAAGTGTCAAAATAGTTCCTGTTGAATGGCTGGTACCTGTACATACCCTGGCCGAGGCTCCTCTTGTCTGCCATTTAACCCTCTCTCTTCGTAACTGCTTCCTTCACTGGGAGCTGGCTCATTCATGACATGTCCCTTCCAACTCTAAGATTCTATGATTCCAGCAACAGTAATGGAAAAAAGAACCATTCATGCAATGCTGCTAAAAACATAGATGCCCAAGCCAGGTGTTTACCATATAATATCAACTATATAATACCATATAATATCAACTAAACATATGGAGAAGTGACATAACTTCTACATATGTTTATTTGGGCTATGGAACGGTTGGCGCTTGTTAGGCTCAGCATCGCCAAGAGATAGAAAGAGCTACCAAATGGAATAGAAACACTCTGTTTTTGTCTCCCTGCAACAAAATCCTCTCTGGCATGTTAAATATTCAGAGAGAGCTATTTCCCATAACCTTCCAAACCAACAATCCCAGGATTGGGATCTCGATTTTCAGTGACTAGCAATGGAGATTTTAGCTGCTGTTAAGAAATTAAATACAAGAGGTTAGTGGTGAATGGTGGGGTTGTATTGCTTTCTAGAGAACGTAATGCCAAATCTGGATCCATTGCCAAGGGCTGACCCACAATAATAGGAATTAGATTGAACACTTAGGTCCAGAAGTAATTGAAAATGCAGATACTGCCATGAAATCATTTAGTATCCTCTGCAAAGGAAAAGGGGCTTTGCTTGGATTGTGGGGCATCATTAATATATACTCTGTGAAAATATTCAGTTTATGTTTATCTCCTTGAACCCTGATGTCTTCAGTGCCTTGTGATATGTTAGGTGTTGTGCTAGCATTGTACTTGTAGATGGAACTTTCCCTGCCTATATGACGATGGGTGTGGCCTACCCCAGAGCCATTTGTCCTGTACGCTATTTTTATTTATTAAACAATATTCACACACCACTTAATCAGAAAGACCAATCTGAACCTTACACAGAAACCATCTGTAACATTCATCATGATAATATAAAAAAATGGAAAACAAGTAGATGTAACAAAATTTATCAATATAGAGATGAAGTCAACCGCTTTAGAAAAAAATACACCCAATAAAATTACATGTATTATTAATTATTACTTGTAGCTTTTAACAACTCCCTTTGATAATAAGAAGGTTGATTTATTTTACGTTTTGAAACACCGTGGAGATAATATCTGGTGGGATTTATAAACTGGTTTACATCATTCCATGCTCAATAAAAACATCATAAAAAGGATATTGTGGCAAGTTGGTGTTATTTGGAAGAGCTCAACATCCATCGTGCTTCCTTGTAAGCTTTGATTTGAATTCATTCATTCAGCCCTTCTAATGCTCTTGTTTTTGCCAATTTAAAGGGAAATAAGAACAATTTCAAAGCCTCTGACGTCTTTTTATCTTGGGCATAAGATTCATACTCAATGGCAGAGTTACTGTTTTCCATATAGAAGGCTCCAGATCCATGAGGTATGAGGTAGCTTAGCAGGACTAGTGAAGACTGCAACCTGAGATCCTGGAGAGGTGCTACAATTTGGAATAGACATGTATGACTCTTTAAAAGGCAGCTTAAGATAGGCATGCTCCTCAATAAAATATTCTAGTGGTGTTCAGAGTTATGCCTTGTGATGCTGTTAATTTTGCAATTGACAGGAATATTGTGAAGCCTCAAACTCTTCAGCTCACTTGCCTCTGTGCTCCTTCATCAGTTTGTGGTCTGTAGCCAGACATTCGTTCACAGTGGAATTCCATCAATTAAAAGAATACAGAATTTTAATCTATGGTGATGAACTATGCCAAAATGTTGTCTGATTGCTAAAATTTTAGTTCTATGGAAAATGCAGTTTTGTAAACTGGCTCTAATGCCTCACTAACTTGGGAGCAGACATTCCCAGGATTCCTCGAAAGGGAGATATCAGACATTCAACTCTGCAGTGTAGACGTGTTGGTCAAGTGAATGTAATAATATGTCTACGGGGTGACACAACTATTTTGCTGCTTGCACAATTGTTGTGCTAGGCTCTGTCTACTGAGGCCGGCTCTACCATTGGGCAAGTGGAAGCAGGCAGTTCTCAGTCAGCTGTATGGAGTGATGTTTAAGGCACATCAAATGGCTTGTTCTTTAATTTGTTATTATTGCATTTTTACGGTAACGTTATGCATTTTGTGTTGCATTTTGTGTTTTTATGTTGTAAAGTGGCCTGTGATAGTCAGCTGAAGGTACATAAATTTAATAAAGAACAAAAAATAAATAATCATTTAATGAACAAGCCTCTTCCCCTGTATTTTTGTATTAAACATCAGCCGACGAGCACAGTTGCAATCTGTAATACGTTTAAAGTTTATTTTCAGATGCTGCATCAATGGCAAGAGAAAATCAAACTGTGGTGACAGAATTTATCCTTGCTGGGTTTTCCAATTTCCCAGACCTGCAGATTCCATTGTTTCTGGTGTTCTCTCTAATTTACCTGGTTACTTTGATGGCAAATATAATCATCATCACTACGATACGGCTTGACCGCAGCCTCCACATCCCCATGTACTTCTTCCTCTCCGTCCTCTCCTTCTCAGAAATCTGCTACTCACTGGTCATTATCCCCAATATGCTTGCAAATCTTCTAAGAGAAAAGAAGACCATTTCCTTCATTGGCTGTGCCACTCAGATGTGCATTTTCCTGGGCTTTGGGTGTACAAATTGTATGCTTCTAGCAGTGATGGGGTATGACCGATATGTCTCCATATGCAAACCTTTACGTTATCAGATTCTGATGAATCAAAGACTCTGTACCAAGCTTGTGGCTTGTTCAGTATCACTTGCATTTATTTTTTCTACATCGGAGACCATTATCATATTTACCTTGCCTTTCTGTGGGCCAAATAAAGTTAAGCAATTTTTTTGCGATATGGCACCTTTGCTTCAATTAGCCTGCCGCCGAAACTACATCGGAGAAATTGTCATTTTCATTCTATGTGTTTTGGTTGTATTTTGCTCATTCCTATTCATCCTTCTCTCATACTTTTTAATTGTTAACACTGTCTTGAAAATCCCCACAACGGCTGGGAAACGGAAAGCCTTTTCCACATGTGCCTCCCATCTTATCGTGGTCGTAGTGCACTTTGGTTGTGCTTCCATTATCTACTTAAGGCCCAAATCCAGATACACACTAGATGAGGACACTTTAATTTCCGTCTCTTACACAATGGTGACTCCCTTATTGAACCCCTTGGTGTACAGCCTGAGAAACAAAGATGTCCAGATAGCGCTTAAGAAATCGCTTGGCAAAAGCTCCGGCACCCAAAGAATGTGAAAATTAAGCGTTATCCACTTTGAAGAGGAATTATGAAACCCAACAAATATGTGTAGTTTAATGGACAAAGAATGCCTCAAGTAGTATTGAAGCTTTTCCTCATCTTTTGAAAAATTCATCTGTATATGGAATATTCACTTGGAAAAATGTGGCCTTGCTTTAGCATTTACAAACAGCTTTTATTTGCTCTTTAGTACATCACTGGAAAATAAATTGGGTTTTCGGAATTTTCCCATACATGAACCTGTAATCGTTCAGCCCTGCAACAAAGGAAACGTTTCTAAAGATTACTATTGTTTTCTCCCAAATCCTAGCCCTCATTTTCACTACCAAACATTCACGCAGAACTATTTCAAGCTCATAAAATGCTGAGACTGAAGCATAAAAATTGTTCTTGTTGGGGTCAGTTTGGTGTCCATTTCTGCTTTTCTTTGGTACATAATTATTTCTGCCCTTCCTTGTCTCCAGTAATGGCTATTTTTAAAGAGGGGATCATATACCGTATTTTTCGCCCTATAGGACACACTTTTTCCCCTCCAAAAATGAAGGGGAAATCTGTGTGCGTCCTATGGGGCGAATGCAGGCTGTCGCTGAAGTGTGGAGAGCGAGAGGGGTTGGTTCACATCGACCCCTATCAGCAAGCCTGGGGAGCCTTCGGGCAGATATCTGCGGCTGGAGGGGAATTTTTTAAAATTATTATTTCCCCCCACCCCAAAAAAAACCCTAGGTGCGTCCTATAGGGTGACAAATACGGTATGTTGCGTTTTCAGTGGTTGGAATTCATGTAACCAGACACACTTAATTTCTGCTCTTTTGCTTTCATGTGATTTGTTCTGACGTTTGCTTTCTGTAATGTGTCGGCAAGGACGTAACAATATATTGTATACAAAATGGAGCATTGCAATTTTTCAATATGCATTTATCTTAGCATTCATATTTATATAATTTAAACCTTACGCTTTAATGACCTTCAGAAACATGCCAAAAGAAAGGCTATACCATTTTATTTGCCCATTACTTAATTAGATGTGTAATTTGATATGTAATTTGCAGTGCTATCATGTCTGAGTGGACCCGTCACCCCCTGATTTTCCTGCATTGGACTAGAGGAGGTTGTTGTCCTTCAGCTGGCATTCCAGAATAATGTAGCCGCCAGGCTGATTTTCCTTCTCTCAGAAAATATGCAATATCTGAAGCAAGGTCATGCATGATCCAGTAGTGTGGAAGGGGTGCAATTCTACTGTATGGTGTGGTTGAGAGGGAATAATCTGAATGGTGTCCATTTTTCAGCACCTTTTCTGCACAGAGTCTCAGCAGAGCAAGCAAGCTGTTATCTGCTGAGAATGGGAATGGCAGGCAGTATTGAAAGAAGTTACCGGATTAATTGGTGTGTGTGTGTTTGTGTGTGTAGGAGGAATTCTCCCGTAGGCAAAGACAGGCTCTGGCAGATTGAGCTAATGAGACCAATAGTGGGTTCAGCAGCCAAGAAGGCAGTTTCTGCCACAGGAGTCCCTTTATAGCAGGAAGTGTGAGGGCCTGGGCCTCGCCCCCTAGGCCAGCTGGAAATGCCTTGTAAGGTAATAGGCCCTGTATTTATTTTATGTATGTATTTATGTATTTTAAGAGAGCCAGTGTGGTGTAGTGGTTAAGAGTGGTGGATTTGTAATCTTGTGAACCGGGTTCGATTCCCCATTCCTTCACATGCAGCTGCTGGGTGACCTTGGGCTAGTCACATTTCTCTGAAGTCTTTCAGCATCACTCACCTCACAGAGTGTTTGTTGTGAGGGAGGAAGGGAGATCGTTAGCCACTTTGAGACTCCTTCGGGTAGTGATAAAGCGGGATATCAAATCCAAACTCCTCCTCCTCCTCTTCTTCTTCTTCTTCGTCGTCGTCTTCTATCCTCGCCACAGCCGACGGAGACCCTTGGGTCCTTTTCAACTCTAAGATTCTATGGTTCCAACAAAAATGGGGAAAAAGAACCATTCATGCAATGCTGCTCAAAACGTAGATGCCCAAGACAGTTGTTTACCATATAATATCAACTGTGACTGACAGAATTTCACCATAGGTTTGTTTGGGCTATGGGCCGGTTGATGCTTGTTAGGCTCAGCATTGCCAAAAGATGGAAAGACCTACCAAATGGAATAAAAACACTGTTTTTGTCTCCCTGCTGCTAAGCCCTCTCTGGCATGTTAGATGTTCAGAGAGCGCAGTTTCATATAACCTTCCTTAACCAATGATCACGGGGTGGGGGTCTGGATTTCCAGTGACTAGCAATGGAGATTTTAGCTGCTGCTTAGAACATAAATACAGTGGTACCTCAGGTTAATCATGCGCTGCCAGAGCACAATTTCTGTTCTCATCCTGAAGCAATGTTCTTAACCTGATACACTATTTCTGGGTTAGCGGACTGTGTAACCTGAAGCGTATGTAACCTGAGGTCCCACTGTACAAGAGGATAGTGGTCAATGGTTGGGTTGTATTACTTTCTAGAGAAAGTAATGCCAAATCTGGATCCATTGCTAAGGTTTGACGCACGAGAATATAAATTAGATTGAACACCTGGGTCCAGAAGTCATTTAGAATGCAGATACTGCCATGAAATTATTTAGTATCCTCTGCAAAGGAAAAGGGGCTTAGCTTGGATTATGGAGCATCAGTAAAATATAATCTGTGAAAATATTCAGTTTATGTTCATCTCCTTGAACCCTGATGTCTTCAGTGACTTGTGAGATGTTAGGTGTTGTGCTAGCATTGTACTTGTAATTGGAACTTTCCCTGCCTATATGACGATGGGTGTGGCTTACCCCAGAGCCATTTGTCCTGTACGCTATTTTTATTTATTAAACAATATTCACACACCACTTAATCATAAAGATCTAACTGTGCTTTACACAGAAACAATCTGTAATATTCATGATGATAAAATAAAAAATGGAAAACAAGTAGGTGTAACAAAATGTATCGGTATAGAGATGAAGTCAACAACTTTAGAAAAAAAATACACGTGATAAAATTATATGTATTGTTAATTATTACTTGTAGATTCTAACAACTCCCATTGATAATAAGAAGGTTGATTTATAAACACCGTAGAGATAATATCTGGTGGGATTTATAAACTTGTTTACATCATTCCTTGCTCAATAAAAACATCATAAAAAGGATATTGTGGCAAATTGGTGTCATTTGGAAGAGCTCAACATCCATCGTGCTTCCTTGTAAGTCTATTGTGGTTTGAGGTTCTGCAGCTTTAATTTGAATTCATTCATTCAGCCCTTCAGATGCTCTTGTCCTTGCCACTTTGAAGGGATATAAGAACAATTTCAAAGCACCTGACTCTTTTTTTATCTTGGGCACAAGATTCATACTCAATGGCAGAGTTACTGTTTTTCATACAGAAGGCTCCAGAACCAATATTTTCCCAAAAGGTTATGAGGTAGCAGGACTAGTGAAGACTGCAACCTGAGACCCTGGAGAGGTGCTACAATTTGGAACAGACACTGACTGCATGACTCTATAAAGGGCAGCTTAAGATAGGCATGCTCCTCAGTTTTCTAGTGGTCTTCAGAGTTATGCCTTGTGATGCTGTTAATTTTGCAATTGACAGGAATATTGTGAAGCCTCAAACTCTTCAGCTCACTTGCCTCTGTGCTCCTTCATCAGTTTGTGGGCTGTAGCCAGACATTCATTCACAGTGGAATTACATCAATTAAAAGAATACATAATTTTAATTTATGGTGATGAACTATGCCAAGATGTTGTTTGATTGCTAAAATTTTAGTGCTATACAAAATGCAGTTTTGTAAACTGGCCTCACTAACTTGGGAGCAGACATTCCCAGGATTCCTCGAAAGGGAGACATCAGACATTCAACTCTGCAGTGTAGACTTATTGGTCAAGTGAATGTAATAATTGGTCTAAGGGGTGACACAATTAGGTTGCTGGTTACTCAACTGTTGTGCTAGGCTCTGTCTACTGAGGCCAGCTCTACCATTGGGCAAATGGAGGTGGCCTTTTCTCAGGCAGCTGTATGGAGTGATGTTTAAGGCACATCAAATGGCTTGTTCTTTAATTTGTTATTATTGCATTTTTATGATCACGTTATGCATTTTCTGTTTTTATGTTGTAAACTGGCGTATGATAGTCAGCTGAAGGGCAGTACATAAATTTAATAAAGAAGAAAAAACAAAAAAATCATTTTATGAACAAGCATCTCCCCCAGTATTTTTGTATTAAACATCAGCTGACGAGCACTATTGCAATCTGTAACATCTTTAAAGTTCATTTTCAGATTCTACATCAATGGGAAGAGAAAATCATACAATAGTGACAGAATTTATCCTTGTTGGGTTTTCCAATTTCCCAGACCTGCAGGTTATGTTGTTTCTGGTGTTCTCTCTTACATTCCTGGTTACTTTGATGGCAAATATAATCATCATCGCTACGATACGGTTTAACCGCAGCCTCCACATCCCCATGTACTTCTTCCTCTCCATCCTCTCCTTCTCAGAAATCTGCTACTCACTGGTCATTATCCCCAATATGCTTGCAAATCTTCTAAGAGAGAAGACAACCATTACCTTCATTGGCTGTGTTGCTCAGATGTTCCTTTTCCTGGGCTTTGCATGCACAAATTGTATGCTTCTAGCAGTAATGGGGTATGACCGATATGTCTCCATATGCAAACCGTTACGTTATCAGATTCTGATGAACCAAAGACTCTGCACCAAGCTGGTGGCTTGTTCAGCAACAACTGGATTTCTTTTTTCCACCTCAGAGACTATAATCATATTTACCTTGCCTTTCTGCGGACCAAATAAACTTAAGCACTTCTTTTGCGATTTATCACCTTTGCTTGAATTAGCCTGTGGCCGAAACTACATAGGTGAAATTGTCATTACCATTATTTGTGTTTTGGTTGTAATTTGTTCATTCCTGTTCATCCTTCTCTCATACATTTTAATTGTTAACACTGTCTTGAAAATCCCCACAACGGCTGGGAAGCGAAAAGCCTTTTCCACTTGTGCCTCCCATCTTATCGTGGTTGTAGTGCACTTTGGGTGTGCTTCCATTATCTACTTAAGGCCCAAATCCATTTACACGCTAGATCAGACTATTTTTATTTCTGTCTCTTACACAATGGTGACTCCGTTGTTGAACCCTTTGGTGTACAGCCTGAGAAACAAAGATGTCCAAATAGCGCTTAAGAAATCACTTGGCAAAAGCTCCTGCATCCAAAGAATGTGAAAATTAAGGACTATCCACTTTGAAGAGGAATTATGAAACCCAACAAATATGTGTAGTTTGATGGACAAAGAATGCCTCAAATAGTATTGTAGCTTTTTCTCATCTTTTTAAAAATTTATCTGTATATGAAATATTCACTTGGAAAAATGTGGCCTTGCTTTAGCAGTTACAAACAACTTTGATTTTCTCTTTAGTACATCACTGGAAAATAAATCGGGTTGTGGGAATTTTCTCATAAATGAACCTGTAATCCTTCAGCCCTGCAACAAAGGAAATTTTCCTAAAGATCACTGTTGTTTTCTCACAAATCCTAGCCCACATTTTCTCTACGAATCATTCACGCAGAACTATTTAAAGCTGATATAGTGCTGAGACTGAAGTGTCAAAATTGTTCTTGTTGAATAGCTGCCACCCGTATATTTTGGTTGGGTTCAGTTTGGGGTACATTTCTGTTTATCTTTGTGGAGGTAGCTTTTTCTCCTTGTCCCCAGTAATGGCTTTTTTAAAGGAGGGAATCTGTTTTTTCAAAGTTGGAATTCTTGTAACCAAACACACTTAATTTCTGCTCTTTTGCTTTCATGAAGTATGTTCTGACATTTGCTTTCTATAAAGTGTTGGCAAGAATGTAGAATATATTGTACACAAAATGGAGTATTGCTATTTTTCAATATGTTTTTTTTAAATGAATATTTATTAGCATTTTCAAAAAAAGGAAAAAACATATAAAAACAAAAACAAAATATAAACAAAAAGATAACAAAAATACAAAAATACAAAACTTAAAAACAGTTAAAAACACTTAAAAGTTCAAATACTTATTGTCTTTTAACTTGTTTCTCAGACCTCCTCACGCCTCCCCTTCCTGTATTCCAATTTAAATTATTAGCTCAGCAAATCCTTAACTTACTTCTCCATTTTGACTTAATTTAATTTATTCTAACATGTTATTATTTTATTTTTCTTCTTTCTTCCATTTCCTCAATTTATATTTACAAACCTTATTTTCATTTAGTTTAGACCATTTTAATAACCAATTTTAACTTATCCAAATTTACTCATCAATATTTATACCTCATTATTTTTTCTTAAACATTTTTCCTAAAGTCGACCAAAATTTCCCTTCCACGACTTTCCCAATTTCCATATCAATAGCAAAGCAAAGTAAAAACAGAACAAACTATATTTATATACCCTTTGGATTCCCAAACTCCACCCACCCTTTTCCCGGTTTCAGTCCTCAACAAAAATCCATCTGTCTCAATATACAGTTTAGCCTGGAGATCTCACGTCCGAGGCTCTCAATTCTCTCTCAATTCCTCTCTGCCGGTCTTTTTGATAGTCCTTAATGTTCAACTCCAAATTTTGAAGAAGCTCCGGCCCAACAGGATCCATGTTTTTACCAGCCAGACCTCCATATTTGAAAGTAAAGCCTATGGGATACTTCAAATCTTGTTTTATACTCCTTTCAGGTCCAAATTTCCCCCAAGCTCCAGCTTCCACCTCCAATTCAGGCCAGGCTCTCCACATCAGATTTTTATTTTCCTTTTTTGTCATCATGTCAGGCATCAAATTGCAACTCTCCTTTAACATCTGCAAAGTTTCAGCTCCTCCTTCCTTTTCTTCAGGAGCAACATATGTCACCTGCTCCATATTGTCAATGCTCTCCGTTTTCTCTATTTGTTCAGTTGGATAGGCTTCCTGTTTCAAGTCCTTATCAGGTTCAACAATGTTCTTTGCTGCTAAGTCCAGAGTTGTAACATTTGTAGCCAAAACATCGGTTTGGCCTTGTAACTTTCCCAAGAGAACAAATGCTCTGTCCAGTTCAGCCTGAATTTTCTTTCCTCCAGCCATTCCTGTAATGTCACTAAACCCCTCTAGGGGGATTTTAGTTCCTTTATATTCCTTTCAGCTCAAGTCCAAAAGTCATATTATTTTGTATCAGCCCTTCCTTATTTTCAACAGATTATTACAAATTAACCAACAGAAGCAACAGAAACAAGGTTCTCTTTTTCCGTCTTGACAGCTAACTTGACAGCTGTCAAACTTTTCAGTATTTCATCAACAGGCTCTCTCGCGGGACACTCCCGGGTCTGGGGGGGGGGGTGAAACTTCAGCTCCCAAAATTAATCTTATTATCCTCCAGTAGAAATTCTTATAGTGTCAAAACTGTGGAATTAAGGTCTTTTAATAAAGAAAAAGAAAAGATTCTCTCGACCTTAGCTAGAAGGTCCTTTGCTTTAAGTTGTTTACAAAGGGGGGGTGGACTTCCTTTTTAACCCTTCCCCGCTCGTTCCTGATCCACCAAATTTTTCTTTAAAGTCCCAATTTCTGTATTACTCACGGGTTGATGTTTTAGAGTCCGAATCTTCCAAGGAAAAAGTCAGCGCTCTCCGATAATGGCTTGCGGCTTCACTCCGCAGATGCAGGAGAACTCTCAGCACCTTGCCGCACCCCATCCCCGATCCGAAGCCTCTAAAAAAGGCTCCTTCACGGATTGGGTGAGCGCAAATGGTGCCCGCTGAGTCGCTATGCTCACAGGCTTCTGCGCCTGTGATTTTAAGGGTCCCCCCGTCACCGCAGTGGCAAGACCCGGTCTCTGCAGAGCCGATTCCCTCCGGACCTCGGAGGGAATCCGCCATTAATTGATGGCGCCAACCCGGAGGTCCCCTGCTTTTTTTTCAATATGCATGGCAAGAACGTAACAATATATTGTATACAAAAGACAGCATTGTAATTTTTTGATATGCATTTCTTTTAGCATTCATATGTGTATATATATTATTTACCGTATTTTTCGCCCTATAAGACACACTTTTTCCCCTCCAAAAATGAAGGGGAAATGTGTGTGCATCTTATGGGGCGAATGCAGGCTTTCGCTGAAGCCTGGAGAGCGAGAGGCGTCAGTGCGCACCGACGTCTCTCGCTCTCCAGGCTCCAGGAAGCTATCCGCAAGCCTTGCACGCCCAGAGGGAGTTCCCCCGGGCGTGCAAGGCTTGCGGGCGGCAGCCTGCAGCGCGGAGCACGGGGCGCCCTCCGGAGGACGCCCAGTGCTTCACGCAGGTGTCCGCTAGCCTTGCGCACCCGGGGATCTCCCCCGGGAGCCGAAGGCTTGCGGGCGGCAGCACGGAGCACGGGGCACCCTTCGGAGGCCGCCCCGTGCTCCGCGCAGGTGTCCGCTAGCCTTGCGCACCCGGGGATCTCCCCCGGGAGCCGAAGGCTTGCGGGCGGCAGCGCGGAGCACGGGGCACCCTTCGGAGGCCGCCCCGTGCTCCGCGCTGGTTTCGGCAAGCCTTGCGCTCCCGGGGGAATCCCCCCCCGTGAGCGCAAGGCTTGCGGGCGGCAGCCGGCAGCACGGAGCACGGGGCGCCTTTGGAGGCCGCCCCGTGCTCCGTGCTGGTGTTGGCCAGCCTTGCGCACCCGGGGGATCTCCCCCCGAGAGCGCAAGGCTTGCGGGCGGCAGCTGGCAGCGCGGAGCACGGGGCGCCCTTCGGAGGACGCCACGTGCTCCGCGCTGGTGTTGGCAAGCCTTGCGCACCCGTGGGGCGCGTGGGGCGCCCTGAAACAGAGGGCTCCCCATGCTGCGGACTGTAGCCTGCCGCCCGACCCGCGGGGCGCCCTGAAGCAGAGCGCCCCTCACGCCAGGCAGACATGGGCCAGCCCCACAAGCTCGGGGGACAGCGGGGAGGCGCAGCACCGCCATCCCACTGTTCCCCGACCTGGTTTTGGGGGGGGAAATAAAGGAATTTTTTTCCCCTTTATTTCCCCCCCCCAAAAAAAAGTAGGTGCGTCCTATGGGACGGAGCGTCCTATGGGACGAAAAATATGGTAAACCTGACACTTTAATTACGTTCAAAACCATGCCCAAAGAAAGGCTATATCATATTATATTCCCATTACATAATCAGATATGCAACTGGATCATTGATTTGCAGTGCTATCATGTCTGAGTGGACCCCTCACCCCCCCTGATTTTCCTGCATTGGACCACATAATGTTTTTGTCCTTCAGTTGGCATTCTAGAATAATGTAGCTGCCAGGCTGATTTTCCTTCTACCATAAAACACACAATATATCAAGAAAGGTCCAGCATAATTCAGTAGTGTGGAAGGGGTTGGGTGCAGTTCTACTGTATGGTGTGGTTGGGATAGAATGGTCTGAATGGTGGTCCGTTCTTCAGCACCTTTTCCGCAAAGAGTCTCAGCAGAGCAAGCAAGCTGTTACCTGGGGAGAATGGGAATGGCAGGCAGTATTGAAAGAAGTTACTAGATTAGCTATAGTGCCTGTGTGTGTCTGTGTGTCAAGGAGGAAGTCTCCCGTATGCGAAGACAGGTTCTGGTGGATTGAGCTGATGAGATCAATAGTGGGTTCAGCAGCCAAGAAGGCAGTTTCTGCCACAGGAGTCCCTTCATAGCTGTAAGTGTGAGGGCCTGGTCCTTGCTCCCTAGGTCAGCTGGAAAGGCCTTTAAGGGAGTCCTCACCACAGCCGATGGTGGCCCTTGGGTCCTGTCAGGAGTCCCAGTTTCCAGCGTGGTTAATTAAAAAAGAAGATTTATAGCAATAACAGTGTTCTCCAGATGACTCTACAGTATCGCCATTCTCCACTAATCATGATGACCCTTCCGACTCCTTTCTGTGATGACGGAAGATATTGAACTTACTAACCCTGTTGTTGTTTTTTCTTTCTTAAAAACCCGTCCCTTCACCTATTCTCCACACTTATTGGTTTAGCTCCGTCTCTTCCTTTTCTGATGAACTACCCATGTTTCTGTTCGCTCCTGTTTGAAAGTCCTGACAGCTTTGGCTAGGTTCCTGCCCACATGCAACACTATCAGTTGTCATTCCAATGGGCAGAGGAGTTGACCCTGGCCGAGGCTTCTCTTGTCTGTCATTTAACCCTCTCTCTTCGTAACTGCTTTCTTCACTGGGAGCTGGCTCATTCGTGACATGTCCCTTCCAACTCTAAGATTCTATTATTTCAACAACAACAATGGAAAAAAGAACCATTCATGCAATGCTGCTAAAAACGAAAATCCCAAGACATTTTTACCATATAATATCAACTATATAATACCATATAATATCAACTAAACATACGGAAAACTTCTCCATAGGTTTATTTGGGATATGGGACAGTTGATGCTTGTTTGGCTCAGCATTGCCAAAGGATAGAAAGAGCTACCAAATGGAATAGAAACAGTCTGTTTTTAATCGCCCTGCCACTAAGCCCTCTCTGGTACGTTAGATGTTCAGAGAGAGCAATTTCCCATAACCTTCCAAACCAACAATCCCGGGATGGGAATCTGGATTTCCAGTGACTAGCAATGGAGATTTTAGCTGCTGCTATGAACATAAATACAAGAGGATTGTGGTCAATGTTTGGGTTGTATTGTTTTCTAGAGAAAGTAATGCCAAATTTGGATCCATTGCCAAGGGTTGACCCACAATAATAGGAATTAGATTGAACACCTTGGTCCAGAAATTATTGAGAATGCAGACACTGCCATGAAATTATTTAGTATCCTCTGCAAAGGAAAAGGGGCTTAGCTTGGATTGTGGAGCATCAGTAATATATAATCTGTGGAAATATTCAGTTTATGCTCATCTCCTTGAACCCTGATGTCTTCAGTACCCTTGTGAGATGTTAGGTTTTGTGAGATGGAACTTGCCCTGCCTTTTTGACGATGGGTGTGACGTACCCCAGAGCCATTTATCCTGTACACTATTTTTATCTTTTGAACAATATTCACACACCACTTAATCAGAAAGACCACACTGCACTTTACACAAAAACAATCTGTAATATTCATCATGATAAAATAAGAAAATGGAAAACAAGTAGATGTAACAAAATGTATCAATATAGAGATGAAGTCAACAGTTTTAGGAAAAAATACGCGCGATAAAATTATATGTATTGTTAATTATTACTTGTAGCTTTTAACAACTCCCTTTGATAATAAGATGGTTGATTTATTTTACGTTATGAAACACCGTAGAGATAATATCTGGTGGGATTTATAAAATTGTTTACATCGTTCCATGCTCAATAAAAACATCATAAAAAGGATATTGTGGTAAATTGGTGTCATTTGGAAGAGCTCAACATCCATCGTGCTTCCTTGTAAGTCTATTGTGGTTTGAGGTTCTGCAGCTTTGATTTGAATTCATTCATTCAGCCCTTCAGATGCTCTTGTTTTTGCCAATTTAAAGAGAAATAAGAACAATTTCAAAGCCCCTAACTCTTTTTTTATCTTGGGAACAAGATTCATACTCAATAGCAGAGTTACTGTTTTTCATACAGAAGGCTCCAGATCCAGTATTTTCCCATAAGGGTATGAGGTAGCTTAGCAGGACTAGTGAAAACATCAACCTGAGACGCTGCAGAGGTGCTACAATTTGGAATAAACACTGACTGCATGACTGTTTAAAAGGCAGCTTAAGATAGGCATGCTCCTCAATAAAATATTCTAGTGGTGTTCAGAGTTATGCCTTGTGAAGCTGTTAATTTTGCAATTGACAGGAATATTGTGAAGCCTCAAACTCTTCAGCTCACTTGCCTCTGTGCTCCTTCATCAGTTTGTGGGCTGTAGCCAGACATTCATTCACAGTGGAATTACATCAATTAAAAGAATACATAATTTTGATCTATGGTGATGAACTATGCCAAGATGTTGTTTGATTGCTAAAATTTTAGATTCTATGGCAAATGCAGTTTTGTAAACTGGCTCCAATGCTTCACTAAGTTGGGAGCAGACATTCCCAGGATTCCTTGAATGGGAGATATCAGATATTCAACTCTGCAGTGTAGACTTGTTGGTCAAGTGAATGTAATAATTGGTCTAAGGGGTGGCACAATTATGTTGCTGGTTGCACAACTGTTGTGCTAGGCTCTGTCTACTGAGGCCGGCTCTACCGTTTGGCAAGTGGAAGCAGGCAGTTCTCAGTCAGCTGTATGGAGTGATGTTTAAGGCACATCAAATGGCTTGTTCTTTAATTTGTTATTATTGCATTTTTACGGTAACGTTATGCATTTTGTGTTGCATTTTGTGTTTTTATGTTGTAAAGTGGCCTGTGATAGTCAGCTGAAGGTACATAAATTTAATAAAGAACAAAAAATAAATAATCATTTTTTAAAGAAGCCTCTCCCAAAGTATTTTTGTATAAAGCATCAGCGGACGAGCACTGTAGAAATCGGTAACATCTTTAAAGTTTATTTTCAGATGCTGCATCAATGGGAAGAGGAAATCAAACAGCGGTGACAGAATTTATCTTCGTTGGATTTTCCAATTTCCCAGACCTTCAGGTTCCATTGTTTCTTGTGTTCTCTCTAATCTACCTAGTAACTTTGATCGCAAATATAATCATCATCACTACGATACGGCTTGACCGCAGCCTCCACACCCCCATGTACTTCTTCCTCTCCATCCTCTCCTTCTCAGAAATCTGCTACTCACTTGTCATTATCCCCAATATGCTTGCAAATTTTCTGAGAGAGAAGAAGACCATTTCCTTCATTGGCTGTGCCACTCAGATGTGCATTTTCCTGGGCTTTGCATGCACAAATTGTATGCTTCTAGCAGTGATGGGGTATGACCGATATGTCTCCATATGCAAACCTTTACGTTATCAGATTTTGATGAATCAAAGTCTCTGCACCAAGCTGGTGGCTTGTTCAGCAACAACTGGATTTCTTTTTTCCACCTCAGAGACTATAATCATATTTACCTTGCCTTTCTGTGGGCCAAATGAACTTAAGCACTTTTTGTGTGATTTAGCACCTTTGCTTGAATTAGCCTGTGGCCGGAACTACATAGGAGAAATTGTCATTTTCATTATTTGTGTTTTGGTTGTAATTTGTGCATTCCTGTTCATCCTTCTCTCATACATTTTAATTGCAAACACTGTCTTGAAAATCCCCACAACGGCTGGGAAGCGAAAAGCCTTTTCCACTTGTGCCTCCCATCTTATTGTGGTCGTGGTGCACTTTGGGTGTGCTGGCATTATCTATTTAGGGCCCAAATCCAGTTACACACTAGATCAGACTACTTTTATTACTGTCTCTTACACAATGGTGACTCCGTTGTTGAACCCTTTAGTGTACAGCCTGAGAAACAAAGATGTCCAGATAGCGCTTAAGAAATCGCTTGGCAAAAGCTCCTGCACCCATAGAATTTGAAAATTACGCGTAATCCAGTTTGAAGAGGAATTATGAAAGCCAACAAATACTGTATCTGTTGTTTGATGGACAAAGAACGCCTCAAATAGTATTGTAACTTTTTCTCATCTTTTAAAAAATTCATCTGTATGTGGAATATTCATTTGGAAAAATGTGGCCTTGCTTTAGCATTTGGAAACAACTTTGATTTTCTCTTTAGTACATCACTGGAAAATAAATTGAGTTGTGGGAATTTTCTCATAAATGAACCTGTAATCCTTCAGCCCCGCAACAAAGGAAACTTTTCTAAAGATTATTGTTGTTTTCTCCCAAATCCTAGCCCACATTTTTTCTACCAATCATTCACACAGAACTATTTCAAGATCATATAGTGCTGAGACTGAAATGTCAAAATTGTTCTTGTTGAATAGCTGCCACCCGTATATTTTGGTTGGGTTCAGTTTGGGGTACATTTCTGTTTATCTTTGTGGAGGTACCTTTTTCTGCCCCTCCTTGTCCCCAGTAATGGCCATTTTCAAGGAGGGAATCTGTTCTTTCAAAGTTGGAATTCTTGTAACCAAACACACTTAATTTCTGCTCTTTTGCTTTCATGTACTATGTTCTGACATTTGCTTTTTATTTATTTATTTATTTATTTTTTAAAATATTTTTTATTAAGGATTTTCTTGTTTTACAGAAGTGTAGTGCCTCGTATTTTTTTTTCTTCTTCTTCCATGTAACGTTTTTACAAATCCGTTTCATTTGTTGAGGCATTAGGGGGAGAAGAAAACAGAAAGAGAAAAGAAAGGGGGGTGGGGAGAGGGAGGATGGATGGGGGTGGGGTCGGGTGGCGGTGTTTCTATTATGTTTAATGTATGTAGAGTTTGGTGTCAGCGTTGCTTGTGTTGTTCACTTGTGTTCCTTTGGTGGTGAGAGAGGTTGGGGCTGGCTTAGGGTGTGATTGTTTGCTTGTGATTGGCTGTGGTGATCTTTGTTTTCGTGTGTGAGTGAGGTGGGTGGGTGTTTTGGATCAGGTTAGCCATATTGTTTTGTATGCTGTTGGTGGATTATTGTCATTGTCCTGTTGGGCTGTGTATGTGATAAAGGGGAGCCATACCGGGGTGAAGGCGTCTTCTTCTGTTTGTCCCCGTGTCAGTTTCAGTTTATTAGTTAATTTTTCTAGTAGGGCTGTTTCCCATACTATTTGGTACCATTGGTCCATGCTTACTCCTGACAGGTCTCTCCAGTGTCTGGTTATGATGTTTCTGGTTGCTGAGAGCAGGTGGGTTATAAGTTCTTTGTGGTGTAAATGGGCATTGTTGTCTTGGAAGATGTTTAGTAGGGCCAATTCTGGGGTGACATTTGCTTTTTATAAAGAGTTGGCAAGAATGTAATAATATATTGTACACAAAATGGAGTATTGCTATTTTTCAATATGCATTTATTTTAGCATTCATATATATATATATAATTTAAACCTGACACTTTAATTACTTTCAAAGCCATGCCCAAAGAAAGGCTATATCATATTATATTCCCATTACATAATCAGATATGCAACTGGATCATTGATTTGCAGTGCTATCATGTATGAGTGGACCCCTCACCCCCCGATTTTCCTGCATTGGACCACATAATGTTTTTGTCCTTCAGTTGGCATTCTAGAATAATGTAGCTGCCAGGCTGATTTCCCTTCTGCCATAAAACACACAATATATCAAGAAAGGTCCAGCATAATTCAGTAGTGTGGAAGGGGTTGGGTGCAATTCTACTGTATGGTGTCGTTGGGATAGAATGGTCTGAATGGTGTCCATTCTTCAGCACCTTTTCCGCAAAGAGTCTCAGCAGAGCAAGCAAGCTGTTACCTGGGGAGAATGGGAATGGCAGGCAGTATTGAAAGAAGTTACTAGATTAGCTATAGTGCCTGTGTGTGTCTGTGTGTCAAGGAGGAAGTCTCCCGTATGCGAAGACAGGTTCTGGTGGATTGAGCTGATGAGATCAATAGTGGGTTCAGCAGCCAAGAAGGCAGTTTCTGCCACAGGAGTCCCTTCATAGCTGTAAGTGTGAGGGCCTGGTCCTTGCTCCCTAGGTCAGCTGGAAAGGCCTTTAAGGGAGTCCTCACCACAGCCGATGGTGGCCCTTGGGTCCTGTCAGGAGTCCCAGTTTCCGACTTGATAACGCAGCCAGCGTGGTTAATTAAAAAGGAATATTTATAGCAATAACAGTGTTCTCCAGATGACTCTACAGTGCCGCCAATCTCCACTAATCATGATGACCCTTCTGACTCCTTCCTGTGATGACGGAAAATATTGAACATACTAACCCTAATTCTCTTGTTTTTCTTCCTAACAACCGCCCCTTCACCTATTATCCACACTTATTGGCTTAGCTCAGTCTCTTCCTTTTCTGATGAACTACCCATGTTTCTGTTCGGTCCTGTTTGAAAGTCCTGACAGCTTTGGCTAGGTTCCTGCTCGCATGCAACATTATCAGTTGTATTCCAACGGGCGGAGGAGTTGACCCTGGCCAAGGCTCCTCTTGTCTGCCATTTAACCCTCTCTCTTCGTAACTGCTTCCTTCATTGGGAGCTGGCTCATTCGTGACATGTCCCTTCCAACTCTAAGATTCTATGATTCCAACAACAACAATGGAAAAAAGAACCATTCATGCAATGCTGCTAAAAACGAAAATGCCCAAGCCAGGTGTTTACTATATAATATAGTAATATATATATGTTTTTTTGGGCCATGGGACAGTTGGTGCTTGTTTGGCACGGCATTGCCAAAGGATAGAAAGAGCTACCAAATGGAATAGAAACAGCCTGTTTTCGTCTCCCTGCCGCTAAGCCCTCTCTGGCATGTTTTTTTTAATAAGTTTTTTATTTATACCACAAGAAAAACACACACACACAAATACCAAATTACAAAAACATCCATAGACACATAATTTTCTTAGCAAACAATAAAACATCTATTGGTCTTAACACTAAAGACCCAACCTCCCGTCTATTCCATATTTCAAATTCCTTTTTGCCAGTACATGCTTTTATCATAATTAAACTTATTCTCCATAAATCTAATTTCTTATATCTACCTTGCAAGTATTACTGAAGTTCCTCAAATGCTGCAACAGAATTTAAACTACTATATTTATTTTTCAGATAATCTTTGAAAACCTCCCATTTTGAAACAAATTCCTGTTTTGATTTATTCTTTATTTTTTCTGATAAACCATCTAATTCGGCATATTCTGTCAGCTTTTGGATCCAATCTTGTATAGAGGGGATTTCATTACTCTTCTGTTTTGCTGCGATCAAAACTCTTGCTGCCGCCGTCGCATATAAAAAGATACCCTTCCTCTTTTGTGGAATATCCAAATCTGTTATTCCCAGGAGGTAGGCCTCTGGTTTTTTATTGTAAGAGATCTTTAGCATTTTTTGCAGTTCTACATGGATACTCTCCCAGAATACCTGTCAGGGAACTGCCATCGGAAAGGCAGGCGGTGGAAGGGCTCTCAGACGCTAAGAGAGACTCAGCAGCAGAGGAAGGTACCAGCAGGGGGAGGGAAAGAGCTCAGAGAGAAAGTGAGTTGGAGGGAGGGCTCCGAGAGACTGCCAGTGAAAACAGTGGAGAAGTCTCAGGACCCCCCATAGGTACACCCACTCCTCGCCGGAAGCTGTCTCGCCGAGAAGCCCGAAGACGTGTTTCCGTTAAGGAACTTTTATGTTGGAGCAGATTCCGCAAACGCCCACTGTCGGATTCTGCTAGCGATTGAGGGAGTCATGTTTAAGGGGGCTCCGCTTAAGGCAGAGTTTGAGAACCATGCCCAAGCTCTGAGGGACTAAGCTTTAATGCACAAGCAGCTCATCATCCCATCACAATACCTGTATTTTCCTACATATCCACCACATATGGTAGAATGTTCCTGATTCACCGCATCTCCAACAATTACTTGACACATTTTTATACATTTTTGAAAGTTTCCATGGTGTTAGATACCATCGATGTTGCATTTTTTGAAAGTTCTCTCTAATCGGGTAACAATTTGTGAATTTCCAATTGATCTACCATAAATTTTCCCATTGGGCCATGGTTATTGAATGGCCAAAATCCTGGGACCACCTCACCATTGCCACTGTTGCCTCCTCCTCCTCCTTGACTGTCCAGTCAAGAAGGAGTCGATAAGTTTTGGAAAGAGTTTTTCTTTTAGAATTTACAAGATCAGATTCGAATCGGGAAATTTCTGTTGAGAACCGCTTTTGTTTGTCAGATCTAAATTTTTCATATAAATGATGGTATTGGAACCAGTCTGAGATGTGTTCTCTTATTTCCTCAAAGTTTTTTAATGCCCTCTCTGGCATGTTAGATGTTTAGAGAGAGCAATGTCTCATAACCTTTTAAACCAACAATAATGGGAGGGGGATCTGGATTTCCAGTGACTAGCAATGGAGATTTTAGCTGCTGCTAAGAACATAAATACAAGAGGATAGTGGTCAATGGTTGGGTTGTATTGCTTTCTAGAGAACATAATGCCAAATCTGGATCCATTGCCAAGGGTTGACCCACAATAATAGGAATTAGATTGAACACCTGCGTCCACAAGTCATTGAGAATTCAGATACTGCCATGAAATTATTTAGTACCTTCTGTAAAGGAAAAGGGGCTTAGCTTGGATTGTGGAGCATCAGTAATATATAATCTGTGAAAATATTCAGTTTATGCTCATCTCCTTGAACCCTGATGTCTTCAGTACCCTTGTGAGATGTTAGGTTTTGTGAGATGGAACTTGCCCTGCCTTTTTGACAATGGGTGTGGCTTACCCCAGAGCCAATTTGTCCTGTACGCTATTTTTATTTATTAAACAATATTCACAAACCACTTAATCAAAAAGACCGAAACAATCTGTAATATGCATCCTGATAAAAGAAAAAATGGAAAACAAGTAGGCATAATAAAATGTATCGATATAGAGATGAAGTCAACAGTTTTACGGAAGAATGCACCCAATAAAATTACATGTATTGTTAATTATTTCTTGTAGATTTTAACAACTCCCATTGATAATAAGATGGTTGGTTTATTTTATGTTTTGAAATACCGTGGAGATAATATCTGGTGGGATTTAGAATCATGTTTACATTGTTCCATGCTCAGTAGAAATATCATAAAAAGGATATTGTGGCAAATTGGTGTCATTTGGAAGAACTCAACATCCATCGTGCTTCCTTGTAAGTCTATTGTGGTTTGAGGTTCTGCAGCTTTGATTTGAATTCATTCATTCAGCCCTTCTGATGCTCTTGTTTTTGCCACTTTAAAGGGAAATAAGAACAATTTCAAAGCACCTGACTCTTTTTTATCTTGGGAACAAGATTCATACTCAATGGCAGATTTACTACTTTTCATGCAGAAGGCTGCAGATCCAATATTTTTCCAAAAGGGTATGAGGTAGCAGGACTGAGCCTCATACCCTCATACCTGAGACCCTGGAGAGGTGCTACAATTTGGAATAGACACCAAATGTATGACTCTTTAAAAGGCAGCTTAAGATAGGAATGCTCCTCAATAAAATATTCTAGTGGTGTTCAGAGTTATGCCTTGTGAAGCTGTTAATTTTGCAATTGACAGGAATATTGTGAAGCCTCAAACTCTTCAGCTCACTTGCCTCTGTGCTCCTTCATCAGTTTGTGGGCTGTAGCCAGACATTCATTCACAGTGGAATTACATCAATTAAAAGAATACATAATTTTAATCTATGGTGATGAACTATGCCAAAATGTTGTTTGATTGCTAAAATTTTAGTTCTATGGCAAATGCAGTTTTGTAAACTGGCTCTAATGCCTCACTAACTTGGGAAAAGACATTCCCAGGATTCCTCGATAGGGAGATATCAGACATTCAACTCTGCAGTGTAGACTTATTGGTTAAGTGAATGTAATAATACGTCTATAGGGTGGCACAATTATGTTCTTGGTTGCACAACTGTTGTGCTAGGTTATGTCTACTGAGGCTGTTTCTACCATTGGACAAATGGAGACGGCCTTTTCTCAGGCAGCTGTATGGAGTGATGTTTGTTCTTGTTGTTGTTTAGTCGTTTAGTCGTATCCGACTCTTCGTGACCCCATGGACCAGAGCACACCAGGCACTCCTGTCTTCCACTGCCTCCTGCAGTTTGGTCAAACCCATGCTGGTAACTTCAAGAACACTATCCAACCATCTCGTCCTCTGTCGTCCCCTTCTCCTTGTGCCCTCAATCTTCCCCAACATCAGGGTCTTTTCCAGGGAGTCTTCTCTTCTCATGAGGTTGCCAAAGTACTGGAGCCTCAGCTTCACGATCTGTCCTTCCAGTGAGCACTCAGGGCTGATTTCCTTCAGAATGGATAGGTTTGATCTTCATGCAGTCCATGGGACTCTCAAGAGTCTCCTCCAGCACCATCATTCAAAAGCATCAATTCTTCGGCGATCAGCCTTCTTTATGGTCCAGCTCTCACTTCCATACATCACTACTGGGAAAACCAGAGCTTTTACTATACGGACCTTTGTTGGCAAGGTGATGTCTCTGCTTTTTAAGATGCTGTCTAGGTTTGTCATTGTTTTTCTTCCAAGAAGCAGGCGTCTTTCAATTTTGTGGCTGCTGTCACCATCTGCAGTGATCATGGAGCCCAAGAATGTAAAATCTCTCACTGCCTCCATTTCTTCTCCTTCTATTTGCCAGGAGGTGATGGGACCAGTGGCCATGATCTTCGTTTTTTTGATGTTGAGCTTCAGACCATATTTTGCGCTCTCCTCTTTCACCCTCATTAAAAGGTTCTTTAATTTCTCCTCACTTTCTGCCACCAAGGTTGTGTCATCTGCATATCTGAGGTTGTTGATATTTCTTCCTGCAATCTTAATTCTGCCTAGGGATTCATCCAGCCCAGCCTTTCACATGATGAATTCTGCATATAAGTTAAATAAGCAGGGAGACAATATGCAGCCTTGTCGTACTCCTTTCCCAATTTTGAACCAACCAGTTGTTCCATATCCAGTTCTAACTGTAGCTTCTTATCCCACACAGAGATTTCTCAGGAGACAGATGAGGTGATCAGCCACTCCCATTTCTTAAAGAACTTGCCATAGTTTGATGTGGTCGACACAGCCAAAGGCTTTTGCATAGTCAATGAAGCAGAAGTAGATTTCTTTCTGGAACTCTCTAGCTTTCTCCATAATCCAGTGCATGTTTGCAATTTGGTCTCTGGTTCCTCTGCCTCTTCTAAATCCAGCTTGCACTTCTGGAAGTTCTCTGTCCACATACTGCTTGAGCCTTCCTTGTAGAATTTTAAGCATAACCTTGCTAGCATGTGAAATGAGTGCAATTGTGTGGTAGTTGGAGCATTCTTTGGCACTGCCCTTCTTTGGGATTGGGATGTAGACTGATCTTCTCCAATCCTCTGGCCACTGCTGAGTTTTCCAAACTTGCTGGCATATTGAGTGTAGCACCTTAACAGCATCATCTTTTAAAATTTTAAATAGTTCATACCATCACTTCCACTGGCCTTGTTATTAGCAGTGCTTTCTAAGGCCCATTTGACTTCACTCTCCAGGATGTCTGACTCAAGGTCAGCAACCACACTACCTGGGGTGTACGAGCCATCCATATCTTTCTGGCATAATTCCTCTGTGTATTCTTGCCACCGCTTCTTGATGTCTTCTGCCTCTGTTAGGTCCTTACCACTTTTGTCCTTTATTATGGTAATCTTTGTACAAAATGTACCTTTCATATCTCCAATTCTCTTGAACAGATCTCTGGTTCTTCCCATTCTGTTTTTCCCCTCTATTTCTTTGCATTGCTCGTTTAAGAAGGCCTTCTTGTGTCTCCTTGCTATTTTTTGGAAATCTGCATTAAATTTCCTGTATCTTTCACTGTCTCCCTTGCATTTTGCTTGCCTTCTCTCCCCCGCTATTTGTAAGGCCTCGTTAGACAGCCACTTTGCTTTCTTGCATTTCCTTTTCATTGGGATGGTTTTAGCTGCTGCCTCCTGTATAATGTTATGAGCCTCCATCCATAGTTCTTCAGGCACTCTGCCCACCAAATCTTAATCCTTAAACCTGTTTAAGTGATGTTTAAGGCACATCAAAGGGTTTTTATTGCTATTGCATTTTTAGGGTCACATTATGCATTTTGTGTTTTTATGTTGTAAAGTGGCCTGTGATAGTCAGCTGAAGGGCGGTACATAAATTTAATAAAGAACAAAAAATAAATAATTATTTTATGAACAAGCCTCTCCCCAAGTATTTTTGTATAAAACATCAGCTGATGAACACTGTTGAAATCTGTAATACCTTTAAAGTTTATTTTCAGATGCAGCATCAATGGGAAGAGAAAATCAAACAGTGGTGACAGAATTTATCCTTGCTGGATTTTCTAATTTCCCAGACCTGCAGGTTATGTTGTTTCTAGTGTTCTCTCTTATGTACCTGGTAACTTTGATGGGAAATGTAATCATCATCACTACGATACGGCTTAACCGCAGCCTCCACATCCCCATGTACTTCTTCCTCTCCATCCTCTCCTTCTCAGAAATCTGCTACTCACTTGTCATTATCCCCAATATGCTTGCAAATCTTCTAAGAGAGAAGAAGACCATTTCCTTCATTGGCTGTGCCACTCAGATGTGCATTTTCCTGGGCTTGGCAGGCACAAATTGTATGCTTCTAGCAGTGATGGGGTATGACCGATATGTCTCCATATGCAAACCTTTACGTTATCAGATTTTGATGAATCAAAGACTCTGCACCAAGCTGGTGGCTTGTTCAATATCACTTGCATTTATTTTTTCTATAGCAGAGACCATTACCATATTTACCTTGCCTTTCTGTGGACCAAATAAAGTTAAGCACTTCTTTTGCGATTTAGCACCTTTGCTTGAATTAGCCTGCGGCCGAAACTACATAGGTGAAATTGTCATTTTCATTATTTGTGTTTTGGTTGTGATTTCTTCTTTCTTGTTCATCCTTCTCTCGTACATTTTAATTGCAAACACTGTCTTGAAAATCCCCACAACGGCTGGGAAACGTAAAGCCTTTTCCACTTGTGCCTCCCATCTTATCGTGGTCGTGGTGCACTTTGGGTGTGCTGGCATTATCTATTTAGGGCCCAAATCCAGTTACACACTAGAAGAGACTATTTTTATTTCTGTCTCTTACACAATGGTGACTCCCTTGTTGAACCCCTTGGTGTACAGCCTGAGAAACAAAGATGTCCAAACAGCGCTTAAGAAATCACTTGGCAGAAGCTCCTGCACCCAAAGAATGTGAAAATTAAGCGTTATCCAGTTTGAAGAGGAATTATGAAACCCAACAAATACTGTATCTGTTGTTTAATGGACAAAGAACACCTCAAATAGTATTGTAGCTTTTTCTCATCTTTTTAAAAAATCATTTGTATGTGGAAAATTCATTTGTATTTGGAAAAATGTGGCCTTGCTTTAGCATTTACAAACAACTTTGATTTTCTCTTTAGTAAACCACTGGAAAATAAATTGGGTTGTGGGAATTTTCTCATAAATGAACCTGTAATCATTCAGCCCTGCAACAAAGGAAACTTTTCTAAAGATTATTGTTGTTTTCTCCCAAATCCTAGCCCACATTTTCTCTACCAATCATTCACACAGAACTATTTCAAGCTCATATAGTGCTGAGACTGAAGTGTCAAAATTGATCTTGTTGAATGGCTGGCACCCGTATACAGTGGTACCTCGGGTTACATACACTTCAGGTTACAGATGCTTCAGGTTACAGACTCCGCTGATCCAGAAATAGTACCCCAGGTTAAGAACTTTGCTTCAGGATGAGAACTGAATCGCGTGGCAGCGGCGCGGCAGCCCCATTTGCTAAAGTGGTGCTTCAGGATAAGAACAGTTTCAGGTTAAGAACCTACCTCCGGAACAAATTAAGTACTGTATTTTTCGCTCTATAAGACACACCAGACCATAAGACGCACCTAGTCTTTGGAGGAGGAAAACAAGAAAAAAAATATTCTGAATCCCAGAAGCCAGGACAGCAAGTGGGATCACAGCTTGCTGTCCTGGCTTATGGGATAGCAGCGCGCAGCTTCTCCCGGGCAGCGGCATGAATTCTCCCCCTGCCCGGTACCTGTATATTTCTTTTGGGGTCAGTTTGGGGTACGTATCTGTTTATCTTTGTGGATGTGGCTTTTTCTGCCCTTCCTTATCCCCTGTGGTGGTATTTTTAAAGGAGGGAATCTGCTTTTTCATCATCAAACCTTTTACTGGCATCACATACAAACATTCATAAATAACACTGGGCAACAATTTTTTACATTTTGAATGTTGTCTAGATTTCTACAACTGATTTAGGGTATTTTTGCACTGCTGAATCAGGAAATGGCATCCGTTTCTCTCCATCAGGTCAGGTTTACTGTAAACTGAATGGTGGGCATTGATAAAGGTAAGTACACGTAAATTGCAGGTTGCTTCACCATTTTTCAAACTTCAGGGCTTGAACTTCCATTTCTTGGAACTCCTGGAATGCTCAGTGGCAGGGAGGTCTCTCTTCAGAGTCCAACAGTAGTCAGCCATCATGACTGCGTCCCAGCGACCCTGATACCTGGTCTCCATCTCTTTCATGTCCTGATGGAATCTCTCCCCCTGCTCGTCACTCATTGAACCCAGGTTCTCAGGAAACCGGTCAATGTGAAAATAGGTAGTGCATCTTGACGCTCATGTTGCAGCCCAGGTTTCTGAAAGCAGTCAGCATGTTGTTGACAAGTTCTGCGTAGTTTCTGGCCTTATTGTTGCCAAGAAAGTTATTCACTACAAGAACAAATGCCTTCCACGCTTCCAGTTCCACTTCATTCATTGAGTTTCAGAACTCTGTATCTCTGATGAGCTGACAGATCTGAGTACCGTCAAAGATGCCAACTTTCAACTTCTCCATGGTCAATCCTGGAAAAGCCTGGCACAAGTAAGTGAAGCAGTCACCATCCTTGTCCAGAGCCTTGGTGAACTGCTTGATTAAGCCGAGCTTGATGTGCAGCGGTGGGAAGAATATTCTGTCTCTGTCCACCAGAGGGTCGTTGATGACGTTCCTTTCTTTGCAAGGCTCCAATTCCTCCCGCACAGGCCAGTTCTTCTTCGTGTAATGCTGAGCACGGTCCCTACTATCCCACATGCACAGAAAACATGGGTACTTGGTGAAGCCAGACTGTTGTCCCAACAAAAGGTTCACCATCTTCAGGTCAACACAAATAAACCACTTATGCTGATCATAACCAATTTTCTCCAGCACATACTTCACCGCTTCATAGTTTTCCTTCAGTGTACTCGAGTGAGCCAGGGGTATAGAGGCAAACTGGTTGCCGTTGTGTAGCAGAACACATTTCAGTGATCGCTTGCTGCTATCAATGAACAGCCTCCAATCTTTGGGTTCATACTGTGGCACTCCAAGCTTGAGCAGAAGCTGCACAATATCTGCACAGTACACCAAGTCCTTCTCTTCCGAGAAAAAACGGAGGTACTCTTGATGCCTGTTGCGGAAGAAGCTGATGCAAGCACTGTCAGAGAGGAGGTTTTTTCCCTTCAATCTGGATGCCAACAGTTCGGCAGAGTCCTTTGACAAGCTCAGGTCACGAACTAGATCATTCAACTCCTTTTGGGAAAATGGATGTGGAGCATCATCTTCAAGAACCACTTCTTCTTCTTCATGTCCTTCAATACTGGAGGCATCTTCATCACTAATGTCAGGAAGTTCTCCAAAGATAGGCACTGGAATTTCATCACAATAAGCTACAGGACAACGTGCTGATTGAAGATCAGGATACTTGAGGCTGCTCCAGTTCTTTCTGTTGATCCCAGCCGCACCAATTTATGGAAGATTTCGAGGTTTTATGACCTCAAACTGATCCCTTTTTGACATAATCACCCAGAACTATTGGACCTGAATACTTCTTGTCATTAAAATAATCATTTCCAATCAAAACAATTATTCGACATGGCATTTTACCCCCACCAACTTCTTCTAAAATGCTCCACACAAGCGTACATGTGAACAAAAATGTAAAAAAAATGACATGTGGCCACAGCTCAAAAACGTGACCTGATTGAGCAAAACCAATGTGATTTTTGGATTCAGCGCATCAGATTCGTCCTAAATCAACTGAAAAAACGCAGACAACAAATTTGTTGTTGACCAATGTAATCAATACAGAATTCCCGCCATCCCAGTGACACAAAACATTTGGAGTCTGCTTTTTCAGTGTTGGAATTCTTGTAACCAAACACACTTAATTTCTGCTCTTTTGCTTTCATGTGATTTGTTCTGACATTTGCTTTCTGTACAGTGTTGGCAAGAATGTAATAATATATTGTACACAAAATGGAGTATTGCTATTTTTCAATATGCATTTATTTTAGCATTCATATATATATATATATATATATATATATATATATATATATATATAATGGATAAGTAATTTGCAGTGCTATCATGTCTGAGTGGTCCCCTCACCCCCTGATTTTCTTGCACTGGACCACATGAGGTTGTTGCGTGGTGATTTCCCACCTCCCACCAATAGGAATAACGACACGTGACACAAATATTTAGGTTAATGGGCTAAAATAGGGCACAACTTTATTGGTTACAGGTAAAGAGCGGTATTGGCTTAGGCATTGGTCCTATCCGACTATCCGGCTTCAGCCTGTTTGCTTGAAGACTGGGAAGGGTTAACACCAGTGGGGGAGCCCTGCTGATGCACATCAACTAGGGACTCTCCCGGGATCACCGCTTGGGGGGACGCTTTAGGCCCTGACCTCCATAGGCTTCAGACGAGGCCACGCCCCCCGGAATACTTTACCGGACTACCCTTCAAAATTTGGGGGAGGTGATGGCGCTCCCCCCCAACACATCTACATAATAATACCCCTACCAATGCCTAACCGCAAAAACCAAAGAAGTTGTGACGAGAGGGAGATCCCGGGCCGTGCTTGCCTTAAATGAGGCAAGCCACACCCCCTGAGGCAGCCGATTGGCTGGCCAGGGGATGACGTGGCCCAAGGATTCCCCTGATTCCGCACGCGTGTTGGGGGCATGAAGCGCACACCACACCTCCTCCTCAGGTCGGAAGTGGCTTTGTCCTTCAGTTAGTATTCCAGAACAATGTAGCTGCCAGGCTGATTTTCCTTCTCTCAAAAATATGAAATATCTGAAGAAAGGTCCAACCTGATTCAGTAGTGTGGAAGAGGGTTGGCTGCAACTCTACTGTGTGGTGTGGTTGGGAGGGAATGGTCCGAATGGTGTCCATTTTTCAGCAACTTTTCCTCACTTCAGTCTGAGCAGAGCAAGCAAGTAGTTATCTGGGGAGAATGGGAATGGCAGGCAGTATTGTAAGAAGTTACTGGATTAATTGGTGTGTGTATTTGTGTCTTTGTTTGTCAAGGAGGACTTCCCCTGTACGCGAAGACAGGCTCTGGTGGATTGAGCTGATGAGACCAATAGTGGCTTCAATAGCCAAGAAGGCAGTTTCTGCCAGAGGAGTTTATAGCTGGAAGTGTGAGGGCCTGGGCCTTGCCCCCTAGGCCAGCTGGTAAAGGCTTTGTAAGGGAGCAGGCCTTGCACTCCTACCACAGCCGACGGTGACCATTGGGTCCTTTTCAACTCTAAGATGCTATGGTTCCAACAACAACAATGGGAAAAAAGAACCATTCATGCAATGCTGCTCAAAACGTAGATGCCCAAGACAGTTGTTTACCATATAATATCAACTGTGAATGACAAAACTTCTCCATATGTTTATTTGTTAGATGTTCAGAAAGCGCAATGTCCCATAACCTTCCTTAACCAATGATCACGGGATGGGAATCTGGATTTCCAGTGACTAGCAATGGAGATTTTATCTGCTGCTTAGAACATAAATACAAGAGGATAGTGGTCAATGGTTGGGTTGTATTGCTTTCTAGAGAAAATAATGCCAAATCTGGATCCATTGCCAAGGGTTGACCCACAATAATAGGAATTAGATTGGACACCTGGGTCCACAGGTCATTGAGAATGCAGACACTGCCATGAAATAATTTAGTATCCTCTGCAAAGGAAAAGGGGCTTAGCTTGGATTGTGGAGCATCAGTAATATATAGTCTGTGAAAATAGTCAGTTTACCTTGAACCCTGATGTCTTCAGTACCTTGTGAGATGTTAGGTTTCATGAGATGGAATTTTCCCTGCCTATATGACGATGGGTGTGGCTTACCCCAGAGCCATTTGTCCTTTACGCTATTTTCATCTATTAAACAATATTCACAAACCACTTAATCAGAAAGACCGAAACAATCTGTAATATGCATCATGATAAAAGAAAAAATGGAAAACAAGTAGGCATAATAAAATGTATCGATATAGAGATGAAGTAAAGAGTTTTAGGAAAAAATGCACCCAATAAAATTACATGTATTGTTAATTATTTCTTGTAGATTTTAACAACTCCCATTGATAATAAGATGGTTGGTTTATTTTATGTTTTGAAATACCGTGGAGACAATATCTGGTGGGATTTATAATCATGTTTACATTGTTCCATGCTCAGTAGAAACATCATAAAAAGGATATTGTGGCAAACTGCTGTCATTTGGAAGAGCTCAACATCCATCGTGCTTCCTTGTAAGTCTATTGTTTGAGGTTCTGAAGCTTTGATTTGAATTCATTCATTCAGCCCTTCAGATGCTCTTGTCCAGGGATCAGCAATAATTTTCAGCAGGGGGCCAGTTCACTGTCCATCAGACCTTGTGGTGGGCCGGACTATATTTTTTTGGGGGGAGAGGATGAACGAATTCCTATGCCGCACATATAATCCAGAGATGCATTTTAAATAAAAGCATACATTCTGCTCCTGTAAAAACATGCTGATTCCCAGACTGTCTAAGGGCCAGATTTAGAAGGCAATTGGGCTGGATCTGGCCCCTGGGCCTTAGTCTGCCTACCCATGCTCTTGTCTATGCCAATTTAATGGTAAATAAGAACAATTTCAAAGCACCTGACTCTTTTTTATCTTAGCCACAAGATTCATACTCAATGGCAGAGTTACTGTTTTTCATGCACAACGCTCCAGATCCAATATTTTCCTGAAGGGGTATGAGGTAGCTTAGCAGGACTTGTGAAGACTGCAACCTGAGACGCTGCAGGGGTGCTACAATTTGGAATAGACACTGACTGCATGACTGTTTAAAAGGCAGGTTAAGATAGGCATGCTCCTCAATAAAATATTCTAGTGGTATTAATTTTTCAATTGACAGGAATATTGTGAAGCCTCAAACTCTTCAGCTCACTTGCCTCTGTGCTCCTTCATCAGTTTGTGGGCTGAAGCCAGACATTCATTCACAGTGGAATTACATCAATTATAAGAATACAGAATTTTAATCTATAGTGATGAGCTATGCCAAGATGTTGTTTGATTGCTAAAATTTTAGTTCGATGGAAAATACAGTTTTGTAAACTGGCTCTATTGCCTCACTAAGTTGGGAGCAGACATTCCCAGGATTCCTCGATAGGGAGATATCAGACATTCAACTCTGCAGTGTAGAGGTGTTGGTAAAGTGAATGTCATAAAAGGTCTAAGGGGTGAGAAAATTATTTTGCTGGTTGCACAACTGTTGTGCTAGGTTCGGTCTACTAAGGCCGGTTCTACCATTGGGCAAATGGAGGCGGCCTTTTCTCAGGCAGCTGTATAGTGTGCTGTTTAAGGCTCATCAAATGGTTTGTTATTGCTATTGCATTTTTACTGTCACATTATGCATTTTGTGTTTTTCGTTGTAAAGTGGCCTGTGATAGTCAGCTGAAGGGCAGTACATAAATTTAATAAAGAACAAAAAATAAATAATCATTTTATGAACAAGCCTGTCCCAAAGTATTTTTGTAGAGAGCATCAGCGGACGAGCACTGTTGAAATCGGTAACATCTTTAAAGTTCATTTTCAGATTCTACATCAATGGGAAGAAAAAATCAAACAATAGTGACAGAATTTATCCTTGTTGGGTTTTCCGATTTCCCAGACCTGCAGGTTATGTTGTTTCTAGTGTTCTCTCTTATGTACCTGGTAACTTTGATGGGAAATGTAATCATCATCACTACGATACGGCTTAACCGCAGCCTCCACATCCCCATGTACTTCTTCCTCTCCATCCTCTCCTTCTCAGAAATCTGCTACTCACTTGTCATTATCCCCAATATGCTTGCAAATCTTCTAAGAGAGAAGAAGACCATTTCCTTCATTGGCTGTGTTACTCAGATGTTTCTTTTCCTGGGCTTTGGGTGTACAAATTGTATGCTTCTAGCAGTGATGGGGTATGACCGATATGTGTCCATATGCAAACCTTTACGTTATCAGATTCTGATGAATCAAAGACTCTGCACCAAGCTGGTGGCTTGTTCAGCAACAACTGGATTTCTTTTTTCCACCTCAGAGACTATAATCATATTTACCTTGCCTTTCTGTGGACCAAATAAACTTAAGCACTTCTTTTGTGATTTATCACCTTTGCTTGAATTAGCCTGCAGCCGAAACTACATAGGTGAAATTGTCATTACCATTATTTCTTTTTTGGTTGTAATTTGTTCATTCTTGTTCATCCTTCTCTCGTATATTTTAATTGCAAACACTGTCTTGAAAATTCCCACAACGGCTGGGAAGCGGAAAGCCTTTTCCACTTGTGCCTCCCATCTTATCGTGGTCGTAGTGCACTTTGGGTGTGCTTCCATTATCTACTTAAGGCCCAAATCCAGCTACACGCTAGATGAGACTACTTTTATTTCTGTCTCTTACACAATGGTGACTCCGTTGTTGAACCCCTTGGTGTACAGCCTGAGAAACAAAGATGTTCAAATAGCGCTTAAGAAATCACTTGGCAAAAGCTCCTGCACCCAAAGAATGTGACAGTTAAGTGTTAGCCACTTTGAAGAGGAATTATGAAACCCAACAAATATGTGTAGTTTGATGGACAAAGAATGCCTCAAATAATATTGTAGCTTTTTCTCATCTTTTTAAAAATTGAAGATGAATTATAAAACCCAACAAATACTGTATCTGTTGTTTAATGGACAAAGAACGCCTCAAATAGTATTGTAGCTTTTTCTCATCTTTTTAAAAAATCATTTGTATGTGGAATATTCATTTGGAAAAATGTGGCCTTGCTTTAGCATTTACAAACAACTTTGATTTTCTCTGTAGTAAATCACTGGAAAATAAATTGAGTTGTGGGAATTTTCTCATTAATAAACCTGTAATCATTCAGCCCTGCAACAAAGGAAACATTTCTAAAGATTGATGTTGTTTTCTTCCAAATCCTAGCCCTCATTTTCACTACCAAACATTCATGCAGAACTATTTCTGTTATGTAGTGAAGTTCTCACCCTGGCCACCAGGAGTATTGTGCATGTAGTTTTCACTCAGGTCCACGTCAGTTATTTTAGGCGAGAAACCCTGGGTTGTTGTTGCTACAATGTTGACAGCCAGCTGCCTATAAAAGCAGGCCGGCTGAGCTGTTTGCTGTTCAGTTTCTATTCCAGCTTACAAAATAAAGAGCAGCTTTGGAGAAATCGCTGTGTCGTCTGCCATGTCTACTCACTATTCAACAATTTCAAATTCATATAGTTCTGAGACTGTAGTGTCAAAATTGTTCTTATTTTTACTTGAACACCCCACCCTTCCTCAAGGAAGTCAAGGTGGTATACATGGTGTGTTTTCCCTATCCTAATTATCCTCGCAATAACCCTTTGAGGTAAGCTAGGCTGCCTCCAATACTGGAAGGAGTATGAGGCTATGGTGGCTTTGAATGATGCCCCCACACCCTGGGGTGGGGAATGAGAGCTGGGGATTTCACCCAGAGGGAGCCCCAACCCCACTATTCAAAATGGTATCACAGAACTTTAAATGTGTAGCATGGATACGGCCAAAGTTTAACAATACAAAAGTAGGACAAGCAGAAACAGAAGTTACCTCAGACCCAGATAAACGACACCACAAACCAACTTACGATGCCGAATTGCCCTTGAAAAGGAAATATAGCCCCATATTTAACTAATATTAAACTGAAATGTTAAAAAAAGCAACGAATCTGAAAAAAGTGATCTAAAACAAAAAATGGATAAAAGCATAAGAGGAACTTAAGATTCTCAGTCTCCCTGGCAAGATGCAGGGACAAATTTACCACACATAGAATAGGTTTCACAGTTGTATAGTTGCACTGGGACTACCATCATATATTTTTAGGCACCAGGCAAAAAGGTTTCTTCTATAACCAGGCCTTTGGCCTTTAACTCTCTCTGCCCCCTGCCTGCCGCCCAACACACATACACACAGAGAGAGGTTCAGAGCAGAAGACATTACCCCCTCTCCCTTTTTCTTCCATTGCCCTGTCTGCATTTCCAAGGAAAATGCTGAAGGAAGAGGCGACATGTTTCTGGGTCCACAAGCGGGCACCAAGAAGGAGGAGGAATTTTTATAAAAGGGGCTTTATTCTCCCAAGTGAGGCTCGCCTGGTGCCTTCATTATACTACCTATAGGTACCAAGCAAAAACGTTCGTTGTCAACTGAGGCCTTGGGCTGAGGTAACATCTTCTATTCTTTTAAATGTGTTTGTGGGAGAGGGGGGCGGTTTTTGTTTGTTTATGTTTTTCTTCTGTATTTTGCGTTTCTGTCTTGTATTTTTATGCCCTGAGATTTTCAGATGAGGGGGAAATCAATCAATTAAATTTCAGAGGAGCCTCTGAGATCCTTCACGTGAAATGAAAACGACAGCCCCAAGGAACTGTGCAGGTCCCTCAACTTCCCATTATTGCTCCACCCCCGCTGAAAAAAAGTTATCAAATGCAGATAAATATGAGATAATTAAAATAAAACACATAATATTTGTTATGTACTGAAGTTCTCACCCTGGGCCAGCAGGGGGATACTGTAGATAGTTTTCACTCAGGTCCACATATGCAAATAAGGGATTGAAAGTGACGTTCAGTGATTGGATAGTTACAGAAAACGGTTACTGTGGAGCTTTATATAAGCAGGCTGGTTGAACCCTTCAGTTCAGTTCTGTTCCAGCTTACAAATAAAGAGCTGCTTTGGAGAAATCGCTGCGTCGTCTGCTATGTCTACCCACTATTCAACACTGTTCATAGCTGAAGCAGAGAGACTCTCACATCTTACAGAGAGCACAAAAGAGAAACTGGCTACTAAGTCACATGTCAGGGTGACTCAACAGTTTGCAGTTAGGCCTGAATAACTTTAGTAGGCCCAAATGACTGTGCAGTCCCAGCACTTCCCAGCCTGCTTTGCTGCTTCTGCTCTCCAGTGGCGTAGCGTGGGTTGTCAGCACCCGGGGCAAGGCAAGTAATTTGCGCCCCTAACCCGTGGATTTGCGCCCCCTAACCCGTGGATTTGCACCCCCTAACCCCCAGATGTTGCGGCCGGCCCCCCTGCACCCCCCACGCTACGCCACTGCTGCTCTCATGTGTCTTTGTCACATGACATGTACCTCCACACACACTGCCCACACTTGTATCTGGAGGAGGTCACTTTGATGCAGCTAACCCAGCTGTTTTATTTATTAAACAATATTCGCAAACCACTAAATCAACAAGACCGGAAAAAACTGTAATATTCATCATGATAAAATAAAAATTGAAAATCAAGTAGACATACTAAAATGTATCGATATAGATTAAGTCAACAGTTTTAGGGGGGAAAATACACCCAATAAAATTACATGTATTTTTACATTACTTGTAGATTTTAACAACTCCCACTGATAATAAGATGGTTGATTATTTTACGTTTTGAAACACCGTGGAGATGATATCAGGTGGGATTTCTAAGTGTTTACATTGTTCCATGCTAAATAAAAACATCATAAAAAGGATATTGTGGCAAATTGCTGTCACCTGGAAGACCTTAACATCCAACCTGCTTCCTTGTAAGTTATTATTGTTATTGCATTTTTACAGTCACATTATGCATTTTGTGTTTTTATGTTGTAAACTGGCTTGTGATATTCACTTGAAGGGCAGTACGTAAATTTACTAAATAACAAAAAATAAAAAATAATTTTATGAACAAGCATTTTCCCCCAGTATTTTTGTATAAAACATCAGCTGACGAGCACTGTTGCAATCTGAACGCTTTTAAAGTTTATTTTCAGATGCTGCATCAATGGGAAGAGAAAATCAAACAGTGGTGACAGAATTTATCCTTGCTGGATTTTCCAGTTTCCCAGACCTGCAGATTCCGTTGTTTCTTGTGTTCTCTCTAATTTACCTGGTTACTTTGATGGCAAATATAATCATCATCACTGCGATATGGCTTGACCACAGCCTCCACATCCCCATGTACTTCTTCCTCTCCATCCTCTCCTTCTCAGAAATCTGCTATTCACTGGTCATTATCCCCAATATGCTTGCAAATCTCCTAAGAGACAAGAAGACCATTTCCTTCATTGGCTGTGCTACTCAGATGTGCATTTTCCTGGGCTTTGGGTGCACAAATTGTATGCTTCTAGCAGTAATGGGGTATGACCGATATGTCTCCATATGCAAACCTTTACATTATCAGATTTTGATGAATCAAAGACTCTGCACCAAGCTGGTGGCTTGTTCAGCAACAACTGGATTTCTTTTTTCCACCTCAGAGACTATAATCATATTTACTTTGCCTTTCTGTGGACCAAATAAACTTAAGCACTTCTTTTGCGATTTAGCACCTTTGCTTGAATTAGCCTGTGGCCGAAACTACATAGGAGAAATTGTCATTTTCATTATTTGTGTTTTGGTTGTATTTTGCTCATTCCTGTTCATCCTTCTCTCATACTTTTTAATTGTTAACACTGTCTTGAAAATCCCCACAACGGCTGGGAAGCGGAAAGCCTTTTCTACTTGTGCCTCCCATCTTATCGTGGTCGTAGTGCACTTTGGTTGTGCTTCCATTATCTATTTAAGGCCCAAATCCAGATACACACTAGATGAGGACACTTTTATTTCTGTCTCTTACACAATGGTGACTCCCTTGTTGAACCCTTTAGTGTACAGCCTGAGAAACAAAGATGTTCAAATAGCACTTAAGAAATCGCTTGGCAAAAGCTCCTGCACCCAAAGAATCTGAAAATCCAGAGGGAAATAGTTGTCACCTTGGAATCATGAAACACAACAAATTTTGTATAACTCTCTGGACAAAGAATATCTCTGATAGTTCTGCGGCTGTTCCTTATCTTTCTACTCATCTGGATATAGAATATTCATTTGGAAAATGGTGGGCTTGATTTAGTAGTTACAACTTTGATTTTCTGTTTAGTAAAATGCTGGAAAAGCCCCTGCTGCACCCAACAAATCTGAGAATCTAGAAGGAAATAAAAGTTTTCACCTTGAAGAGGAATCATCAAACACAACAAATTTTGTATAACATTCTGGAGAAAGCAGATCTCTGATAGTGCTGCAGCATTATCTTTCCACTCATCTAGATATGGAATATTCGTTTGGAAAATGGTGGGCTTGATTTAGTAGTTATAACTTTGATTATCTGTTTAGTAAAATGCTGGAAAGGCGCGGGTGGCACTGTGGTCCTTTTGAGTGAATCTGAGCAACGGGGTGAGCTCTCCTTGCTTAGTCCCAGCTCCTGCCAAACTAGCAGTTCGAAAACATGTCAAAGTGCAAGTAGATTAATAGGTACCGCTCCGGTGGGAAGGTAAACGGTGTTTCTGTGTGCTGCTATGGTTCGCCAGAAGCGGCTTAGTCATGCTGGCCACATGACCCAGAAGCTGTACGCTGGCTCCCTCGGCAAATAAAGCGAGATGAGCGCCGCAACCCCAGAGTTGTCCGCGACTGGACCTAATGGTCAGGGGTCCCTTTACCTTTACCTTTTAAAATGCTGGGAAATATATTGGTTTGAAAGGGGATTGTCTCATAAAGGAAGCTCTAGAACAAAAGACATGTTTCAAAAGATTACTCTTGTTTCTTCCCAAATCTTAACCCCAATTTCATGACTAAACATTCATGCAGAGTCACTAAGTGCTGAAACTTAACCAAGGCATCAAGATTGTTCTTTGTGTTGAAAAATCTTCTTGATATCAGTGAGATAAGTGCAACGTTTAGAATACATCTGAAGGCAGTCCTGTTTCAGGAAGTTTTTTAAATGTTTAATGTTTTTGAAATATACTCAGAGTCGCAAAGTGATTTCATGCTCTTTATTCAGCTCATAGTGGTGAGGAGGAATGAATGAATGTCCCCTCAAAGTATCTGCTTTATATACATTATTTACACAATGGGCTGCACATGATTGGCTAATTCCGGAATTCTACTGTAAGCCAATCAGGTTGTGGATTCACTTCTATCTGGAGCATGATTGGGTGGTTCCTGCTAACCAATCATACTGCTGCATTGTTCTAGGACCAATCAGACTGCTGCATTCTGAATCCTATTGTTCTAGGACCAATCAGACTGCTGCCTTTTGGAGCCTATTGTTCTAGGACCAATCAGACTGCTGCAGTTTGGATCCTATTCAACTCAGTATATAACAGTTTTATTGTGTTTTATATAATGTTTTAATGTTTTATTGTATGCTGGAAGCTGCCCAGAGTGGCTGGGGCAACCCAGCCAGATAGGCAGGGTACAAATAATAAAATTAGCATCATTCATCATCATTATCATGTACTGTATATTTGGGCAGGGGGCAGTTGGGTATGCTGGAAAAACTCAACATTTCTGCTTATCTCTGTGGAGGTGGCTTCTTCTGCTCTTGCTTCTCCCCAGTAAAGACTACTTTTAAACAGGGAATCATGTGAAAATATGTCTGTTGTTTTTCAGAAATTTGAATTGATGTGGAATGGACCTAATTTCTGCTCTTTGGCTTTCTCAAATAACAATTAATATGGCATACGCTCCTTTTCCTTAATTCTCCCATCTCATTAGGTTGAATTCAATGAGGAGACCTTCGGAGCAAACAAATACAGTGGTACCTCAGGTTACATTCGCTTTAGGTTACAGACGCTTCAGGTTACAGACTCCACTAACCCAGAAATAGTACCTCGGGTTAAGAACTTTGCTTAAGGATAAGAACAGAAATCTCGTGGCTGTGGTGCAGCAGCAGTGGGAGGCCCCATTAACTAAAGTGGTACCTCAGGTTAAGAACAATTCCAGGTTAAGAACGGACCTCCAGAATGAATTAAGTTCTTAACCTGAGGTACCACTGCACAGAATTAGTTTGCCTGTTCTGACAATTGCTTTTTGAAATTTGTTGGCTGACACATATACAGCACACGCAAAACGGAGCTTTGCCATTTTTACAGCATAAATTTATCTTAGCATTAATATTTATATAATTTAAACCTGCAGAGCAACATATGAGGAAAAAAGCTTATAATTTTTATTTGCCCATTAGATTATTAGATATAGGGCCCTTCCAGATGGGGTTTTTGCAAATATCCCCTTCTGCATTTATGTGCTTATGGCTTTGCAGCGAAGAAGTGGTGGTGCTTGAAAAATGAATGGAAAAGTATTTCTCAGTATTCCACTCAGGACCTTGACCTTGAAGGGCAAAATATTTAGGGGAAAATATTCAGTTCTGTTTGGGGGTGAGGTGCTCCTGAACCAGCACCAAACAGAGTCAGTTTCTGGATCCAGCATCCGTGTCAACATGCTGCTGTCTGTATTTATGCACTTTTATATTCATGCTGTTCTCCTTGGAGCATATACACCTGACATGCCTGTTTAAATTCTAGTTGCGTGACTGCAATTTTTTTTTTAAAAAATCCATCGGTTCTGCTCACTGCCTCGGAAAATTATGCCAGAGTAATGATTCACCAGCTTAATTGTTGTCACGGTTGTAGCAGAGGGTAAAATACCTGCCAGACTTTTTCAGATGCAATACAGCCCCAGAGCAGAAGGATTATTAAGCGCAAAAACCGATTGTGTTATGACCGACTGAAATTTGAATTATGGATTATTCGGAAATGTTTACCATTTCTCCCCTACTGCTATATACAAATCTGCATGCTCAGCTCATGTATTTATATGCGGAACATGCAGGAATGTAATCGTGGTTATTATACAAGGGGGAAACAGGCCGTTAAGAGACTGTTTAATGTAACCGCTTGAGGGAGAATTGAGAGAAGAAAGCCAAAGAGCACTAAAGTAAAAAGCGTGGAAAGCACGTGGGTCTAAACAGGGAAGTAGCAATCATTTGCTACAGATTAATGTTTATACCTTTGGTGCTTTATTGAAACTTTGGAGCAAGGGAGGCCATGGGGGATTAGTGGAACGCATGGGTGGAATACTGGGAAATTCTTTTTCCGGCGTTTTTCAAGTATCCCCTCTTGTTCATTGAAAAGCGACAAGGACATAGATGCAGAAGGCAGAGGAACAGACCTCTCAACCTAGGTAAAGCAGAAGGTCAATTGCTTTATCCTGAACTAGGTTCTGGGGGTTGGGGTGGTGAAGGCAAGGGGACAGGAGCACTTTTCACAGGGCACCAGGACAAGACACTCCTCAGCTTTCTTTGACTTTCTGAGGTATAAGCTACTGAGATTACGCATGTACAATTTGCCCATATTTCTGTGTGTGTCCTTATAGAAGACCGATCAGAGCTAAAAGATAGGAAGTGTGAATTTCTAAGAAAGGCTACGTGATGGGGGCAAAAGTATAAAGAATAAAAGCTGTGAGATGTGGCGCCCCCAGGCAATTTCAATGTCTCTTATGCCGGCTTGAAGATGGCGCATGATGAATGTGAGGTTGCAAGGAGGTCCCTGCTTTGGACGACAGAAGACTGAGCAACAGAAGATTCACTGATGGGGAAGACGAGCCGAGTTGTGGCCATCTCTGCTCTGACATGTCTGTCTCAGGTAAGGCACCTTGGATTTCGGTTTGGCCAGAAAGGAAAGCCAGCAGGGAATTAGAATTCAAATAGGGTTCTGTATTGTAAAATGTAGAAAGCATCTCTAAGTCATGCAGTAGAGAGAGAGAGAGAGAGAAGAATGAAATATCTGGCTGGGGTGTAGAACAAAAAATTATATTATATCCCTTGAGGAAGACGGCAAAGATAGCTCAGCTGGTTAGAATGTGGTGCTGATAACACCAGGGTTGCAGGTTTGATCCCTGTATGGCCCGGCTGCATATTCAGGTTGGATTAGATGACCCTTCCGATTCTATGATTTAAAAATGAAATGGATGAAGAGGAAAGAAATAAAAGTCACTTTGACTTTTCATCTCTTAAAGGTTCCTCAGGTGACACTGCAGGAGAGCTGTTCAGGCACTGACCAGTGAGTATGCTCATGGAATTAACTGCTTCTTGCAGTTGACTGAAATTTTGAGTGAAAATTTGCCTCAGTTTTCAGTTTTCAGATGGGAGACACACTCTCTTTGGCAACGGTCTCAATCATGGGTAGGCAAACTAAGGTCCGGTGGCCGGATCCGGCCCAATCAGCTTCTAAATCCAACCAGCGGAATCAGAGTGTTTTTACATGAGTAGAATGTTTCCTTTTATTTAAAATGCAGCTCTGGGTTATTTGTGGGGCATAGGAATTTGTTTATTACCCCCCTCCATATAGTCTGGCCCCCCACAAGGTCTGAGGGACAGTGGACCGGCCCCCTGCTGGAAAAGTTTGCTGACCCCTGTAAGGAAAGCTTGGGTCCTCGAGAAAGTGTATTTAGTGGTGATACAAACACCATCATTTCCGAACTGGTTTTGTTGTGCAGGGAGCTGCAACAGCCATTTTAAAGAGTCTGACCAGAAGTTACAGACTCCCAAGAAATTTCGGGGAACTTGACATCCAACTTCCAACATCCAAAATAAGAGGGGGACTTGGGGGCCATCTATCTGAATCCCCTTCAGTAACAAGGCCACAGCTGTCAACTTTTCCCTTTTCTTGCGAGGAATCCTATTCGGAATAAAGGAATTTCCCTTTTAAAAAAGGGAAATGTTGACAGCTATGAACAAGGCAAGGAAAGGGATATTGTATTGGGTCACTTTGAACTTCTTGTTGTGGGTTTCCCTATGTTCTTGTGTCAATTTCTCCTAAAGGCCCAGTTGCCACAGCTTAGTTTAACAATTTTTCATGGCAATGTGTACAGATGTTCCCCAATTTTTGGAAAATTTGGAAAATTTGAGTCACTCTGCCACTAAGAGTTTTGTCATTGTGGATTTGTAATGTATGGGAATTGTCATTCTTCCCCAGAAAATGGAGATGTAGGCCAATGCTGGCTCTGGGGTGATCTTGGGCTTGTTTACTTGCCCAGTTTGCAAATATTTTAAGCCAGAACCCCTGCACTGTCTCACAATCTCACCATAGGTCTGGGATTATCGGGGGGTGGGGGTGGGAGGTCATACCCTCTCCAGCAAAGCAAGCTTTCCAGTCTTAAGGTGAGCCCTAGACCACATGCTTCAAACGTGAATCCATGTTTGATGCACAGAGTCACAACTTTTGAAGGCCACTAGACTTTTTTGCCTCTTGGGGCCAGGTTTAGAGAGATCCTTAAATAATGTCAGTGAGTGCTGTGGAAATTGTGTGTGCAGAAGAGGAGATCTGAGCTACTTGGAACCAGCTGAACGTAGTCTTGAAAGGAACAGTCTCACTTTAAAAGCTTATATTGCCCGCCTTCTTTCAAATAAGCATCTCATTGTCAGCCCTCTGTTATCACCCAGTAAATTTCCTGTGTTTATCTGCACTTGGGATGTTCAAAGAAAAGAAGTATTAGAGATGGAACAGTCCTGTCTCCTCTGATCACTTTAAATGCACAGTTGCTACTTAACAAATCTTGAGTAACCAAGCAAAGGGAAATAGGGGCATTCATGGATGTGCAAACCTGGCTTTTATTTCTATGATATTAACATTTTCTTGAATCACCAGTTCTCCCCAAAGCTGCTCAAGCCAAAACTGGGTCCATCTCTGGTACATCTGGTAAGTTTCTTTTTGGAAAAAAGATGTTGTAACTGTGACAGTTGTGTGATGTTTGTGATGATGAATGATGTCACCAGCTGCAAGCTGTCCTGGAATGTGCATTGTGACAGCCTGGGGTTTCTGTGCAGTGCTGAGTTCTGTTTCCATTGAAGCCTAATTTTCACTGAAGACCCAAAGCTGTGCTAGGGCTGTGCCACATCAATCTGCAGGTTGGGGCTTGTATCCAACTGATTTCTGCTCAGAGTAGAGCCATTGAAATTAATGGGCCTAAATGACCATTAATTTCAAAAAGATCCACTTTGAATAGGGCTAGAACACCTCTGTTTAAAATATTAACATACCCCAGCATAGAAAACTACCATTACAGAGAGATGACTAGCCATAATATTATCATTGTACTAGTTTTCTACATAGATGGATTGTTAATGCAGAGGACGTGTGATTCCTGTTAAGCCTGCAGATTAAAATGCTATGGTGCACATTCAGGTCTACTACCTCAGCCAGCAGCCCTAATATTATATCCCCCTGGATTCAGGGACTAGATGAGGAGGAAGTGTCCCCTTGCATCCAGTGTCCTTCCAAAATGATACGGTCGTACCTTGGTTCTTGAATTTAATCCGTCCCGGGAGTCCGTTTGACCCCCAAAATGGCTCAAAAACCAAGGTGCAGATTCTGATTGGCTGCAGGAGCTTCCTGCAGCCAATCAGAAGCTGCAGAAGCATCATCAGATGTTCGGCTTCCAAAAAACGTTCTCACTTCTGGGTTTGTGACATTCGGAAGTTGAGTTGTTCGACAACTAAGGAATTTGACTACCAAAATACCACTGTACTGGTAAATTAGAAATTCTTCATTGTTTGATGTCCTGCTTCTAAATTTTGCAAGACCAACATGCACATGTGGTTTACAGTAGGTTCCAACAGTAGTTCATATATTTTTTCTTCTCAGTTACCAGATCTGCACGTGTGCATTGATAAAACACCACACAGAAACAAAGTTCAAGAGTGCCTTCGGGTAGTGTTTTGTCATTCTAGATGTGGGGCAGGGGGAGTGGGGCAGGGAAGGCAAATACAGTCGTACCTTGCATCTCAAATGCCCTGGCTCCCAAACAAATCGGCTCCCAAATGATCAAAACCCAGAAGTGAGTGTTCCCGTTTTCAAACGTTCTTTAGAAAGCCGAACGTTTGATGGGGCTTCTGTGGCTTCTGTTGCCTGCAGGGGCTTCCTGCAGCCAATCAGAAGTTGTGCTTTGGTTTCCAAATGGTTTGGAAGTTGAGCGGACTTCCGGAACGGATTCCGTTTGACTTCCAAGGTACGACTGTAGACTGAAGGAACAAATTGAATTGCTCTGCTTCTGGAACAAACTGCAGACATAGGAACCAACTCCTATGTACTCCAAAATATTTGAGGGGGCCAAGCCCCTCAAAAGTTGATGGGCATTGCCATTCAAATGGTGTGTGAGCACCATCGCAGCGAGAGAGATGCCAAAATGCCCTTGCTCTGGGCATGGGGCCAAGCGTCGCTATTGGCTTGTTGTTCCCGCGCCCAGGGGAACGCCCTCTAATTCTTTCTGCCATTGGCCAATTTGGCGGCAGGAGGACGATAAGCCAATTCACAGAGGAGGCCCGGAGGGCCGCCGACATATCTTCCAGCCCAAGAAGGGGCAAACGGACTTATTTTGGTACAAAAGGATGGCGTGCTGGGAAATCTGCTCATCACTTGATTCATGATGTTTGGGTTCCAATACATGGGCTTAAGCGGGGCGGCGGAGACAGGAGGCAGCTTCCCCCCCTAAATCAAGTAAATCAATGAAAATACTTAACTAACTGAGGCTCTGCCCCCCCTAACATGAAGCCTGCCCCCCTAACATAAAGCCTGGCTATGCTAAGGTTACCAGATTTTTTCCAAGGAATCCAGGGACACTTTTTATTAAAAAAAAGGGGGGGATATATTTTTTAAAAGTTATTTAAAAAAATTAAGAAGTAATATCTTCTCTTCTGTGGTCTCCTCTGTCACGTGGCCTTCCACTGGGCCCCGGCCTGCTGTCTGGGAGCGCTAGCCGCCATGGAGTAGGCTCGGGTCAGTCCTGGGCTCAGCCACGTGTCCTTGCCCTCCCGTTGCTCTCCTACCTCTTCTCCTGAGTGGTGGCAGCGGTGCAGTAAGGTCGGGGCTCCCCTCTTTTTTCTCCTTCCTCTTTCTCTCTTCCTTCTCCTCTCCTCTCCTCCTTCTCCCTGTGTCGGCTCCAGGGTTTTCCTGGCCCCGGAGTGCTGCTGGGCAGTAGGGCCTGCCTCTTGTGCCTGGCTCAATTTGGGTCGCGCACGTGTGTGTGTGTGTGTGTGTGTGTGTGTCAGCGGTTCCCCCAATTGATGCACTGGGCGTCCCCGGTTCCCCCTTGGTAGTGGTGGCGCCAGAGGCAGTCTCAGCAGCCTGGAGCCAGTCTGGTAGCGCAGTTGGCTCTGGCTGGCTTCCGGAGCTGCTCGCTGCCTTGGCGCCCGCCATTTTGCACCGCTAGAAGTCCCCATATGATGTACCTTGTGCTGTTGAACCAATCACGCAACATTCATCCCCTACGAATAAATCTACAACACTTAAAATATAAATCCGGGGACATTAAATGAAATCTGGGGACATTCTTGGGAAAGATTTTGTCCGGGGACAGATTTGTAAATCCGGGGACTGTCCCTGGGAAATGGGGATGTCTGGTAACCATAGGCTATGCCCATGTTCTTACTTAGTATGAACAATAAATGGCAGTGGTTCTGACTCTCCCCTTCTTTCCCCCCAACTTCTGGGCTTGTGGTTGTGATGGTTGGGCTCCTCCTCCTTTGCGGCCTCGTCTCTGTCTGTGTGAGGTACTGCTGCCTTCACTGCCACCCAGCCGGGGAAGAAGACAACTCCCAGCCCTATGAAGTCACAGTCATCGCATTTGATCATGACAGCACTCTTCAAAGCACCATCACTTGTGAGTTGAGCAACCATACTAGTCCCATGCTAGCTGCTTAAAATCTATAGAAAGGTTCCTACTAGAGAAGAATGGCAGATTGAGTTAACGGACTACAGTGTTACCTCAGGTTACAGATGCTTCAGGTTACAGACGCTTCAGGTTATAGAATCCGCTAACCCAGAAATAGTAACTCGGATTAAGAACTTTGCTTCAGAATGAGAATGTGGTGGTAGCGGGAGGCCCCATTGGCTAAAGTGATACCTCAGGTTGAATACAGTTTCAGATTAAGAATGGACCTCCAGAACAAATTAAGTTCTTAACCCGAGATACCACTGTATGCTGAAATGGCTAAAATGACCAGAAAAGTCAGAAATCAGGAAGACCAAAATTTTAATAAAGAATGGGGAAAATTTATAGCTTATGTTAAAGACCATTGTAAACAGTTAAAATCGTTAGTAGGATTGGAATATCACTTGTTGTTTAAGGTTGATTCTGGACATAATGGAAGAGGTAAAAGGTTTGGAGTACAGTGGTACCTCGGGTTAAGTACTTAATTCGTTCCGGAGGTCCGTTCTTAACCTGAAACTGTTCTTAACCTGAAGCACCACTTTAGCTGTCCCATCGGAGCACGGTTTCTGTTCTCATCCTGAAGCAAAGTTCTTAACCCGAGGTAATATTTCTGGGTTAGCGGAATTTGTAACCTGAAGCATATGTAACCTGAAGCATATGTAAACCGAGGCACCACTGTATTATAAAAGATCCGGGAGGAAATGATTAATAATAGGACCTACATAGGGGAGGATGGAAGTCCAGGAGATTCCTTGGAATTTTGTTTTAACGATTTATGTGTGATATATCTCTGTAAAACTTTAAGTTGAAAAATCAAATAAAAATTTAAAATAAACTTTTAAAAAAAATCAATAGAAAGGACTCTACTCCAATCTCCATCTGCCTTTGAGGCAAAACCAGTAATGGTGCAGAGCGGTCTCAGACATTTCATCCAAGGAAGAAGCAGATCGTTTTGCATTTCCGTTATCCCAGTCTTGCTTCCTTCCCATGAAGAGATGCTACAGTTTTTTAATGTATTCAGCGGTGGAGCGTATGGAAAGGCTGCCCGGGGCGGGTGTGCAGAGAGGTCCCCCAAGGAGGGGTGGAGAATGCAGGGAGCTTGCAAAGCGGTGCAGAGGGTACACTCGGGTGCCACAGTCCAGGAGAGTGGGTGGCAGCATTGGCGCCCACCCTCCTCTTTCCGCCGAAACTGCTGGGCCAGGCACAAAGAAACTGCAGCCGCAGCCTCTCTCTGCCCCTAGGTAGGTATCAATATCCAGAGCTGTAGAAGCAGCTACAGTGGCATAGCGTGGATTGCTGGCACACAGGGTGGGGCACGTTTTGTGCCCTCCTGGTGGACTGGGCAGCTGCAATGGGGAGGAGAACGCCAGGGGAGCATGTGTGGAGCCCAATGAAGGGTGAACGGAGCCCGCCTCCAGCAGGCTCCTCACCAACTGCCTCGACCTAAGGTAAAGGTAAAGGGACCCCTGACCATTAGGTCCAGTCATGGCCAACTCTGGAGTTGCGGCCTCATCTTGCTTTATTGGCCGAGGGAGCCGGCGTACAGCTTCCGGGTCATGTGGCCAGCATGACTAAGGCACTTCTGGCGAACCAGAGCAGCGCACGGAAATGCCGTTTACCTTCCCGCCGGAGCGGTACCTATTTATCTACTTGCACTTTGACGTGCTTTCGAACTGCTAGGTTGGCAGGAGCAGGGACTGAGCAATGGGAGCTCACCCCAATGCGGGGATTTGAACCACCGACCTTCTGATCAGCAAGTCCTCGGCTCTGTGGTTTAACCCACAGCGCCACCCACGTCCCTACCTGCCCACTAAACCAAGCCACCTGCCGCCAACTGTCAGCTGCCAAAAATGCCTTTTTGTTAGGGATTTTAGGATAAGACCCGCCAAGGAAAAGAAAGAATTTATTGATGTATGCAACAACAGCGGCAAGAGTCTTGATTGCACAAGGATGGAAGAATGAGGAAACCCCGACAAAAGAACAGTGGCAAGAAAAATTGATGAACTACGCAGAACTGGCAAAATTGACACGCAAATTACGAGACAAGGACAACTGTGACTTTAAAGAAGAATGGGAACCTTTTGCAAATTATTTAAAAAGACAGCAAAATGAACCGGGCTCCTTGGCAGGTCTTGAGTAAATATACACAAATTTATTGAGGGTTAACATAGTAGACAGATAATATAAGGATGTATACCATTTTATAATATGCAGAAGTTAACATTGGTTGAGAAATCAGAGAGAGGAGCTGAGGGAAGTCATAGGGGGGAGGAATGGAGGGTTTGTTGGGGAGGTGGGGGGGAATAATGAAGATGATGTGTTTTGACAATTTGTTATGTTGAAATTGTCAATATTTTTTTTTTTAAAAAAAACCCTCAGCTGCCAGGACTCTGTGCCCGTTGCGGGGGCACCTGATTGCAACCCCTCAAAAATGAGTGCCCAGGGCCATGGCTCCCCTGCCCCCTCCCACTACGTCTCTTCTGTGTTATCATGGATAATAAATTCTATGTGCACTCTGTGTGCATTCTGCAGTGTGCATTCCTTTGGCGGAAGCCCCCTCGACCATCGATCAGTCACAGCATTGGGGTCATTCTTATCCTCGCTCATTCCTGATATTTAAGGTCCTGGAAGTAACCTGGAGAGTTGTGTGTTCTTCTCGTTTTCAGCCTTCCATTCGGTGTTTGGTCCAGCTGCTAGAAGAATGCTTGCAGTAGCTCATTCCCACAGCGTTCTCCCAGCCATACATTACCCTGCTGGGATGGAGACACCCCCCATTTACGAGGAGGCTGTGCACATGAGTAGATTCAGAGTGGCTAGAAGTGGGGAACCAGCCCCAGAGTCACAGCAGGAGGAGAAACAGTCGGTGGATGCCGAGAAAGGCCAACAAGCAGATCAACCATCAAGCCAAGGCTCCTGAACCAGATCATCATCAAGTACTGCCAAGACCACTTCAAATTATGTAGCTGTAGTGTTTTCTAATGTTACAATTCTCAAATTCCCCAGAGAGGCTTGGGAAACCCAGCCGGATGGGCAGGGTGTAAATATTATTATTATTATTATTATTATTATTATTATTATTATTATTATTTGCACAATGCATTAAATAAATTGCATACAACCTGTAGGAATGTGGAAATACATTGTATGCAAGAGCAGAGATTTTACACGTGTTTCCAAAGTTTGTATTTCTCTTGGACTCTTAAATCGATCACTAGTGCTGTAAAATATAACCTGGAAGCACAACACAAATGTTTGCAGTGAATTTCAATTCATGATCTATCTTTATTCACTGACCATCCATTCCTGCCTTGAGTTTTTGTGTGGTGTTTTCTTCTTAATGATGTACATAATAGGTTGCCTGCCTTTGAGTCCTTAATCCTATCACTAGTTATCATTACATGATTAGTGAGAATGGTGATTAATTGAAGGAGGCCATTAAAGTATTTGAGTGGGAGAAATACTGTTTTGTTTTGTTTTTTTAAAAAATGTGGTGTGCGATTAATTCTTTGGGTCTCTTTTTCCATGCCTGAGGACCTGGGTGAAGCATGATGGTTGAATTACAAACTATTAACACTGCAGGAAGTAAACAAACCTGGGGTCTTTCCATTCCTTGATTCAGCCATCAAATTCAGTGCAAGGTGGCCTGATGGCAGATTAGAAAAGGGAGCTGAATAGCCGCATACATCTGAGCCTGTGGTACTGGCAGCTTTTCTTTCTTGCAGCTTGTTGTTGTTGTTTAGTCGTTTAGTCGTGTCCGACTCTTCGTGACCCCATGGACCAGAGCACGCCAGGCACTCCTGTCTTCCACTGCCTCCTGCAGTTTGGTCAAACTCATGCTGGTAGCTTCGAGAACACTGTCCAACCATCTCGTCCTCTGTCGTCCCCTTCTCCTTGTGCCCTCCATCTTTCCCAACATCAGGGTCTTTCCCAGGGAATCTTCTCTTCTCATGAGGTGGCCAAAGTATTGGAGCCTCAGCTTCAGGATCTGTCCTTCCAGTGAGCACTCAGGGCTTATTTCCTTAAGAATGGAGAGGTTTGATCTTCTTGCAGTCCATGGGACTCTCAAGAGTCTCATCCAGCACCAGAATTCAAAAGCATCAATTCTTCGGTGATCAGCTTTCTTTGTGGTCCAGCTCTCACTTCCATACATCACTACTGGGAAAATCATAGCTTTAACTATACGGACCTTTGTTGTTCTTGCAGCTAGGTTACATTTATTCCAACAAAAGCTTGTTTTTTCTGGCATGTACCTCCCTCCCTTTCCTCTGTCACAAACATGTTTCATCTACAGATTTGCACTGGCATTGTAGTGAAGCCAGGACAGCACTCAAATGTTGATGCTGTACACCATTACTTCCTGGTGTCCTCTGCATTGATGGAGGGCAATGAGATTGGTCCCTGCAAATCCTATTAGCTAAGCAGCTACAATCAAATACTGGAAGGATCGGACAGCTCCCCGATTGCATTATGTTTGGGAGACCTTTTTCTTTTGCAGCAAAAGAAAAGGCCACCTTTAGCTGGAAGCACAAAGAACATAAAACATCCTGAGACCTGGGACTCCTATTTAGAGTACCACATGATCTATATGCCAAATGGGTTCTGCTGGAGTTTATCCTTTTTCCATCTGCCCTCTTCTCTCCCTTCCCCCCCCCCCACCTCCATATTGCTCTTGGGTCGAATCTACACACATATAAAAACCGTTCTGAAATTATTATTATTTTTTTAAAAAAAGCATTTTGAAAAATACATTGAATTTTCAATAAGGCTCACCATTGCCATGTAGTGTCACTTAAAACACACAACACAATTAAAACGTTTTATTTGCAGCTGAATAGCTGAGTCCTTGTTTATGAATATATTGATCTGACTTTGTATAGTACTAACCCATCCAAGAAAACAGACTTGCTTTGCTGGTACCTTTCCTACTGTTTGTTTGTTTGTTTGTTTCTTGTTTGTACTGCTATAAAATACTTTAAATCAATAAACTATTGTAGAAGCTATTAATAAATAACTTAAATATGATGCCAGCATCTGTGCCATTTGCTAATTTAATGAGTTTAAGCTAAATCAACTGGTTATGGAAGTATTTGTCCAATTTTTGAACTGGAAACAGATTTTATTCACTAGCACTAATTTCGTTTTGTGTGTGCTGTTATTATAATTCTTCAATCTACACTGCATGGCACTTATTAGTTGTGCCAAAACAAATTCTGGGAAATTCAGCTTGTGTTACCTGAGTGTTTGAAATGCCATTTAAATCAGTCAAAGCTGTTTAACTTCCTTTCTGGCTGGCGCATGCCTGGCAATCGTTCAGACATACCGTATTTTTTGCTCTATAAGACTCACTTTTTCCCTCCTAAAAATGTGGAAATGTGTGTGCGTCTTATGGAGCGAATGCAGGCTGCGCAGCTATCCCAGAAGCCAGAACAGCAAGAGGGAATGCTGCTTTCATTGCACAGTGATCCCTCTTGCTGTTCTGGCTTCTGAGATTCAGAATATTTTTTTTCTTGTTTTCCTCCTCCAAAAACTAGGTGCGCCTTGTGGTCTGGTGCATCTTATAGAGTGAAAAATACGGTAGATAAACCTACAAGACCTTACACAGATTGTGCTGTACAAATGTTTGGAAGCTGGCAATTGCCAAGAAGACACTCACAACACCAGGGCCTCCTAAGGGAAAGAGAAGCCAGACACTTAATTTGCAACTACATTACACGTAAATCTGGATGTCATGACGGAAAGATCAAATGCTCAATTTTCTGGTAGCTCCACTATTTCCTCAGACTACGGCTCTCATTCTTTGTCGTTGGTCAGTCAGTCAGCTTTATTGCACATAGCCAAAGACTGCCGCGATGTACACAGAATCATTCAACAATTATAAGAAAATATTCTGGATTGATACAAAAAAACTTTAAACATTTATATTATCAAGACATTACCTACTCTAAACAGAGCTATAAAAGTACCTTAATATACAACTTAAGACATTAAACAATAAAATTTATAAGCTAAAATTATCACATGGCCACTAATATATTAAAAAATATTGTTAATTAATACAATGTGCAATTATATTCAGAGATTGGTGATAAGGATAGAATATAGCTTGATGTAGATAGGGTCAAATAAATTCATCTCCTTTACAGTTGGTGGCTACCTTGGCTATATAATTTGCTCTAATTTTCCTAGCGGCAGTTGCAAAGAGTGCTGCACGCCAGGTCACATACTTATCTGTGTCTATAAGGAAATATAAAATCATGTCAGAGGGGTTTTGGCCAGGGGGCCTTCTCATTATAGGTGCTAAAAATCTTTGTCGTTTGAAATGTGAGCACTGAACATCACTCAATCTTTGACTTTGGCAAACGATGTCTTCCATCACTGCAAAGCTATTGTTGTAGGAAGAAATAAGGAGGTTGTGAGGGGAGGGGTGGCTATTATATTTGTATTATTTCTGTGCTTTATACACCCAATAAAATCCATTTTTTTTTCTCCTTTTGGAAACATGGCTATCTAAAATCCTCCTTTGGTTGAGCACTCTCTGGAAAACATTGGCCCCAAAACACTGCAGGTGTGATAAGCAATTGGGTGAGGACCACAGTTGAAAGGGGGCCAAGATAGCTGTTTTGTCTGACTCCCCAATGGGCCCCTCTGATGTGGGCATATTCACAGGGTTCGTCTTCGTTTGCAGCTATTGCCACATAACAACCTATTCTTCACCAGCAGTTTCCAGGCTCCCTCTACTGAACTTCCTCTGCCACAGCAGGTGGGATGCATTGCATCAGCACAGAGGGCCGTCTGCCACTCCCCCTGCTGGCCAGGTGACACCATGGCAGCCCCTATTTGGCCAATATGCTCAGCACCAGCCTCTGGTGCCATCTGCCGGTCTACTTCATCAACAGCAGGTTCTGCGCTCTCAACTGGGAAAGGGGTGGCACTGTGGTCTAAACCACTGAGCCTCCTGGGCTTGCTGATCAGAAGGCTGGCGGTTCAAATCCCCACAACGGTGTGAGCTCCCATAGCTGTCCCAGCTCCTGCCAGCCTAGCAGTTCAAAAGCACACCAGTGCAAGTAGATAAATAGGTACCACTGTGGCGGGAAAGTAAACGGCGTTTCCGTGCGCTGTGGTTTCCATCACGGTGTTCCATTGTGCCAGAAGCAGTTTAGTCCTGCTGGCCGCATGACCCAGAAAGCTGTCTGTGGACAAACGCCTGATCCCTTGGCCTGAAAGCAAGATGAGCGCCGCAACCCCATAGTCGCCTTTGATGGGACTTAACCATTCAGGGGTCCTTTACCTTTCTGAACTCTCAATCTTTCCCTCCTGGTGATCATTGTAGTCCACAAGTGCTGCCTCCGTCTTCTGTTCAAATCCAGGAGGCATTTCTGGAGTCTATTGAACAAGGACTGCTGTCTCCCTCTGTTTCCTCAGACTAGGAGGAAGTGGGTTCTCCTTGTTGACATTTCCATTCCACCTTAAGGAGCAGACGTGTGGAATTGTTGTGTGTCACATGTCTGTTTACATTCCAGCACAGCTTGCTGGGAACTTCCATTGTGTATAGCCTTTGCTTTTTCTGTTCTCTCTGAGACGACATGAGAGAGAGACGACATGTTTCTTTGTTCTGATTTATGATTAATAAATCTGTAGAAGAAGAAGAGTTTGGACTTGATATCCTGCCTTTCACTCCCCTTAAGGAGTCTCAAAGCGGCTAACATTCTCCTTTCCCTTCCTCCCCCACAACAAACACTCAGTGAGGTGAGTGGGGCTGAGAGACTTCAGAGAAGTGTGACTAGCCCAAGGTCACCCAGCAGCTGCATGTGGAGGAGCGGAGATGCGAACCCGGTTCACCAGATTACAAGTCCCCACTCTTAACCACTACACCACACTGGCTCTTGAGGTTGAGCTCTGTAGTTGTAGTATGCTTCCACAAGCCTCATGCCTATTCTGTGTGTGCAGTTTGATCTGCTGATAGTGTGCCCTTGCTCAGAAGCCCCGGTCGCTGATATACGTCAGAGCAGGGGTGATGGTCTTCGCAGCAGGACAGCTGGAAGGAGACGGCCCAGCCGGGGCTAGCCAGCTGGTCTCCCAGCCCTCTGCATGTCGACACTCCTAACCTTTTTGCATACCCTCCAAGTGTCCCAGTTTTCCAGGGACAGTCCCAGAGTTACGGAGGCCACCCCGGCTTCTGATTTGATCCTGAGATGCCCTATTTCCCCCATCAGTACCAACGCTGAGCTCAGGGAGGAGGAGGGGTTTGCATTTGTCCAGAGTGGCGGCAGCAGTGGCAGCTGGAAGCAAACATCCCGTTGCCTCTCCCTGGCTTCTCCATGGCCACCACTGCTAGCATCCTCCCTTGGGCAGCTCATTGTGACTGTTGGAGAGCAGGGAAGGAGGAAGAGAGGCTGTTGCCACTGGGACGCAGACCTGTGTGGTGTGCCTTCTCTGAGATGCAGGCAGAGGGCAGGGCTGGAAGAAAGGGGGAGCCGAGCGCAAGGAGTCTCGATTGCTTTTTTTAAAAATGCTTTGTGCATCTGTGTCTAATCCCGCCTCTTTCTAAAATTTATTTTTTGATGTGTGTATTTCTTTTTGCAAATCCACCAAAGAATAAAATAAAATAACATAGGGATTAAAGGTTTTTCTCATGACAGTGGAGGGTATGTGTCAGGGAACTGCCATCGGAGCCGAGTGGAGAGGTAAGGCTCCCCAATGATGCCGGAGAGGGAACTAGCAAGGAGAGAGAGAGAGCTTCCGCTGGGGAAGGAAACCAAGGTGACACCAGGAAGAAAGGAGAGGCTGAGAGTACTTCGGAGGGAAGGCTCCGAGACGCTTCCAGTGAGATCAGTGGGGAGAGCGCAGGACCTCCGCTTGGCACGCCCACTCTGCGCAGAAGGCTTCCGCGCAGAAAAGCGAGGCGGAGACTTGCTGTCAAGGAATTCTTATGTTGGAAGAAGTTCAGGAAACGTCCACTGACGGATTCTGCCAGTGACTGAGACAGTCGCGCTGTTAGGGCTGTCAAACCGGGGAAAGGTTCAGCCATACAACCAGCTTGGAGCAGTTTGGAATTTACGCACAAGCAACCCCAATTCCCATTACAGTATGTGTGCTGTGTCCCTTTGGTGTCGTGGTGGGGGCACTCATCTGTCTTCAGATAGGAAATGCTCTGCACAGGGGTGCGCGCACACACACACAAAATGGAAGGGTCATGGAGGGTCAAGAAAATGTCCTTCTTTTCATCTGAGGAATGTTGGAGGATAGGCTTCTGATGTTCCTAGGAACAGACTTGCAGTCCTTCTCCACATTCTGCTGATCTAAGCAAAAATGCACCCATTTATTAATCCTGAGTGTTCTGAGTGGGTGTCTTTAGGGTGCTGTAACAATCATAAAAGTTATTACAGTCATACCTTGGGTTGAATGTGCTTCAGATTGAGCGCTTTTGGGTTGTGCTCCGCGGCAACCTGGAAGTAACGGAGCGCGTTACTTCTGGGTTTTGCCACTCGCACATGCGCAGATGCTCAAAATGACGTCACATGCATGCGCGGAAGCAGCAAAATGTGACCCACACACGTGCAGATGCACTGTCGCTTCTTACGTTCTATTCAGGTTGCGAACTGGGCTCTGGAACGGATCCCGTTCGCATCCCGAGGTACCACTGTATTCTTTTATTATCAAGCACCAGTGTGTTTTCTTATTGGTTGCACTGATTTTTCCTCTGCCTTTCTCCCCCTCTCTGTTTGTCTGTACTGCACTTGTACTGATCGCAGATATCCTGGGTTTGTCTCATCATGAAATGAACTGGTAAGAACTCCAAGTGCCATAGTTAAGCTAAATTTCCAGTGCATTTTCTGATTTCAGACAATAGGTGGCAGTATAACCCACTTGATGGACAGACTCCCAGGAAAAACCCCTTTCAGGTGAGTCAACCTCCCATCCCCCCCCCTTTTGTTATTGCAACCCAGCTAATGTATGGCCAATAGGGTTAGCTTTTGGGTAGATGTGGGAGCTGTTCTGAGCATGCTCAGAAGCACACTCTACAGGGCAGATGTTAAAGAAGGGAATGGTTGTTAGTTTGGCAGCTTGGTTCTTCAATTCATATTTCCTAACAGAGAGAGAGGGGGGGATGTGGGTGGTGCTGTGGTCTAAATAACTGAGCCTCTTGGGCTTGCCGATCAGAAGGTCGGTGGTTCGAATCCCCGCGACAGGGTGAGCTCCCTTTGCTCGGTCCCTGCTCCTGCCAACCTAGCAGTTCGAAAGCACGTCAAAGTGCAAGTAGATAAATAGGTACCACTCCGGTGGGAAGGTAAACGGCATTTCCGTGTGCTGCTCTGGTTTCAGTGTTCCGTTGCACCAGAAGCAGTTTAGTCATGCTGGCCACATGACCTGGAAAGCTGTATATGGACAAACGCCTGATCCCTCGGCCTTAAAGTGAAATGAGCGCTGCAACCCCATACCTTGGGTTAAGAACTTAATTCGTTCTGGAGGTCTGTTCATAACCTGGAACTGTTCTTAACCTAAGGTACCACTTTAGCTAATGAGGCCTCCCGCTGCCGCCGCACGATTTCTGTTCTCATCCTGAAGCAAATTCTTAACCTGAGGTACTATTTCTGGGTTAACGGAGTCTGTAACCTGAAGCGTCTGTAACCCGAGGTACCACTGTAGTCGCCTTTGACTGAACTTAACCGTCCAGTGGTCCTTTACCTTTTACCTATTCCTTTTTCACCTTCTCCTATGGAGAAGTAAGAATGGAGACATGGAGGAGACTCTTGTAGCTTTAAGAAACATAGTTTATTCACCTATTTACACCTTCACTCTGCATGAAGGGAGTCCAGATCTTACAGCATGGTAATTTCAAGAGGGGCTTGTCCACCACAGCAGAACATTCCAGGAGTCCCAGGCAGTGGCGGAGTAAGGCGGGTGCAGGGGTACAGTCTGCCTCATGTGTCATCACTGAGGGGGGTGGTGACAAAATGAGTTTTTTAAAAATTGAGCTCACGAAACCTTTTAGGAGTGATATGGTGACTTAGGCACCTGCAGGTTCTGCCCTGCCTGAAGCAGCAGCGTGGGACTTGTGTCTGCCTACTGCCTCTCCCTCAACTGCCCTACAGCTGAGGGGGAGGCGGCGGAGAGGCTCTAAGCATCAGAGAGGCTTGCCCCGCCCCCACGGGTGGATCGCCCCGCCCCCGGCTGCAGGACATGCCCCCACAACAGGTACCCGAGTGGCTCGCTACACCGCTGGAACCCAGGCATCTCCCCCAGACTGCCTGCTGCGAGTCTGCCCAAAAATGAATCCCAGACAAACCTCCTTCCATGAATCCCAGACAAACCCTTTGCTACCAGACTCTCTTTTCCTGTCATCTCAAAACACACAGTTACTCTGGCAACCTTCCAAACCCCCAGACTATGTTCACAGGCATTGCCAATGGCTGTCAGTTGCTCTCTATTGTTTCTTAATGGTCCTAGCTTGACCAGGTCGTTTTGGATAGCTCAAGAATTCCTCTATAGCTTGCATTCTCCCTTCACATCGCACTCATCAAAATACTACCATTTGGCAGGGGTGGGGGCTTGTCCTCCTCCCAAATCTATAACAGTATTGCTGCGCTCGTTTCTCTCTGGTCGGGGACAGAGGGTGGCGCTTGGGGGGGAATTGTCATCGCGCCACTCCTTGGTGTGTGGAGTGCCTCAGGGTGCGATTCTCTCCCCGATGCTTTTTAACATCTTTATGCGCCCCCTCGCCCAGCTTGCCAGGAGTTTTGCGCTGGGTTGCCATCAGTATGCTGATGACACCCAACTCTATCTGTTGATGGATGGCCATCCTGACTCGGCCCCAGACACACTGGCGAGATGTCTGGAAGCTGTGGCTGGATGGTTACGTGGGAGCCGGTTGAAGTTAAATCCTTCGAAGACAGAGGTCCTCTGGCTGGGGCGGGACGACATGGGATTGAGGGGGCAACTCCCATCTCTTGCGGGGGTGCAATTAGTGCCAGCACCGTCCGTTAAGAGTTTGGGTGTAATCTTCGATACCTCCCTCTCTATGGAGGCGCAGATTACAGCTATAACAAAGGCGGCATTTTTTCATCTCCGCCAAGCTAAGCAGTTGGCCCCTTATCTCTCTCGCCCTGACCTAGCCACTGTGATCCATGTGACGGTCACCTCCAGACTGGATTATTGTAACTCGCTCTACGTGGGGCTGCCCTTGAGACTGACCCAGAAACTCCAGCGGGTGCAGAATGCCGCGGCAAGACTCCTTACGGGGTCTTCGCTGCGAGATCACATTCATCCGGTACTATACCAGCTGCACTGGCTCCCGGTGGAGTACAGGATCAGGTTTAAGGTGCTGGTTTTAACCTTTAAAGCCCTATACGGCCTAGGACCCTCGTACCTACGGGACCGCCTCTCCTGGTATGCCCCACAGAGAAACCTACGGTCTGCAAATAATAACATCCTCAAGGTCCCAGGCCTCAGAGAGGTTAGGCTGGCCTCAACTAGAGCCAGGGCCTTCTCGGCTGCGGCTCCAATCTGGTGGAACGCTCTGTCACAAGAGACTAGGGCCCTGCGGGACCTGTCATCTTTCCGCAGGGCCTGCAAGACAGAGCTGTTCCACCAGGCCTTTGGTCAGGGCGCAGCCTGACTCCCTCCTCTGGCAACCTGCACAGAATTTTGCTTAATCGGTTGCCATTAATTTGATTTTAATTAATTTTTATAATGAAATATTTTTAGAATGTGTGATTATTTGATTGTTTGATTATTTGATTATTGTTAGCCACCCTGAGCCCAGCTTCGGCTGGGGAATGGCGGGATATAAATAAAATTTATTATTATTTATTATTATTATTAGTCGTTTAGTCGTGTCCAAGTCTTCATGACCCCATGGACCAGAGCACGCCAGGCACTCCTGTCTTCCACTGCCTCCTGCAGTTTGGTCAAACTCATGCTGGTAGCTTCGAGAACACTGTCCAACCATCTTGTCCTCTGTCGTCCCCTTCTCCTTGTGCCCTCCATCTTCCCCAGCATCAGGGTCTTTCCCAGGGAATCTTCTCTTCTCATGAGGTGGCCAAAGTATTGGAGCCTCAGCTTCACGATCTGTCCTTCCAGTGAGCACTCAGGGCTGATTTCCTTCAGAATGGAGAGGTTTGATCTTCTTGCAGTCCATGGGACTCTCAAGAGTCTCCTCCAGCACCAGAATTCAAAAGCATCAATTCTTCGGCGATCAGCCTTCTTGATGGTCCAGCTCTCACTTCCATACATCACTACTGGGAAAACCATAGCTTGAACTATATGAACCTTATTACACAGTGTTATTGCATAAGCTTCATGGGTTATCAAAAATGATGTGCCTGATGATAGCGAGTCTAGCCCAAGAAAGCTTAGGGATACATAGAGAAAGAAGGTACCGGTATTTTTTTTTATCATATGTGGTGGTCTTGTAGTAAGGTTAAAGCTTACTGGGCAATGATATATAATGAATTGAAAAATATGTTTAAAATAACATTTGTTTAAAAACAACAACCCAGAAGATTTCCTTTTGGGAATTATAGAGCTAGAACTACTATCAGGGAACTGCCATCGGAGCCAGAGGGAGAGGGAGGGCTCCAGAGGGGTTCCGGAGAGCATCCCGGGAGGGAGAGAAGCAGCCTATCTGCTGGGGAAGGAATTCAGCGTAGCACCAGTGGAGAAGGGGGGCAGATGGGGGAATCGGCGAGGTGGCTCCATGACTCCTCGCCAGAGACCAGCGGGGAGAGCACGGGTCCTCCGCTTCCCACACCCTCCCTGCACAGAAGGCTTCCGCGCACGGAGACTAGGCGGAGACTAGGCGTCAAAGAACTTCTTTGCTGGAAGAAGTTCAAGAAACGCCCACTGATGGATTCTGCCAGCGATTGAGACAGCCACGGGTGAGTGGCTGTCCGGACAGAAAGGGTTCACCCAGGTAACCTAGCCAGGTGTGGTGTCGATTTACGCACGAACAACCCCTAGAACCATTACAGCTACCTAAACAGTACAGAAATTTATTCACCTAAGACTGCAGTGGCAAGAATGTTATTCTCCCCAAAATGGAAAGAAGTCCTGACAAAAGAAGAATGGATACAAAAACTTAGCAAATATGCAGATATGGCGCAACTTACCGAAAGAATAAGAAATCAGGTTTATTGAATATTTACAGATAAATTGTAAACAGATTAAAACATTACCAGGTTTATTGTAATAACCTGCAGTTTCATAAGATGAATAAATGAGCAAATTAAGTTAATTTGGATATGCAGAAAATATTAAAATTAAATTTAAGGAACTGTAGAAAAAGGGGGAAGGAACACGAGTTTTGAAATGTCAAAATGATTGTAAAATTAGTGAAATGTATAAACTTGAAAAGTACAAATACATTTTTTTTAAAGAGTAAGCTGTTCTGCCAGGCTTAGCTCACCTTAGGAGGGACTAAGTAATCAAACCGTTGTTCCCCCGGCCTACTTGAGAAGCTCAGCATGTGAAGAGCCTTATGGCTCTTAAAGGTCACTCTTGAGTTCCTATACCAATAATTTAGGAACTTTCACCACTATAGTTAACCAAGTTTTACTGCCTATGCAGCTGTTCTGGCTGATTTATGGAAAAGCTCATGAACCTGATCCTTGAAGAGTTTGTAAGTATGTAAACAAATTTTTAGCTTATCAAACATGTGGTCTTTTCCAGTCACTTTCTCTCAGCCTATCCTGGAGACCCAGAAAAACCACCTTGAGCTCACTGGAGGAAATGCGTGGACCCAGATTTTGAATCAGTGGAAGGATGCGGGAGGCAGATTTGGATTCATGAAGACTTGACCTAAAAAGCAAGGAAAAAGAATCTGGGACACAACCAGGATATTCAGATCTAAGAACAATGGCCATTATATGTAGGTCATCAGGAAATCTGATGTGTGGTTGTGTGCTGGAACAGGCATCCCATATTTGTATGTTTGTGTGAGTGCAAGCACTCAGGGTGTAATCCATGCTCCTACAGGCTGTGCACACTGCATTCTTGTCTGAATCACCCCCTGCAGCTTTTTACTTTTCGCAATTGCATTTTAAATTTGCCAAAGCGTTTCATAGTCTTTATCCTCACAGCAACCCTATAAAGTACCTAGATCACAGCTCAATTTTAGCAAAGCAACAAGAACAGTACTATCGCTAAGCTTTCATATATATATATTTCATATATATATATCAATAGTTTTACAGTCATTCTAACATTTCAAAACTTGTCTTCCTTCCTCTTCTTTCTGCGGTTCCTTAATTATTATTTTTTGTACATATTTTAGATTAATTAATTCTTTTATTCATCTACTTTAAATATATGCTCCTATGAAACTGCAGGTTACTACAATAATCCTGCCAATGTTTTTATCTGTTTACAATTTATCTGTGAATATTCAATAAACCATTTCCATTCTTTTATTTTTAAAAATTGTTATTTTGATTTCTTATTCTTCCGGGAAGTTTCGCCATTTCTGCATATCCCATAAGTTTTCGTATCCATTCTTCCTTTGCTGGGACTTCTGCTGTTGTAAACAAAATCTGCCCTTTTTCCCTTATGGGGTATCCAAGAGCCCATATAGAGTTCTTACGTAGGTTCCCTATTGGTAGGAGAGAATAACAGAGGCCAACCAGAGAATATTGAGAAGCAAAGCAGCTAGTAAGCCTGATCTTTATTGATCTGTTGCAACAAGGTGCTCCCCTCACCCGCAGGAGAGGAGGAGGAACCCAGAACAATGGCGCTCAAGATCTTATACTGTATAGGCATTTTAAATTCACTGCCCTGGAGCTCAAGACCACCTCCCAGATACATCATACATACATCATAGAAAAGGTGGTCTAAAACAGAAATCTGAATGACTTGTTTATCTCGTCTGACAGGTTACCTGTTTAATGGCCACTTGATTGGATTTCCTGGGGAGCCTGGCCAGTCTTTTGTAATGATAAATACTTAGTTCCTGGGCCATGTCACAGGCTCACACCCTATTCAAACACAGACATACCCTTAAGACAGGATTTGTGAAGGAAAAGACAACGGGGAGGCTTTTCCATTTTCCTTTGACCTTGCAGAGAAAACATTTGGTCAGTTTGGGAATCAAAAATGGTTCCAGGTCGGTCTTCCTGTGCTGATCTATGTAGGTGCTTGGTTGCAGTGGCGTAGCATGGGGGTGCAGGGGGGGCCGGCCGCACCGGGCGCAACATCTGGGGGGGGCGCGCTCGCCACCTCCGGAGTCGCCGAAGAGCCTCGGGCGCAGGCTGTAGCAGAGCCCCATTTCTCACGGAACCGACGAGCTGTGCGCGCGTCCAGGCTGAAGGTGTCCGGCAGGCAGCGGCTCTCAGCGCTCACCGCGGTCCCCGCGCATCAGGGCCGCGGAGGGCGCACCAGGCAGCCCCTCCTCACAGCCCTGCCGCCGCCGCTGCTGCTGGGCCATGTTGCATTTTCCTCGCCTCTCTGCCCTCCTCCTCCGGGCAAGCGGCGTCGTTTGGGCGGCAGTGCCAGCGGCAACTCACCTCAGATCACCTGACACGGACCCGCCGCCGCGGCTACCTTACCATAAATACCGCAGCCCAGGCAGCAGCAAGAAGAAGCTGGCAGCGGTGGCAGGTTAGGGGCGCAAATTACTTGCCTTGCCCCGGGTGCTGACAACCCACGCTACGCCGCTGCTTGGTTGGCACACTTATGAACATTTAACATATATCTAAGACCTCAAAATTCCTATCACACTGCTTCTTTCCATTTTGGGGCAAGTAGCATTCTTGCCGCTGTAGCAGCATACATGAATAAGTTTCTATACATTTTAGGTAGTTCTGACCCTATAATTCCACAAAGGACAGCTTCCTCTCAATGTTAATGTTAATTACAGTGGTACCTCGGGTTAAGTACTTAATTCGTTCTGGAGGTTCGTTCTTAACCTGAAACTGTTCTTAACCTGAAGCACCACTTTAGCTAATGGGGCCTCCTGCTGCCGCCGGGCCGCCGAAGCACGACTTCTGTTCTCATCCTGAAGCAAAGTTCTTAACCTGAAGCACTATTTCTGGGTTAGCGGAGTCTGTAACCTGAAGCGTATGTAACCTGAGGTACCACTGTAGGCTCAAGCATACTGGTCAAATGAGGCTGGTTATCGCACATTGTGAACCAAAGTAAGATGTTTTTCCATTTAGTGAGGTGCAAACTATTTGCAAAACAGCAATGCTTAAATGTCTGCAATATCTTTGCAAGGGTGGATGATGGGGAGAAAACCATGCCCCTGTGAGCTCTCATTGGCCACAACCCCATGACTTCTTGGGAGCCCCATCAGGTCTGGTGGGCCACCGGTTCTCCCCCTGCTGTGCCTTCTGCTCACAATTCTGACTTTGCTTTGAAGGTCATCTGACGCAGTTGTTTACACCGGGACTCAGCCTCAGGCAGGTGATCACAAGACCTGGAAATGCTAAGAATTAGCTGGGCCAGCTCATGTCCAGGACAGGAGGAGTGAAGGGGGTGGTGGCAGCGACGGCAGCAGAAAGTTACGAAACAGGAACATCCAGCAGGAGAAGAGGGCACTTTCCTGAGTCATGCTGCTGTTGTCTATTCCTCCTCCTCCTCCCTTCCTCTTGCAGAGTTGCTAGGATTTCTCTTCACACAGCGCAGCAGCATTCCTTCCACAAGCTCCTGAGTCGCAGCAGGACTGTGCGCAACGCCATGTGCCCTGCAAAAGGGACACTGCCTTGCACCGATTCACCCCCACCAGCCACATCAGTGTGACTAGCTAATTCCCAGCTGGGTAGGGAAGAGACAGTTCTGTGCTGCATGTGATAGTTAGATCAGCGCTGCAAATTATAAGCAAAGCTGGAGGTGTTTGATCTGCAGTGCTGTGGCATGGAAATAACAAAGATTTCTTTTTATTTTTTTGCGGAAATAGCAAGGCTAACTGGAAGAATCCGATAGCAGGGCAATGAGAAATTCCAAAAAGAATGGTCCAAATTTATGGTATACTTAGAGAAAACTGTATATAAATAAAGACGCTCACAGGACTGAAATTAAACTCGTGTAACGTTTATTGTAAACATTTGGTTAGACCACAAGATGTAATGCTGTAATATAATAAGGAAGGTATGTCAAAAGTATAATACAAACATTTATTAAGGAATTATAGACATTTATAGTATGGCAGGTGGCGCTGTGGGTTAAAGCCTCAGCGCCTAGGACTTGCCGATCGAAAGGTCAGCGGTTCGAATCCCTGCGGCGGGGTGCGCTCCCGCTGCTCGGTCCCAGCGCCTGCCAACCTAGCAGTTCGAAAGCACCTCCGGGTGCAAGTAGATAAATAGGGACCGCTTACCAGCGGGAAGGTAAACGGCGTTTCCGTGTGCAGCTCTGGCTCGCCAGAGCAGCGATGTCACGCTGGCCACGTGACCCGGAAGTGTCTCCGGACAGCGCTGGCCCCTGGCCTCTTGAGTGAGATGGGCGCACAACCCCAGAGTCTGTCAAGACTGGCCCGTACGGGCAGGAGTACTTTTACCTTTACCTTTATAGTATGTATATATAGTAATCACGCTTAAGTAAGAGCAATTTAGAGAAACCAGAAGAGGAGTGGAGGGAAGTTAATTCGGATAAGATATAGATTGAAAGGAGAATAATATTGTTAAGCTGTATTGTGTTTAAGATATTTGGAAAAGAGATAATAAAAATTATTGGGGGGGGGAGGAAATAACAAAGATCTCAGACAATTTCAGCTGGTCAGTGTTAGGTGATGGTGTCCAACTGAAAACCACATGTGCTTCTGAAATCTGGTGGTTCCCAAACTCTCACCCCCCCCCCATGGATCAATTGAAAATTGCTAATGGTATTGGTGGATCACTTAATGATTTTTCCTCCCTGCTGTAGGAATTGCACTGCCCTGTGCTAGACAGTTTTTTCTTTGTAGCTGTATTTTTAATGCCTGTTTTAAAACCTTAATACCGTATTTGATTGTATTATCATTTGCATTCCGTAGAATTCAAATGGCAATAAAAGAAAACACAATATAGGGAATAGCAGCAAAAATACAATTAAAAAATCAATGTTAATTTTTAATGCATATGTGCTGTGGACCAACTGAATGAAGCTGGTCCATGGACCAAAAATTGGGAACCCATGCTTTAAGGCAAGGAAACTCTGGTTAAGAATTCTTCCATCGTTTATGTGAATGTTTCATTTCTATCCCACCTTTCCTCCAAGGCTGATGTTTATGGTTCTCCACCCTAAGAACGCTGAGAGGTAGGTTAGACAGAGATACTGTGACTGGCCCAAGGTCACCCATTGAGCTTGATGGCTGAGTGAACCCTGGCCTCCTGTGTCCTAGTCCAACACTCTAAGCAAGGCCCCTGTCATGGACTTGGTTGGGTGCAGAAGTATGGAAGGAGGCACCAGCTGGGGAACCCCCAATGGAAGAAGACTCAGAGCCTGGGGATTGGTGGTGGGACTACAATGAGTGGTCAGAGGGAGCAGCCTGGGAGGAAGTGTCTGAAGCTGAAGAGGTAACAGGGCTTAGTGAGCAGAGAGAGTCTGCGACAGAGAGAAGTCCGGAACCAGAGGCAGAAGCGGAAGCTGGAGTGGAGGGTGTTCAAAAGGAAGGGATGACTCAGGCTGGTGAAGAAGGTAGTGTGCCTCCTCCTCCTGCAGCGACCAGCTCCCTTGCCTACTGTTCTCCCAGAACCAGAAGAGGTATGAAGAGAGAGGAGCAAAGACAGGCATGACGACTGTCTCAGATTGCTTGGGAAAGATCTGGGAGAGGAGGAGAATTCGGTAACTGTGGGAAGGCCTTTAGACTCATGGGGCAAGACTGACCAGGGCAAGTTCCAGTGCTCACTGGGCCTGGCCTCCTTGAGCCGCCCTTGTTTCCTTGAGTAAGGGGTTAACAAGGTATCATTGGAACCTAGAAGCCACCATAGCTGCTTCTCTGGCGGAGAGGGCAGTGGTGAGGAGGGCACACCAATGGAGGCGCCTCGGGGATTTCTCTGCTTAAGGTGGCTGTCTCAGTTTGCCTCATGGATGGGCTACCCTGAGCAGCAAGGATGGCTGCTTCTGACCGCCATGCCCACTTAAAATAACAGAACCACAGAATCATAGAATTGTAGAGTTGGAAGGGAACCCAAGGGTCATCTAGTCCAACCCCGTACAATGTAGGAATCGCAACTAAAGCATCCATGACAGGTGGCCATCTTGCCATAGGATTGGCCCCATAGGCATGAGAAGCATTTGGAAAACCTGCGGACACGGGTGGAGCTCTGGGTTAAACCACAGAGTCTAGGACTTGCCGATCACAAGGTTTGTGGTTCAAATCCCCGCGACGGAGTGAGCTCCCGTTGCTCGGTCCCTGCTCCTGCCAACCTAGCAGTTCAAAAGCACGTCAAAGTGCGGGAAGGTAAACGGCGTTTCCGTGCGCTGCTCTGGTTCGCCAGAAGCGGCTTAGTCATGCTGGCCACATGACCCGGAAGCTGTACGCCGGCTCCCTCGGCCAATAAAGCGAGATGAGCGCCGCAACCCCAGAGTTGGCCACGACTGGACCTAATGGTCAGGGGTCCCTTTACCTTTACCTATATTATAAACATGTCAATAGTTTTTTCAAAAACAAGGTTGATATCTATTTATATCCACATACCCAGATTTATATCTATACTATAGCATGCAAAACACCTGTGAGTGTGTATACTTATCACCATCAATTTACTGTTTTACATCCTATGGTATAACTTTCCCACCAGCCAAGACGGGACTTCGCAGCTCCTTTAATGGGGGGCAGTGGGAGCGCTCCACTGAGCACCCCGAGGGTTGCTGGCCCAAGAAATGTGACGCTTTTGCCACCCTTCTCCGTTAACAGCCAGCAGAACTGCAAGGCACTTGGTTGTGGCACCAGGACGGCGATCTTCTCGAGGACGGTGCCGCCGGAGCTTCAGCCGAGAGACTCGGCGTGCGTTTTTGCAGGCGGACGGCCCTCCCCACTCGCAGCCCTTGCAATGGTGCAATCTAAGAGGCGGGCCGGCGGGAGGCCGATGCAGATTCGGCGCCGGCGACGTCACAATGCCCGGGCTCGGAAGGCGCGCGCGTGCGCACTGAGTCGCCTTTGATCAGCTGCTTGGAGAAACAAGCGAGCGAGAGGATCGCGCGCGGGGTTGCAGCGTCGGGATCGCTTTTCGTCCGCCAGATCCTTGCCGGTTCGGAGGGAAGAGAGAGAAAAGGAGGAAAAGAGGGGGTGGGAAAGAAAAGAAGAAACTTGGCGTCTTGGGACAAGCCATGAAGTTCCAGTACAAGGAAGACCACCCTTTCGAGTACAGGAAAAAAGAAGGGGAGAAAATCCGGAAGAAATATCCAGATCGGGTGCCTGTGAGTGGTGCAATAATCGTGCTTTTTTGTGTGTGTGCATGATCTTGGCTGGGTGTTTGTTTGGAGGCGAGGGAAGCAGGCTTAAAGATTTAAGGGAGGGAGGAGACGGGTGCCTTTGGCCTGCCAGGTCCCCAGTATTAGAGGGCCGGAATGCAAAGGCTCCTACGCTTTCCTGGACTTGAGGTCTGGTGGAGAGGAAGGAGTTAAATTCCCCTGTGCCACCTCCCTCGTCACCCCCCCCCCCCCGACGCGCCGCCAAGCAAACATGGAGGCAGAAGGACAATGGATGTGTTAATGATGTCACCTTCAGAAGGAGATTCAGGAGCTCTCTCCCCCCTCCACCATCCCAAATGTTGAGATGCATCTCTTTCCCCCCTCCCCTAGATTCTGGCCTGCTTTTGGAGCCTCTCCATCTCCTGGTCCTTCAATGCCAGAGTAATAAGCAGGCGACTGGAGCGGGGAGGACGCAGGAAAAGCAAAGTCATTGTGTCACAAGCGCCTCACATTTGCCCCATCCTTTTCTGGCCCTTCAAAGCAATCCGTGATTGCAGTAGTGCGCACCTTGCTTCACAATTTTGCCATGACTCGGGATATTTGTCTAAGCCGGAACGAAATGAGCTTCAATTCAGAATATCAAAGCGCAGCTATTACTGTATTATTTTCCTCCTTCGTCATGTGCCCCTTGCTGCCAAGATAGTTTCATTTCATTAATGTTGTTTTCCCGTCCCTGGTTGGCAGATGGGCAGACTGAGGTTGCCTTATAGGAGCGGTTGGATACTTGTGTCGAAATATTCCCAACCTGTCAGATGTTCTTGGCAACCACTTAGCCTGGGGAGTGGGGGTGTTCCCACATTGAAGGGAGATGACACAGGATCAGATCAGTGCGGCAATGTCGGTGGCACTTGCAGTACATCAGCCCAAGGGGAATTCCTGGGGAGGAATGTCCGGCATGATGATGGTGATGATAAAACTGTAAACAATCTCAGAACTAGAAGAACAGACTGTGTAACTGAGGGCTGGAAGAGTAGGGGATTAGGCCAAGGGTGGAATAGGACTGTTTGGGAAAAACATAAGACAACCGAGTTTGTGGCAAGAGCTTTCGGCCTAGTATGGCGCTTCATTTGCAGGAAGAATGGAAGACGGATCCCATCCGAGGCCTTTGTTTTTGTTGTTCTGTGACTGTGCAGGGCGTTTTCCAGCTTCATGCAGGTGTCTGGTGAGGCTCCCTCTGGCCTGTGGCAGAAATGAAATCCACACTGGCAAAGCACAGGCTTCATGTACCAAAAGGTACAATTGTCTGTGTGGGAAGATCCTTTGAAACGCCTGGCAAGGGTCGGCCAGTGCATCCTTGCATTTCCTCTCTTCTGAAGGCTGGTTTCAGTTCCACTGGCTTTTCCACTGCAGTGCACCCAGCATGCACCCTTTTCCTTTCTATAACACATCCGTGGCCACAGCAGATGCTACCTAATGACAGACATATTTGCCAAGAGCCAGCTTTATCTTTGTTTTCTACAAAACAAGTAGGGCCTGCAACAAAATGATTGTCTCATGGAAGGTTCCTGTTTAGGAGGAGCCAACCAGCCAGCCTTGCTTCCTAAACATTCTGTTCCATTCCTCTTCCTCTCCTGTTTCCTATTCTGCATCCTTGGTCATCATTCTGTGCCCTTTGCACATGCTCAGTTCTCACTGCACTGAGTCCCCCCCTACTGTTGCAGCTCTTGGGGTTCCCCCAGGTCTCCCTCCTGTGCAAGGCTATATAATGATCCCCCCAGAGTGAACTGAGTTTGCTATTAAGTTTATGAGATCTTTGCTTTCTGCAGCTATATTTTTTTTAAAAAAAAACAAAATAAAACATTGCAGAATTTTAAATTAGGGATAAGAGAGAGGACAAGGGATGAGAAAGAGGTGGCGATAGCTGAGATGATACCTTTCAGCTCAAATGTCTTTGTGATCTTCTTATGTTTTACTAACACAAGAAGGCTGCATAGCTAACCACCTTGTTTGTTTTTGTACTCCATAGTGCATGTCCTCTTGGACTGGTGGTCCAGGATTTTGCAGGGTCCCTGTGCAAGATACCTTCAGTGGTCCCCCTTAATTTCAGAAGAAATAACGCAAACAGGATTATCTCATTGTGCCTCCAAACACCTTCCTTGGTTCTCTTTGCAATGTGAAAAATACATGTGCAGGGCCTTAGCTCCCACTGGATCCAGCCCTGCTCCCCCCCCCCAAATTCCTTTGTCTCTTAACTCATTGGTGTCCTACCCCCTGTAGCGCACACACACACACTTTCTCTCTCTCTCTCTCTCTGCACCAGTTAGGTCTATAAACTTCAATATACATGTCTTGTTATATGAACTAGGGGAAACTAATGAAATGGACAGGTTTTCATGCAGTGACCAACCTGACCCCATGGAATGCCTGCTGTGGAAAATTAGGAAAGCTAACAATTCAACGGTTGTTGGGTTGTTGTTGTTTTTAAATTTGACTACCGTATTTTTTGCACCATAACACTCACTTTTTTCCTCCTAGAAAGTAAGGGGAAATGTCTGTGCATGTTATGGAGCGAATGCCTGCGGGTGGCGGGGGGGGGGGGGATCTGCTGCAGTCGTGAGCAGAGGATCCATGGTTCCCCTTCCTTCCCTCCTCCCTGGTTACAAATCATGGATCCACATGGATCTTCAGGATTTTTGCATTGGGCTACTCCAAACTCACTGTCAGATCACATGTCTGTGGCCACAGCATGAACCACAAAAATCATATATCCACTATTTCGTTTAGAATTTTTTTTCTCTTGTTTTCCTCCTCTAAAAACTATGTGCGTGTTATGGTCTGGTGCGTGTTATAAAGTGAAAAATACAGTAATTCATGGAGTCGGGGGCATTTTAAACTTGTTCAGTGGAGGTAAATAAATATTCCATGGCCATGTTACTGAGACAAAGATTTGAGACTTGTTTTGATATAAAAGGTGAAGGATAAAAGTAGGCTCAAGTGAGAAAATTTGCTAAGCGAAAGATGCAGTGGGTCTGCACCACACAGTAGTTTCAACAAGCTTTCCCTTAGAGGAGCCCAAGGAAAGGTTTTTTTTAAATGGTGTCTAGATAGAGATATATTGGGTCAAGGACAGCACATTTTGGGTGAAGGACAACACATTTTGCCACCCGTGTATCTGAAAGCAGTTGTTTTGAAGTTTTACAGGCAAATGGAAAGTTGTTTAAGTAATTTCTTTTGCAATATATTCAGAGTCACGCTGTACTAACACAAAACTAGAAACATTTCTGAGAAAAACATATGTATAATAATTCGAGACTGATTTTGAGGTCTAGACCCACTAGCAGTGCTGTGCGTGTGTGTGTGTGTATATATATAATGCACGTTCAAAACAGCAGCTTTAACAGACTGAATGAAGTTTCGTATGAATAACTCAGATTTATTTATATGTATAAGTATCAGGTAGCCTTAGAAACTATGAAGAGGAGTCAAAAGTTTGTGGATGTAAACAATCATCGCTTGTTGCTATTTTTCTTGTTATGCGACTTGTGTTCCTACTGTGGAAAGTTCATGGGATATTTTCTTTCTAATCCAACTGAGGATCCTCACATTGCTGTGTTTTACTTGGCTTGAATTTTGACATGCATCATTTCCTTATTAAACTCTACAGGGAGAATTTGCAGTTACAGGGAAAGGTAGCATAGCTTCTCTTGTTCTCTTTGTTCTTATTTTTCTTCCTGCTCCTTTTTTTGTCCAGGTTATTGTGGAGAAGGCGCCCAAAGCCAGAGTACCTGATCTGGACAAGAGGAAGTACCTTGTCCCATCTGATCTCACAGGTAAACAAGTCACATTTCGTAATCTATTTTTGCATTGGTATTTAAGGAAGGTTTTTCAACAAGTGATAGAGTTGGTGGCCTCCTCTTTCCCTCAGTCTCATTGCCTTCGGGAAAATGTTTTGTTATCTTCATAGCACAGCGTGAGAAACTCTGGTGAATGTAGTTTCATGGAAGTTTAATTCAGTGGTTCTCCGCACCTTGGGTGAACGTATCCAGCTTTTCTTGAAAACAACCTTAACAGGTTGTGTGATAGGAATTTTATGGTCTTAGATATATGGTAATGTTCATAAGTGTTACCAACCATGCACATACATAGATCAGCACAGGAAGGCCAAGCTGGAACCATTTTGATTCCTAAACTGACCAAATGTTTTCTCTGCAAGGTCAAAGTGGGAAACTTCCCCATTGTCTCTTTCCTCACAAATCCTGTCTTAAGGACACATTTAAGATATGAATAGGGTGTGAGCCTGTGACCTGGCCCAGGAACTAAGTATTTATCATTACAAAAGACTGGCCAGGCTACCCAGGCAATCCAATCAAGTAACCTGCCAGACAGGAGATAAACAACAACAGGAGAAAAGCAACATTTAAATTTCTGTTTTAGACCCCCTTTTCTGTGATGTAGGTATGATGTATCCGGGAGGTGGTCTTGATCTACAGGGTGGCAATTTCAAAAGTCTTTATAAGGCCTTGTGCACCCTTTTTCTGAGTCCCTTCTCTCTCCTGCGGGTGACGGGAGCACCCTGTTGCATCAGATCAATAAAGATCAAGCTTACTAGCTGCTTTGCTTCTCAATATTCTCTGGTTGGCCTCTGTTATTTTCTCCTACCAATAGGGAACCTATGTAAGGACTCTATATGGGCTCTTGGATACCCCATAAGGGAAAAGGGCAATTTTTGTTTACAACAGTTGCCAGCATTCAGATTTCTCAGCTGCTAAGCATCCAGAATAGAGATTACAGGCCATCCATCTGCTAGTTGTCATCCCCCAATTAGGACCAAAATAACAAAACAAAGCTAACCTTGTGGTTACTTTGCCCTCCCCCCTCCCCCAGTAGAGAATTGTATCTTGGCCATTTATCCTCTTGCATACCAAGTATTTATTCTTTTAAGGTTCTATAAAACAAATCTAAATAAGACTGATCAGTGGGGAAATTGCAGTTCTGAATTTAAATTTCACCATGATGGCACTTATAACTTCCCTAGGTTGTATTATATGGGAACCATTTTTTTAAAAAAAACACCCAGCAATTTACATTGTGTGGGTGAAGTTAACAGGAGACACTAGCGGGTGAACTTATCATAAAGACTTGTCATAAAGTCAAAGGATAGTCAGGTCCAAAGATTGCCAAGTCCAACGATTACAATGTATAGTTCCTGTTGGCAATGCCATTTCATACTGATACAGTATCTTCCTTCTGCATCGTCCTATGTCTTAAAAGTGTAACAAACGAACTTGCCCTCTGCATAGTCCTAAGTCTTGAGAGTGTAACAAACAGAGCTACTTAGGCAGCTGATGATAGACCAGTTCTCAGGATATATACCCTTGTTTTGCCCATTGGGCTTCTTCAGCGACAAGGTTTCCAGGAGATTTCCCAGTAGGTTTTTTCCAGCCAAAATAGTCCACAGGAACGCAGAAGTTGCCAGTCAGAGACCTGACTATCCTTGGAATTTACGACAACAAAAACATATAGAAGGTTAATAGTAATATGATACGTTATTGCCATCAGGAACTGTGCTTTGCAATTTTTTGATATGACGATTAAATTACAGTTTTATTATATATAATGTTATGTTACTTTACAGCCAGTTATGTGTACGTTGTGGAATCTTTTGCCCAACATGGGTCTTGAACCTTCAGATTAAGAGTCTCATTTAGTACTTTTGTATCTTTCCCCTCAGCGATGATCTCAGGGCAGCTAGCAATAAGAATTTCAGTAAGAAACCAAAACTATATATAATAAAACAGGAGTTGGGTAACACAAAACTAGAACAACGTAGCAGGAGGATAGAACAATGGTTGTTGTTTTTTAAAAAGTTAATGTTTAAGAAGCACTGGGCAGATCAAGTCTTGTTATCACAAAGCATGGGAGTAGATGCCAGATTAATCTTCCGTGAGGAGAGTGTTCCAGAACTGGGGGGCCACAACTGAGAAGGACCCCTCTTGTCACCCTCCACCTCACTTGAGAAGTCCGGGGTAACCAGAATAGGGCCTCCAAGAAAGATCTCAGCATGTGGACACGTATATGTGGGGAAATGTGGTCCCTCAGCTATTTATCTCTGAAACTGTACATCAGGGGTCAGCAAACTTTTTCAGCAGGAGGCCGGTCCACTGTCCCTCAGACCTTGTGCGGGGCCAGACTATATTTTGAAGGGGGGGAAATGAATGAATTTCTATGCCCCACAAATAACCCAGAGATGCATTTTAAATAAAAGGACACATTCTCCTCATGTAAAAACTACGCTGATTCACGGACCATCCGCAGGCCGGATTTAGAAGGCGATTGGGCTGGATCTGGCCCCTGGGCCTTAGTTTGCCTACCCATGCTGTACAGGGTTTTGAAATTTGAGTGATTGCCAATATAGCTTTTTTTTTTACTCTTCCTCTCCCCACCAACTGTAGTTGGCCAGTTCTACTTCTTGATCCGAAAGCGAATCCACCTGAGGCCAGAGGACGCCCTGTTCTTCTTTGTCAACAACACTATTCCTCCCACCAGCGCTACGATGGGCCAGCTGTACGAAGTAAGTAAGAGGCTGTCATTCCATCCTAATGGTGGACTTCCTGGAGCTTAATAATAGCTTGTTGCATGACACATTCTGGTTCTGTGGGCAGTATGAAATGAAAGGCCGAGAACTTGCAAACTTGCAAGAGGCTGCAGACTCCTCCGAACTGTCTTAGTTCAGAAGATTGTTCCAAGAATATGGTATGAAGGCACACAAAGCCACCACCTGGGTAAAACTCAACAGGTCTGGTCAGTTCATGGCTGGACAACACATGTACCACACTTTCTTCCAGGACAGGAGATGTGGCAGGAAACAAATGTCAGAAAATGCAGTAAAATAATTAAATAGTGCAACAAACTCTCCATTAATGTGCAAACTCCCCTCCCCCCCAAAAAACCACCCCCAAAAAACGAGAAAGAAAATATTCCCTCTGAGGAAGCAGAATTAGGCAACCTAGTTACTAATTAATTATCTTGCCTGCCTAAAGGACATTTTCTATTATTAACCAAACAGGGAGGTATCATCCTCCAGGGCAAGCTATTAAGGTCATATCCTGGAGATGCTTAGACTAAACTTCTGAATTAATTCCTGGGCTGATCAGTAGCCAAATTCAGCTGAATAGCTTGTGTTGCTCGGAGCTTTCCTTGGAACGCAGTACCATCTGATATCTGGAGTGATGCCGGCCCGTCTATAAGTAATTAAAAGATATTTCAACATCAAGAGGAGGAGAAACTTTGTCAGAGAGATAAAGATGATGATGATGATTTGTACCCTGCTCATCTGACTGGATTGCCCCAGGCACTCTGGTGCCCATTAGTGTTCCCAGATGAACATTTAATTTAAAAAACAAACTCGGAGTACTATATTATCGTGTTACCTGTTTGGTGGAAGCTGTATGGAAGTATTTCAAGTTAGAAATCAAGTTACCACATAGGTCATTTATGGAGAAGCGATGTTCTAGAGCAGAAGGGCACAACTCTGCATAGATACAGTAAGCTTGGGTGGCGTACTTTGCTTTAATAGAACTCATATTTTGTAAATCTAGAATAAGAGGCAGGAAGAGAGAGTTGTCCTACATCCACATGCCCATTTCACTGTTGTACATTGTATTGTTTCATAAGCAAATGACCAAGCACACAAGAAGTACAAGTTTCCTTTGTGGAAAATAATTTACAGCATTTCCATGCCCTGCAAATTATTGAGAAGAATCTTATATTTTTCTTGTGCAGTTCAGTTGTTTTATGTGAGCATTTGGAAGAAGATCACACTGGGAAGGTGCTGTCATTAGAATTACTAGACAGATAGGGAGATTTATGGTTCCTGGTAGTTTTCTTCCTCTGTTGGATAAGGATAGATACTTTGGAAATGGAGGAAATACAGGTGAAACTCAGAAAATTAGAATATTGTGGAAAAGTTCATTTATTTCAGTAATTCAACTTAAAAGGTGAAACTAATATATGAGAGAAACTCATGACATGCAAAGCGAGATATGTCAAGCCTTTATTTGTTATAATTGTGATGTTTATGGCGTACAGCTGATGAAAATTAACAATCTCAGAAAATTAGAATATTAAAGGAAATCAGCAAAACAAGGACTGCAAATAGAGCAATATTGGACCTCTGAGAAGTAGAAGCATGCACCTGTACTCAGTACTTGGTTTGGGCCCCTTTTTTGCTGATTTCATTTAATATTCTAATTTTCTGAGATTGTTAATTTGGGGTTTTCATCAGCTGTACGCCATAAACATCACAATTATAACATATCTCGCTTTGCATGTCATGAGTCTATCTCATATATTAGTTTCACCTTTTAAGTTGAATTACTGAAATAAATGAATTTTTCCACAATATTCTAATTTTCCGAGTTTCACCTGTATTTTTAGCTATCGTATAGTTTGGCAGATATCAACTTTCCTCCTTGAGCGCATCATCTGTTTTAAAAACTCTTTCTGCTAGTGCCCATATCCTGAGCTCTCTCACTGGTAAAAGAAATAATACTAACTGTGGATTGCAGTATTTTGAATTCCTTCCTACTGCTGTAGATTTAAGCACCTCCTTCAGAAAAACAACCCAGCTCTGGACGGCCATCTCTTCTGTCAGTACAGTATGGCCTTTTCTCTAGCTGCATACACTACACTGCTTTTGTATGGGCCTCTTACAATCCTTGTTAAATGATAATGAAACCATTCTAGCAGGAGTGCAATTTCATCTTACCTGGGTCAGGAGCTAATCAATTTAATTGATCTTTAATTGATCAACATTATTTATTCATTTTATTGGGTTTTATAAACAACTGACCAATATTTTTGGAATAACCAGCATAGCTGTAGTTTTGTCATTTTGCCTCAAGCTTCAAGCACGATACTCTGGTTCTCATGTAATCTGAAACCAAAGTTAAAAATAAATAATGGTTTACCACAAATGGGCAATGTGCTGGTGCGTGCTGTCTTAAAATGCCATGGTGCTGTTCCACCACTTCTCCTTTTAAGTACATGGGAGGAAACAAACAAGCTTTCTGGTTTAGCATCATGTGCAAACCACAAACAGTAAGCCAGGAACAAATCTTGCCTTCGTTTCATGGTTTGTTTGGAGATAAACAAATCAGACACTGGTCAGTGCTGTGACTTGTTTCCTTCTGGCTGCCGAAAAGGATGAGCTGGGTGAGGAGCAAAGCAGCTACAATATTAGAGTGGCATTCACCAACACACTGAAATTTTGTTTTAAACGGTGGTTAATTTGTTACTGTGGTTTAGCATTGCATGTGAACCAGCTCAGTATAAATCAGTTTCCCACACTTCGGTCTCCAGCTGTTTTTGGACTACAATTCCCATTATCCCCTGACCACCGGTCCTGCTAGCTAGGGATGATGGGAGTTGTAGTCTAATAACAGCTGGAGACCCAAGTTTGGGAAACCCTGGTATAAATGAAGCTTTCCAAACTGGCAACTGCAGATGTACCCATCTAGTCAAAGTTGGGAACATTTGTCTTCCGCTGATTTCAAGGGAACATTCTAACTCTCCCCCAATAAACCATGGGGATTAAAAATGTTTACCTTCAGCTGATCTGTGCCCTTGTTTTATCTTAAATGCAAATGAAACAAACACAAACAGAAAAGCGTAAACAGCTTGCATTTCAGTCATGAATCCTCCAAGCCAGGTTGATGGGTTTGACTTTGAACAAGTCTCCCAGCCTTTGTTCCCCATCTGAAAATGGGGGTAACATGGAAGGGCTAAAATGTATTGTGATATTTGGGGGGAATAGTCTAAAAAATAATGATGATGCAATTTTACTGCTGAAATTTAGCAGGCTGTTTAGCAGAAGACTCTCTGGGAGCAATATGTAAGCTGTTTTGAGTTCTCAAAGGGATATCAATATAAGAACAGGGTAGCCAGACTATCTAAAGAAGTAAAAAGTATTTCCCCCCTTAGGTTTACTACCCTCTTCAGTCAAATTGGGACTTTGTAAATGTTCTTCATAGATACGTTAACTTCTTTAGCTTCTTTCGCCACCCCCCCCCAAACCCCTTCCTGCCTAGATCTCATTTTTAATTTAAGTTGAGTAATTTTTAAAGGTAGGCCTTCAGGTAAGTTGAGTTGTGCACAAAGGCTAGCATGCTTTTCACACCTTTGCATATTTTTGGTGACCTCCCCAATCTCCAAGCAGTGCGAGATTCCAGAGGCTCCAGGCATGCTTAACCAGGGTTTGTGGGAATGAAGCACAGCAGAGACTGTGGTGTCTTTACACATATCTACAGTATCCGTGGGACGTGGGTGGTGCTGTGGGTTAAACCACAGAGCCTAGGACTTGCCAATCAGAAGGTCAGCGGTTCGAATCCCCTCAACGGGGTGAGCTCCCGTTGCTCGGTCCCAGCTCCTGCCAACCTAGCAGTTCGAAAGCACGTCAAAGTGCAAGTAGATAAATAGATACTGCTCCGGCGGGAAGGTAAACGGCGTTTCTGTGCGCTGCTCTGGTTTGCCAGAAGTGGCTTAGTCATGCTGGCCACATGACCCGGAAGCTGTATGCCGGCTCCCTCGGCCAATAAAGTGAGATGAGCGCTGTAACCCCAGAGTCATCCGCGACTGGACCTAATGGTCAGGGGTCCCTTAACCTTTACCTTACAGCATCAGCACCCCAAGAAGGTCTTGTTTCTCCCAGACTTGGATTCAAACAGAAATCAAACATTGCTCTCAAGCGTTGCTCTGACTCTTTCTCTCTCCAGCTTGCTGCTTTACTTCTGGGTCACATCGCTGCCAAACTGCACTCCAAACTCTGGCTTTGTCTTCTAACTGACCATGAGCTTGGGTGTGTGTGTGTGTCATCCATTTAGCGGCTCATACAGAGCCCCTTTCCTTGGTTTCCATTAATGGCCCATCACAGAGCCTATCTCCCCCAACAGAGGAAGCTAGCCTGCCTTATCTTTAAACAGTTGCTGGATCCAAAGGTTAGGAGGATCTCTCCATACAGCCTATCTCCTCCTCCACACCAAGGAATAACATTGGCTCCCAGCATGTTTCCAAGCACAATTCAAAGTGTTGACAGCAGGGGGAGAGCTGGTGGCAACTGATGCCCACTAGAACCGATAGGGCTACCAAGAAGTCATAGGGATGTGGCCAATGAGAGTTCACAGGGGCATGGACCGGTTTTGGTTTTCTCCCTATCATCCACCCTTGCAAAGATATTTCAGACACATTTAAGCACTGCTGTTTTACAAATAGTTTGCACCTAGATAAATGGAAAAACATCTTACTTTAGTTCAGAATGTGGGATAACCAGCCTCATTTGACCAGCATGCTTGAGCCTAATTCAAAGTGTTGGTGCTGACCTTTAAAACCCTAAACGGCCTTGGCCCAGTATACCTGAAGGAACGTCTCCACCCCCAACATTCAGCCCAGACACTGACGTCCAGCTCTGAGGGCATTCTGGTGGTTCCCTCGCTACGAGAAATGAGGTTACAGGGAATCAGGCAGAGGGCTGATCAGACATGATCTGACACCATCAGATGTCAAGGAAATAATCAACTATCTGACTTTTCTTTAGAAGACACCTGAAGGCAGCCCTGTTTAGGGAAGTTTTTAATGTTCGATTTTTTGCGTGTTTTTAATATTCCGTTTGGCGGGGTATAAATAAATTATCATTACAGTGGTACCTCGGGTTAAGTACTTAATTGTTCTGGAGGTCCGTTCTTAAACTGAAACTGTTCTTAACCTGAAGCACCACTTTAGCTAATGGGGCCTCCTGCTGCTGTCATGCCGCCAGAGCACAATTCCTGTTCTCACCCTGAAGCAAAGTTCTTAACCCGAGGTCCTATTTCTGGGTTAATGGAGTCCGTAACCTGAAGCGTATGTAACCTGAAGTGTATGTAACCTGAGGTACCACTGTACAGTCATACATTGTTACGGACGCTTCAGGTTACGTGTTTTCGGGTTGTGTACCGCGGGAAACCCGGAAGTACCAGAATGGGTTACTTCCGGGTTTCGCTGCTTGCGCATGCGCAGAAGACCAAATCACACCGGCACAGACATGGCACTTAAGGATGCAAACACTGCAGGTTGCAGATGTGCCTCCGTCATGGATTACATCCGCAACCCAAGGTTCCACATCATCATCATCATCATCATTATTATTATTATTTAGATTACAATGATGTTGACTTCTGCTCCTCTCTTTCCTCCCACCCCACATTTTTATTTCCCCAGGATAATCACGAGGAGGATTATTTTCTGTATGTGGCTTACAGTGACGAAAGTGTGTACGGCAAATGAGCCCCTCGGCCGCTGTCCTCACAGTTGCGATGGCCTGAAATGACTGTTCTGCGAGGGCGTTTCTGCGTCAGACAGAAGCAAGAAGAGGGAGGAAGAACTGGACAACAAGCCACATAATCTCATGCCATCATTCCTTGCACCTTTGTTTTAAATTAATTATTACTGTTGTTTTATTTAATCCGTTGGGGGAAAGAATTGTTGGTGCTTTGCGGCGGTCAGGGCTTTGGGATGGAGAGATCTGTTTGCCCAGTTCCCACCTTCCATTACACTACCTGGCTCTTCCATTAGTGCCCAGTGAGAGGAGACGATGCCACCTAGTGATATTGTCGGAACTGCCAAAGGGAACTGTGGCTCTCCCTGTAGCAACTAATCTCTAATTTGCCTGTTTTTTAAAGATGGCAGCCCCCTCTCCTGTGCATGAAGGAGATATTAATTTCTGTTAATTTGTGAGCCTTTTCTGCCCACCCTTTGCCCTCCTTTCCTTGGCCCTGATCCCAGCGGTACGTGTTTACCCCTCTCCCGACTTCCTCATACGTAGCACCTCTGATTTGAGTTCATCCATCACTCTAGCAGCATGTCAGCCTCCTATAAGCAGAACCATGCAGATGCCATGCAGTATGGAGAAAACCAGCTTCCTAAGCAGTTTGGCTAACTTAAAACAATGACAGCACGTCCCTTTCTTTCACGGTGTTACCAATGAATTGGACCTTGGGCGTCTATCCTATATTGCATTCTGCACGAGTGTTTTGTGATGTTTTGTGTCCTTCCTTGCCAGCGAAAGGCTGTTCTCTGCTAGGTCACCATCCTGATACCTGTCTTGTGTTTCCTTTGCTGCTATCAATTCAATATGGAAAGGGAAAAAATATTGGGATTAACCTGCACCCACAGCCTTGCCTCTAAGCATATATTCTGCAGTCCTTTTGTGAAAACAGTTGTGCTTTTTTCCTAAGGAGAGCAGCACCACTCTCCCACGTCCCTGACAATAGCCAACAATATTGAAAAAGAGTTTGCCCAAAGTAGGTATTTATGCTGCAGGGGCCACAGCAGTTTCTTTGTGACAGTACTATTGGTCTCCCTCTCTCTTTACACTGGTTGCTCCCCATCGAGAAATCATGGTGAAATGTAGGACGTTTTGTGTTGTGGCTTATCTTTTTCATTGCTCCTGATAGTTAGATTTTGTAGTTGTGTAGCAACTGAGCATATTTAGAAGAGAGGTGAAGGATGAACAAAGGATGGCAGCTACATAATCTTAGACTGGAGGAAAAAAAATGATTGCCTCTGGAATCCTGAACTCTTTAGGTGGCACCTATTCTTGAGAAGTGTCTGAGTTTATGGAAACTGGTGACATGCTCTGCTTCTCTGTTTAACTCCTCCCCCTGCTCATAGCTTTATAGCGCCATTCCTACAAGAATATCACCAGATGGCAAGGGGCCTAGTGGGCCAGAACTCTCTTAGGCAGGGGCCAAGGATTTGAAGGGTTGGTGAAGAATTGAAATTGAAATTGCACAGTTGGGGAGCGGAAGTGACACAATAGCTGGAGGGATACCTGTTAGTTTCGGTGTGTCTTGTCTGGATGCACTCCTTGTGGCAAGACTGGTTCTGCTTAGTGTGCCAAGTTCCTTCCAGTACAAATTTCAGTTGACTCCACTTCCGTTTTCTCAGCCTTCCTGTCTTTCAGGATGTCTTCAAGAGTCACATTCCAAATTCTTACAGGTTAGGCAAGTCTGGTGTGAGTCAGGGCATGCCTGCGTGTGCGATTGTGTGCACCAGTGTATTCCCTCCCTCATCTCTGCTTGGGGAAATATAACGGATGTTGAAAGAGACTATGATCTACCCCCTTCCCCCAATGCTGCTGCTGGTCTTTAACCGACGTTCATGGGCTCTCAACATACCCATTTCTTACATATGAAGGATTACGTTTGAAGGTTTTTTATTTAAAACTGATTGTGGCGTTTACTTTTCATTTTCGCTTTTCTCCGGTATGTAAAACGCAGTGTTGATTATACTTTTGTCATTAACTCCAACCAGCTTCAGATTCCTGTAAGATAAAATCCATGTCACATCGGCTCAAATCAATAAACACACATTTAAAGATCTGAGAACCAGAGTGGAATGGTAAATTTGTTATGCATTTGACTTCGGCCGGGAACTCTTATTTAAGTGTTAACAGCTTGCCAAAGAACTTTGAATCATTCTGGTTTCAGCTCATGTTTGTGTTTATCTATGGCTGCTGTACAGTGGTAACTCTGGTTGCAAACTGGATCTGTTCCGGAGGCCTGTTCGCAACATGAAAAGAGCGCAACCGCCTGCGCGGGTGGCGATTCGCCGCTTCTGCGCATGTGCGTGATGTATTTTTGCGCATCTGCACATGCGCGGGTGGCGAAACCCGGAAGTAACCATTTCCAGTACTTCTGGGTCGCTGCGGGACGTAACCAGAAAAAACGTAACATGAAGCGAACGTAACATGAGGTATGACTGTATTTGGGAGCACTGAGAATATGGGTAACAGATATTCTACCCTTGTTTTTGAGGCAGTGTGCTTCTGGATATCAGTTGCTGGAAGCAGCAGGAGAGGAGAGTGCTTCTGCACTCAGATCTCACTTGCAGGTGTTCTAAAGGCATATGCTTGGCCACTGGAGAACAGGATGCTTGACTAGTTGAGCCACTGGTCTGATGGAAAAGGTTTGTCATACATTCTTAAATACTGGAGTACTGCATTTTTATTTGTATCTGATCCTTTCAAAGGCGTGCCAAAGCTATCGCTTCATTTTATCCTTGCAGCAATCCTGGAAGGTAGGTTAGGCTAAGGGAGAATGCAGCATGTTCAGGATCACAAAAGAGTGAGCTTCATGGCCAAGTAAGGATTCAAACTTAGGTCTCCATGGATGAAGACCACCCTCTCCACCACAGTGGCATTTTCAGAAGAACTGGGAAACCAACAGGTAAACTGATAACATTAGAAATCTTTGGCAATTTTGACTAAAGTGCCTGTTTTTAATGCAAAAAACACATCGTTCTCACCGATAGTATATTCTCAGAACTCCAGAGATAATAAAAACACTTGAAATAAATATATTTTCTTCTTCTTTGACGATGACTCATAGCCAAGTAAGATTGTCTTCCATAAACACGTTTTTAACAATGAGTCCGTAAGTGACTCTGGAGGCCAATTCTGGACCCACACGTCCTTCCACAGTGGGGACATAGGTTTCCGGGCAGGAGTTGATCACGGTGTGGATTTGCTAAGCGTGCCTTCCTCTTAGCACGTTCCTCCCTTTTATCCTGAGTTTGAGTGTCTTCAAAGCCCATGACACCTTTGGTAAAGGCTGTTCTCCAGTTGGAGCACTCACAGGCAACTGTTTCCTAATTGTTGGTGTTTATACTACATTTTTTAATGTTTGCCTTGAGAGAGTCTTTAAACCTCTTTTGTTGACTACCAGCATTACGCTTTCCATTTTTAAGTTCAGGATAGAGTAGTTGCTTTGAAAGATGATAATCAGACTTCACCACAACATGACCAGTCCAGCGAAATAGATGTTGAAGAATTATTGCTTCAACACTGGTGATCTTTGCTTCTTCCAGTACATTGGTATTAGGGTGCCTGTCTTCCCAAGTGATGTGTAAAATTTTTTGGAGACACTGTTGATGGCATCTTTCGAGGAGTTGGAGATATACACTGTGTATACATACATAAATATACACTGATTAAAACTACGGTTGCCATAGATCTGAAATTTCCTGGACACATCTGGAATACTGCAGTCAGAACCAATGTCCGGATAGAAATCGCTAAAATGTCTGGGAAAATCATACGTATGGCAATCCATGTCAGCAGTGTCAGTTTTGGCAATCCATGTGAGATGTGCATATCCTAGATAATATATGTAATTGTTCTAGGGGTTGCTCGTGCGTATATCGGTACCACACCTGGCTGGGTTACCTGGGTGGACTCTTTCTGTCCGGACAGCCACTCACCCGTGGCTGTCTCAATCGCTGACAGAATCAGTCAGTGGGCATTTCTTTTACTTCTTCCAGCAAAGAAGCTCTTTGACGCCTAGTCACCGCCTACTCTCCCTGCACGGAAGCCTTCTGCGCAGGGAGGGTGTGGGCAGCAGAGGACCCGTGCTCTCCCCGCTGGTCTCCGGCGAGGAGTCATGGAGCCACCTCGCCGATTCCCCCATCTGCCCCCTTTCTCCACTGGTGCTACGCTGATTTCCTTCCCCAGAAGATGGGCTGCTTCTCTCCCTCCCGGGACGCTCTCCGGAACCCCTCTGGAGCCCTCCCTCTGGCTCCGATGGCAGTTCCCTGACAGTATAGGATCCGGTTGAGTCCGCATTCTGATCTGGGATGGCTTCACGAATATCTGCTCCAAATTGTGCTCGTAACTGTTCCTCACCATCCTGGGGAAAAGTGACTTGTGGGGTGCCACAGGGTTCTGTCCTGGGCCCGTTGTTGTTCATCATCTTTTATAAATGACTTGGATGAAGGAATTGAAGGGATGCTCATCAAATTTGCAGATAACACCAAACTGGGAGGGGTAGCTAATGCCACAGAAGGCAGAATTGAGATTCAATATGACCTTAATATATTGGAGAACTGGGCCTAAACTACAAAATGAATTTCAATAGGGTTCAATGTAGGGCTGTAAACTTAGGCAGGAATAACCAGCTGCACAAATATAAGATGGGGGACATCTGGCTTGCCAGTAGTGCATGTGGAGAAAATCTAGGGGCCTTCGTAGACCTCAAGCTTAACATGAGTTAACAGAATGATGCAGCAGCAAAAAAGCTAACGCTAGTCTAGATTGCATCAGTGCTACCTCGGGTTACATACGCTTCAGGTTACAGACGCTTCAGGTTATAGACTCTGCTAACCCAGAAATAGTACCTCAGGTTAAGAACTTTGCTTTAGGATGAGAACAGAAATCGCGTGACGGCTGCGGGAGGCCTCATTAGCTAAAGTGGTGCTTCAGGTTAAGAACAGTTTCAGGTTAAGAACGGACCTCCGGAACGAATTAAGTTCTTAACCCGAGGTACCACTGTATAGTGTTCAGATCATGGGTAGGCAAACTAAGGCCTGGGGGCTGCATACGGCCCAATTACCTTCTAAATCCAGCTCATGGACGGTCCAGGAATCAGCGTGTTTTTACATGAGTAGAATGTGTCCTTTTATTTAAAATGCATCTTTGGGTTATTTGTGGGGCATAGGAATTCGTTCTTTCTTTTCTTTTCCAAAATATAGTCCAGCCCCCCACAAGGTCTGAGGGACAGTGGACCGGCCCCCTGCTGGAAAAGTTTGCTGACCCCTGGTCCAGATCAAGGGAACTAATAGTACTGCTTTATTCTACCTTGGTCAGACCACACCTGGAGTACTGTCCAGTTCTGGGTGCCACAGTTTAAGAAGGATGTACACAAGCTGGGACATGTGACGAGGATGGCAACCAAGATGATCAAGGGTCTGGAAACCAAGCCTTATGAAGAATGGTTGAAGCAGCTGGGTATGTTTAGTCCGGAAAAGAGGAGACAGAGGAGAAATGATTGCCATCTTCAAATATTTAAAGGGCTGTCATACGAAGCCAGCTTGTTTACTGCTGCTCTAGAGGCTAAGACCCGAACCAGTGGATCCACGTTAAACAAAAGAGATTCTGACTAAACATCAGGAAGGACTTTCTGACAATATGAGATGTTCAACAGTGGAATGGACTCCCTCAGAGGTGGTGAGCTCTCTTGGCCTGTCTGAGACTGCCTTTTGAAATGGTGGATAGCTTGACTCCTGAATCCATTGTGGATTCCTGAATCCACTGTTTCATACATACATGGATATCTGCTCTTTTGACAGGTCAGCCTGGCCATTTAACAGATACCTGTCAAAGCAGTTCATGTATCAGGAATTTCCTGCTATGTGACCTGAGGGGGTCTCTGAGGTTGACTAGGGGCTAAACATAGCTGCTGAATTACTCTCTGCTATTTCAGACATGTGGTTTATGCACTCATGTATGTGCATTACCTTGTGCACTTGCGAACATGCGTTTTATTTATGACACCTTAGCATTCTTATGACACACCGATCAGCTGACATGACTGGTGGTGTCAGCTGATGGGCGGGAGGACAAGGTTTAATCCTGCACTGGCTGTACAGCCCTGTTCCCAGCAGATAACAGCACCACACAGCCTGGGCAGCATGATTTAATCTCTGCCAATCAACTGATAAACAGAAATTAGCTCGCCAAGGAATTTTTTGCCTTTGGAAGTCTCCTTCCACTTTAAAATCATGGGGAATAAGAAATCAAAATGATAAAAGATATAAGGAGAATTGGATATTTTTATTGTGTATATGAAAAAGTATTGTAAGCACATAATTGACCTATTAGGATGGTAATGGTCTCAGGAGTGTAAGAAATAACTAGAGTTAACATGAAGGGTTGTGATAGATGCTTAGGGAAGCTTTTAATATCTGAAGGACTATTGTATTTTAATATTTTGTTGGAAGCCGCCCAGAGTGGCAGGGGAAACCCAGCCCAATGGACGGGGTATTATTATTGCTGTTGTTGTTGCTGTTGTTGTTGTTGTTGTTGTTATTGAAGGGGCAAACCAAGAAAAATAGGAGATGTTTTCTGGATTTCTGTTTTTCTGTTATTTCTAAACCTTCATTTTATTTACTATTTCAGAGATACTTTTCTTTTTGTTTTCTTTATGTTTATAGTTTCCCTACATTGAAATGTATTAGAAACACACAAAAATCACAGAGAGATTGGACTTCAAAGCAAAGGCAAGAGACTTCTCACCCAGCTTTTTTAAAAGCTTGTTCTCGCTGCAAAATCAAAGGAAGCAGGGGGTGTCTCATACTGTCAAAAGCCTTTGGAAGTCTCTCCCTCCATCTTCTTTTCATTCTAAATAGGTTTTTTTTTTTTGAAAAAATATATTTACTTCAATAACCTTAACACCCAAGGGTGAAATAGGGGTTGACCAAATATTCGCTATTAGGAACACCAGAAGTTACAGATTACTGAGAAATGGAGACACAAGCAGGGATGGGGAAGGAGGACACAATGGCAAAAAAAGGAAGATCAGCTGTTGGAGCCAAAGGCCAATTTACATGACCCTGTTTTTTAATCCAAACTTAGATGGAAATTGGAGCCGGCCTCCTATCTGTTGCTGTTCCTCTGCAGAAAATGGAGAGGAGTGACAAAGCCGATTCTGGGATGAACAGTGTCAGGGGTTCAGAAGGAGAGACACAGGAGGGGGAGCAAATGGAGAGTGAGGAGGAGGAGTACGAGGGGGGCGCAGGCAGTGACAGTGGCCAGAGTTATTCCACAAGCCTCTCTAGCGAATCGGAGGACTCACAGAAGGGAGCGCCGGTGGCCAGAGCAAGGGAGATTCCAAGGGAGAAACCTCAAGAGGGAGGGGCCAGCGGGGAGTCCCTGAACAGCAGCTGGAGATCAGGGCCAGCGTCTCCACCAGAGCGCAGTGGGGAGGGGGAGTCCCAGGAGTCGGGACCAGTGTCCTCACCACCAGAGGGAGGAGAGGAGTCAGGTTTGGCAACACCCACATCAGGAAACGGGGAAACGATCAGAAGGAAAGTCACCGGCTGGGCGCGCGCGCCAAGTTCAAATGTACAGGAGCGCGGCACAGCGGGGAGCCCGGGAAGGGAGCCAGGTCCTAAAGCCCGCCGGAGGGAGGGGCAAGGCTCAGGAGGCTCCGCGTCAGAGGAGTCCAGGAAGGAGGGAACCCCAGAGGGCAGAAGGACCCAACGCAGGAAAGAGCAGCGCAAGAGGTGGAGCCGGGCTAGAATCTTAAACTGGTGTGGGTGGAGCAGTGAGTCAGAGGGGACTTAGCCGGTCTAGCGTTAAGACGTGGGCCTGCGCGCCCAGAGCTTGGAAATGGAAACTAAACTTCAATAAAGACTTTTGTATATAATATCCACTGGGCGTTGGTCCTCTGTGAGCTGGGACCTAGCGGCAGTCCTGACAGTAAGTCCCCTCTCCATTTTCACCAATTTTGCAACCTCGTGGAGTGCGGGAAAGCAGCGAGGGGTGAAGATTGGTGCTTCGCGAGCTCACGAAAAACAGGGAAATGACTACCGAAGAGAGGATAGCGAGTTTGCAAAACGCAGTGACGCAGTTGACTGCAGAAATTGCGGCTTCCAGAAAGAAAGAACAGGAAGCAGCTGCTGCCTGCCAGGATCTGCGAACCAGGTTAGAAGTGCTAAGTACACAGAGGCTACCCGCCACCAGACCAGAAGGGATTGGGCTGGGAAACAGAGGAGGGAGCCTGGTATCTCACTTCAATGGGGACCTGCAGGAGTATCCTAACTTCAGAGCAGATGTGATTTATGCATTGCAGTTGCTTGACAAAGACTTTAAAAATGAGGGAGAGAAAGTGGGATTTATTATTTCGCATTTGCGGGGGGAGGCAAAATCGTGGCTGCGCAATCTATGGAGAGACAAGGATCCAGCCCTCCAAAATGCGGCTGCCTTCATTAAAGTGATGGATGCGTGTTTTTTATCTGAGATTGATGTGGATATCGCTAGGAGGGAGATTCACAGACTAAGACAAGGTAAAGCCACTGTGAGGCAATATCATTCACGTTTTTTCGGATTGGTGAATGTACTAGCCTGGGAGAAAGAATCGCCTGCCGTCAGAGACCTGTTCTGGGAGGGGTTGAGCGGAGCTGTGAAAGACGAGATCGCAAGGGGGGGAAGACCCCAAACCACCAAGGAAGTGGTGGAACGGGCACTCTCCATTGGGGTTCGGTTGGAAGGACGCCCTTGGGGCAGGGAGGAAGGGCATTTGGGACGCACGCCAGTGAGAGGACTGCCTCCCTTCCCCAAGGAGGCGGCGCGCGCTCGATCCATGCCTCCGCTGGGAGGGGGAGAGGAGCCGATGGAGATAGGTGGTGCTAAGGCTCACTCCACAGTCGGAGCCCTAACTCCGGGAGCAGTCAAGATGAAGCCTCCTAGAGGAACCAGGAAGTGCTACATCTGCGACAGTGCTCAGCATATGGCAAAAGAGTGTCCCCAGCGGTTTCACAAGCATACTGCAGCCGCAGCGACAGTAACAGACGCAATTCAGCAGAGGGAGTCGCAGCAGGAAAACTCCACTGTCTGGCTGGAGATGGCGTCTCTGGGGACCAGCCAGACAAGTCAGTGAAGCAATCCCCAGGGATCTTACAGCCCACCGACCCCCTCCCACCCAAACCAGTAGTGCAGCTCACCGCATCCCTTCAGCTCCCCAATGGGCTACTTGTGGAAATTCCCATCACCATCGACTCGGGGAGCAATGCAGATTTTATAGACATGCAGTTCCTCCAGCAACATGGCATAGCCCTTCTGCCAGCGGCGGTACCTCTGAAAGTCGTCACAGTGGACGGCAGGGAGCTACTGGGAGGGCAAGTGCTACAGCAGACGCCGCCAATGGTGATGCGCATTGGAAACCACCGTGAGGTCATCAGCTTCAACGTCACCCGCCTGTCAGACACGCCCATAGTGTTGGGAATGAGTTGGCTGGATAGGCACAGCCCGGCATTAGCTTGGTACCAGCGGCAACTGACCTTCGGCTCCTCTTACTGCGCAGAACACTGCATCCTGGCGGACTTGGAAGATGAGGGGCACGAGGATGGACCACAGCTGAACTTGGGCATGTTGCAAGCGGTGCCTAACAAATACAAGGAGTTTTTGGAGGTCTTCTGCGAGAAAGAGGCGGATAAGCTGCCACCCCACAGACCCTACGACTGCAAGATCGACCTCCTGCCCGGGGCGACGCTCCCGACGGGGAAACTGTACTCCATGTCTGAGGATGAATTGCAAGAGCTCAGGGAGTTCATAGATCACAACCTGAAGCGGGGATTCATCCGGGAGTCCAAGGCGGCAGGAGGCAGTCCAGTGTTCTTTGTAAAGAAGCGGGACACGCCCCAAAAGAGGCTGGTCGTTGATTTCCGCTTCTTGAACCTCAAGACCAAGCCCTCAGCATTCCCTATGCCCAAGATCGATGACCTGCTGGCGACGGTGAGGAAGGGTCGCATCTTTACCAAGTTGGATCTGCGCGGAGCGTACAATCTCATTCGCGTACGGGAAGGCGACGAGTGGAAAACAACCATGTTTACGCCGCTGGGCACTTATGAATACAGAGTTATGCCTTTTGGATTAAAAAATGGTTCCCACTGCTTTCAAGCCTTCATGCATCATGTCTTGGCGGGTCTCCTCTACAAGAAGTGCGTCTGCTTCCTGGATGACATCCTAATCTTCTCGGAATCGCCGGAGGCTCACGAGAGAGATGTTAGGGAAGTTCTGCAGAGGCTGCGGGAGCACAGGCTGTACGCCAAGCTGGAGAAGTGCCAGTTCGACAAGACGGAGGTGGATTTCTTGGGCTACAAACTGTCCGATAAGGGACTGGCTATGGACGGTGCCAAGGTACGTGCAGTACTGGATTGGAAGAGCCCACGCAATAGGAAGGAAGTACAGAGGTTTGTCGGTTTTGCCAACTTTTATCGCAAGTTCATCAAGGGTTTCGCCATGCAGACAGCGGCCATCACCGACACCCTCAGTTCCAAGAAGAAGAGGTTCATCTGGACGGAGCAGGCAGAGCAGTCCTTTCAGAAGCTCAAGCAGCTCTTCGCTTCCGAAGAGAACCTACTGCACGTAAATCCCAGCAGGCCCATGAGAGTGGAGACGGACGCCTCAGACAGGGCCGTGGGAGCCGTTCTGTTGCAGCAAGACCACCAGGGGGACTGGAGGCCGTGCGCTTTCTACTCCAGAAAACTCAGCAAAGTGGAGCAGAACTACACTATTTGGGACAGGGAGTTGCTGGCCATACATGCAGCCTTCAAGGCGTGGCGGCACTTCCTCGTCGGAGCCAAGCACACGGTGCAGGTCCGCACAGACCATAAGAACTTGGAGTACTGGCGCACGGCGAGGTTCCTGAACCAGCGACACATCCGCTGGGCGGAGTTCTTTGCAGATTTCGACTTCAGAATTGAGTACATCCCAGGAAACAGCAACGTCTTGGCGGACGCGCTGTCCAGAAAACCGCAGTATCTGGAGGCAGAGGCACCGGCGGCGGCCAAGCACATTTTCACACCACAGGCGTGGGCATGCGCGTCAGCCACGGTGGACCTGGACGCGGTGCGCCGCGCGCTGCAAACGGACTCGTTCGCCCGAGCCAAGATGGAGGAGGTGTGCAGTGGCAAGGCGAGGGGCAACGAATTCCAAGTGCGAGACGGCCTGCTCCTACGCAAGGGAGTCCTCTACGTACCAGGAGACAGCCTCCGCGCGAAGGTCCTGCAACAGCTGCACGACGCGCCCAGCGCGGGGCACTTCGGCAAGGAGAAGACGGTGGACTTAGTAGCCAGAGACTTTTGGTGGCCTAAGATGCGGGGGGATGTCGCGGACTATGTCAATAGGTGCGACACCTGCCAAAGGGCTAAGCCTGTGCACCAGCCGCCGGCGGGCCTGTTGGAACCGCTACAGACACCGTTCGTACCGTGGGAGAGGGTAGCCCTGGACTTTGTCACAGATCTACCCAGCTCAAGGGGCAAGACGGCAGTGCTCGTGGTAGTGGACCTGTTCACCAAGATGGCCCACTTCATTCCGTGCGCGAAGGTGGCCACGGCCGAGCAGACCGCTAAGATGTTCATAGACCACGTGTTCAAGGTGCACAGCCTACCACGGTCTATTTTGTCCGACCGGGGGCGCCAGTTCATCTCCAACTTCTGGCAAAAGCTGATGGGATTCCTGAACGTCAAGGTCAGCCTGGCGTCGGCGAGACACCCGCAAACTAACGGGCAGGCGGAAAGGGTCAACGCCATCATGCAGCAGTACCTGAGATGCTACGCGAACCAGCAGCCATCGACCTGGGTGGACTATCTACCGTTGGCCGAGTTTGCCTACAACAACACGAAGCACGGGTCCACGGGGGTGACCCCATTTTTCGCCAACTACGGGAGGCATCCCAGAACCTTCCCGGGTCTGGACACAGTGCGGGAGGGGGAGCCACAGGGAGCAGAGGAAGTGGCAGCGGAGTTGCAGGAGATCCACGAGCAGCTCAGGAGGCAGTTAGAGTTGGCAAAACAGGCTTACAAAGTGCAGGCAGATCGACACAGGAGGGTTGGGGAGGACATCCAGGTGGGAGACTGGGTCTGGTTGGCAGCACAAGCAGTTCCAGCCAGATCGTTAGCCAAGAAGAAACTAGGGCACAAGCAGCTAGGGCCTTACCAAGTAGAGGCGCAGATCAACCCAGTGGCCTTCCAGTTGACACTCCCGGAGGGTTCCAGAATGCACCCGGTCTTTCATAGATCAGTGCTCATGCCCTACAGAGAGCCCCACAGGTTTCAAGCACCGGGGAAGGCGCCAGACCCGCTCAGAGAAGCGCCCAAAAAAGGGGGGTCGCCGAAAGGGGAGCCACTTAATGAAGCCACTGAGATTTTAGACTCAAGGTGGGGGGAGGACGGGATTGAATATCTTCTCGCCACGGAGGACACCCCGGCCAGCGCCAACAGGTGGGTGCCGGATTACGCAGTGGAAGAGCAGTTGCTCAAGGAAGAATTCCACACACTTTTCCCGCACAAGCCTATGCCGGCGGGCTTTTTCGAGGATTGTTTGTTCACACCCACACTCTCGGCCAGCACTTTCCGGGGTTTCTCGTCAGCTGAGGACTCGGCTCCAGGAGGCAGCTCTCCGGAGGGATCACTTTCAGGTTTTGGCACGGGGGGATCTTATTGGTGGGAGGACCAACCCGAAGTGGGCTGGCGCAGAGACATGCCGAAGGGGCCCTGGGAGGTGGACCCCCATCAAACAACAGGGGGAGGAGGGCTCTTGGGTGATTTGGGGTCGAGCGCAGATTTCGAGCACACCGCGCAGGAGATGGAAGCGGAGGAGGTCGTCGTCGACGAGCCCATGGGGGACTTCCCGGACTTATCTCGATGGTTGCAAGCCTCAGGGGACGAGCTGTATCCTGGACTCACCCCTACAACAATGGAGCACCCGGAACCCGCACCGGAAGAGGGGGAGGGGGGAAGGGGGGGCTTCGAGGGGGGGATGGATGTCAGGGGTTCAGAAGGAGAGACACAGGAGGGGGAGCAAATGGAGAGTGAGGAGGAGGAGTACGAGGGGGGCGCAGGCAGTGACAGTGGCCAGAGTTATTCCACAAGCCTCTCTAGCGAATCGGAGGACTCACAGAAGGGAGCGCCGGTGGCCAGAGCAAGGGAGATTCCAAGGGAGAAACCTCAAGAGGGAGGGGCCAGCGGGGAGTCCCTGAACAGCAGCTGGAGATCAGGGCCAGCGTCTCCACCAGAGCGCAGTGGGGAGGGGGAGTCCCAGGAGTCGGGACCAGTGTCCTCACCACCAGAGGGAGGAGAGGAGTCAGGTTTGGCAACACCCACATCAGGAAGCGGGGAAACGGTCAGAAGGAAAGTCACCGGCTGGGCGCGCGCGCCAAGTTCAAATGTACAGGAGCGCGGCACAGCGGGGAGCCCGGGAAGGGAGCCAGGTCCTAAAGCCCGCCGGAGGGAGGGGCAAGGCTCAGGAGGCTCCGCGTCAGAGGAGTCCAGGAAGGAGGGAACCCCAGAGGGCAGAAGGACCCAACGCAGGAAAGAGCAGCGCAAGAGGTGGAGCCGGGCTAGAATCTTAAACTGGTGTGGGTGGAGCAGTGAGTCAGAGGGGACTTAGCCGGTCTAGCGTTAAGACGTGGGCCTGCGCGCCCAGAGCTTGGAAATGGAAACTAAACTTCAATAAAGACTTTTGTATATAATATCCACTGGGCGTTGGTCCTCTGTGAGCTGGGACCTAGCGGCAGTCCTGACAAACAGTTATTTAGTTACGTCAAATATTTTAATTCAGAACCTGTCCACTCTCTCACTTCTCAGTTTAATATACGATAGACAGGACAAAAGTCTTATAGGTCGTAAATTTCAATCCATTCCTTCGTACTAGCATTGACCTGAAATCCCCACAAGGTGGCAATATTGCTATAGTCTGAGAATAACAAAGTTTTAAACGTAGGACTCTTCTGCACCACCATTCAAAATCCACATTTTCCAAAACAGTTTCCCCCCCCCGAATTGTAGGCCCTCTACGTTTCCATACCAGTTGGTGTGCCCTGTACTCGCATTTGAGAAGAAATATGGAAAGCACCTGCATTCCGCTTGCTTCTCTCTCCCCTGATATATTTTGAGTGCATCATTTGATTGCAGCTATGCTCCGACTAAATTTCATTTCTGTGTCTACCGAACAATGGGTTTCGGCGATCAGCATCATTATCTTGCTCTTCAATCAGCCATGCAATGGTTTGCGCTAAGTACGACTCATAAGGGACGCGGGTGGCGCTGTGGGTTAACCCACAGAGCCTGGGACTTGCTGATCAGAATGTCGGCGGTTTGAATCCCCGCGATGGGGTGAGCTCCTGTTGCTCGGTCCCAGCTCCTGCCAACCTAGCAGTTCAAAAGCACATCAAGTGCAAGTAGATAAATAGGTTCCGCTCTGGCGGGAAGGTAAACGGCGTTTCCGTGTGTTGCTCTGGTTCGCCAGATGTGCTGACCACATGACCAGGAAGCTGCACGCCGGCTCCCTCGGCCAATAAAGCGAGATGAGCACCGCAACCCCACAGTCAGCCACAACTGGACCTAATGGTCAGGGGTCCCTTTACCTTTACTTTACGACTCATAAGGATGACTTCATTCCATTCCAGCGCATGATTGGTGCTGGGGTGCGGTGACTACATAGTTGATTTGGTTAAGGGCCATTTGGTGATTTGGCATAGCCTTAACTTTCTCCTACAGTTCTGTTCTCCATTTGTCATGATGCTGCCAGCAGCTCCCGGCTGGTTGCCCAGATAAGTAAAAAGACAAGGGGAGGTTTCTTTTTTTTCCCTTTCAAAATTTTTATTGATTTTCACATTTATCCCAACAATAACATAACAAAACACACAACAAAGAAAAACATATTGCAATGCAATACACTAAACACAAAGAAAAAATGTTTCTTTCGATATCTAGTTCTCATTACATTATTAGCTGACTTCCTCGAATCCCCTCTAACTGAATTTCATTATATCATCTGTATAACAGTTTTCCAAATTCATATTTCTAATAATATTAAGTCCTTTTATTTACTAACCTCTTCTCCTTTATTAATATTCTAATCCTTAATATTTACTAACACATATTCTTATTCTACCCCTAAGCCTATTTGTTACTTCCAAGAATTTTCTAATTATCTTCTATCACAATATTTAGCTAAATATTCTTTAAATTTATTCAACAAGGGGAGGTTTCTTACTGTCTTTTTTATTCAATATTTACAGAGAGAGGCTATAGAATCCAGCCTCTTGGATGATGGCTGTTAAGTTGTGGGGGAACATATCAGACGACACAGCGATTCTTCAAACAGCTCTTGTTTATTCACAGGCCAGGACAGAACTGAACTGCAGGGTTCAGTCAGCCTGCTTATATAGAGCTCCAGTACAACGTTACTGTAACAACTTTCTAAAACTATCCAATCACTGAACGTCACTTTCGATCCCTTATTTGCATAACTATCTACAGTATCCCCCTGCTGGCCCAGGGTGAGAACTTCAGTACATAACAATGGCGTTGTCCTGAGTGAATCTCCACCCACCCCGGCTCTCCCACTTCCTCATTCGTCATTCTCATCGTCTCCTCTACAGGTGCTGCTACGTGCCCTCTATCTTTGAGCTCTTCGCTCTCCTACTTTCAAGGCTCACCAGGTTTCCGCCCGGACACTGCTTTCGACTGCAGCATTCCAGGTATGTCTGGGAAATTCCGGACTTATTATGGCAACTGTGGAGGTGACGCTCCGCTTTGCGAAGGCAAACGTCGCACCAGACATGCAACAGTATGTCCAGGAGCCTTACGCTTGTTTTCCCTGACCTTCTTGGCTAGAAAACAGGGTTTCTCCCCTGACCTTTTGTCCTTTCACAAATTGTTTGCTAGACATAACACTTGGCTGGAGCATGACCGGGGATGCAGATGTAATCAAGTATCGGGGAAAACTTTGAGGGAAACACCTGCTGACACGTGTATTTGCTAATGATGGAAATGTGCTTAGATGGAAATAGGTTAAGTTCAGGGTGGTTTCACTACTGTTTCCAGTTGTTGACTTCTGCTAATAAAAGGAGCCTCGGCAAAGCTAGCCAGCAGCTTTGTGCTGGTCCCGGGGGGCGGGGTTACTGTGCGGTGTGGTCCGTGTTCGGTCCAAGGCTGAAGCGGGGTTACTGTGCGGTGTGGTCCGTGTTCGGTCCAAGGCTGAAGCGGGGTTACTGTGCGGTGTGGTCCGTGTTCGGTCCAAGGCTGAAGCGGGGTCCAAGGCAAGGAGTCGGGTGTGGTCAGGAACTCTGGCAGAAAGCAAGACGGTGCTGGCAGGAACAGGTAACCAAGATGTTGCTCCCGCAACCTGGGACTGGGCGGGCTGGCCTTTATCTCCTCTGAGGCATAGGGGGGCCTGGTCCACAGGTGACTTGCCTCTCCTGTCCTGGAGGCGAGCACTCCTCCTGCGAGAACATAGTTCCCTCCACCTCTCTGCCCTGAGCCTCTGCAGCTCAGGAGAGGCTGGAGGGTTACCGGACCCAGAGGCAACCTCACCTTCTCCTGACAAGGCTGAGAGTGGAGCACCTGCAGGCAATGGGTTCTCCATCACTTCAGGAGCCAGAGCAGACTCAGCTGGTGTCTGCTCCTGAGGATCCGGCACAGGTGAGGGCCCTTCAGGTTCAAGCCCCAGCCCCGGCTCAGCCGGCCCTGGAGGAGGGGACTCCTGTGCAGGCTGGGATTCCTCAGGTTTGCTTGGAGCATACTTGCCAGCGTGCTTCTGCACAGCTCGCCTGCATTCAACCTACTGTCATCTCCGTTATTCCTACAGGCAACGGTTAGCAAGAGGGGCTGAAGTAAGTTCTACTTCTAGGATTTGTAAAAATCGGACATCTTAGCTATCAAACTAAGGTTACCAGACGTCCCCGTTTCCCAGGGACAGTGTTCGGATTTACAAATCAGCCCCTGACAAAATCCATTGAAGTTGAAAAGTGTCCCCGGATTCATTGGAAAAAAATCTGGTAACCTTATATCAAACTGCTCCAAGGTATTTAGAAGAGGAGAAATCTATAACTTCCAAGTTGCAAAATAACTTTACAATAAAAATATTCTTTATTCCAGTGTTTCCCAACCTTGGGCTTCCAGCTGCTTTTGGACTACAATTCCCATCATCCTTGACCACTGATCTTGCTAGCTAAGGATGATGGGAGTTGTAGTCCAAAAACAGCTGGAGGCCCAAGGTTGGGAAACGCTGCTTTATTCAATATTCCCCTGCAACAGATATCCCTTGAGGCAGATAGCTATCTTTTTGGTTGTGGAATTATGTAAAGTGTCATTGATAGAGCAGTATAGGAAAGTTCATAAAGGTACAGCAATTTTAACCCTTGGTTATTCCCCCCCCCCCTTTGTAGTACTTAGGATGTTATGTAACTTTGCCAGTTCAACATCAGGGGCAAAACTGGCTGTCTTGGAATTACTTGTCAATTAGAGGGAAACACTGGTGCAAATCCTTAATACAAAGCTGTAAGGAAGTTTGTATGAATCCAGATTATGCCTACAGATGCATCTGATTTTGCCACTAATAGCGTAATAGGACTGAAATTGACATGACCGTTTTTTAGTCTCCTACGCTGCCAATGCAGGCCTACCATACACTTTACCACAATCACTACAAATTAAGTAATTTCATTCTGGTGTGATTGCATTATTGCTATTCAAAATGTGAAGAATAAATTTAAAGTTGCATAATAGCAACCAACGCTGATTGTATATTGTTTGGTGAGCTGCTTAGGAAAATAGCAGAAAAACCATCACTCTCAGTTACAACTGTCATTGATTACCATGATTAATCTGGGTTCAATCTGAATTGCACCTCAGTTTTAAAACTGCTCTGGGTGCAAGGCCTGGAGCAAAGTGCTTCTGAGTTTGTGTATACTGTACCTTCATACTGAGGAGAATAATTTGTCCCCTACAGATTCAGGTGTCAGCTGTCAGTATTCTGAGTGAATGATATACTGTAACTTCTTTAATATCCATATGGTTGGGAATGCAAGGAAACAGAACACGTTACAAAGCTTCTCTGACAAAGATTTATTGCTGTCGCATAAAAATGTCACCAAAGTCAGTTGATGGCAAATTACAGAAACACTTGTACAAGCAAATTTGAAACAGCACTTTGATGGAAAAATTAACTAAATGCATTACGTAATCCAAAGACAAAAGAACCTTTCCTCAAACGACATAAGACTTTGCTTTGAAGCAAGGTGTCCCTCCTACGATGGATGCATAAACTTGATATGAGAGAGATGCTAAGAAAAAGCTGCCCCCGTTTTCTCCCCTGTTAGTTCTTCTCTTGTTAAATGCTGCCATGTATGGGATTCTTATTTTTAATAATAAATAATAAACAAACCTAGACAGCATCTTAAGAAGCAGAGGCATCACCTTGCCAACAAAGGTCCATATAGTTAAAGGTATGGTTTTCCCAGTAGTGATGTATAGAAGTGAGAGCTGGACCATGAAGAAGGTGGATCGCCAAAAAATTGATGCTTTTGAATTACGGTGCTGGAGGAGACTCTTGAGAGTCCCATGGACTGCAAGAAGATCAAACCTATCCATTCTGAAGGAAATCAGCCCTGAGTGCTCACTGGAAGGATAGATCCTAAAGCTGAGGCTCCAAGACTTTGGCCACCTCATGAGAAGAGAAGACTCCCTGGAAAAGACCCTGATGTTGGGAAAGATGGAGGGCACAAGGAAAAGGGGACGACAGAGGACGAGATGGTTGGACAGTGTTCTCGAAGCTACCAGCAAGAGTTTGACCAAACTGTGGGAGGCAGTGAAAGACAGGAGTGCCTGGCGTGCTCTGGTCCAGGGGGTCACAAAGAGTCGGACACGACTAAACAACTAAACAACAACAACAATAAATATGATTTTAAGGAAATTACAGCCGAGTCATTCCAGCATGAGTTTTGAGACCCTGATAGACTAAAATCTCCCATGGAAGAGTTAATGAAAGATATGCAGGGAAACCAAGTGGCATCAAAGTTCTCTGACTTTAGTTTGCCCTTTTGAAAGCTTGCCTTATGTATCAGTTTTCTGGAAAGGGCAATTTGCCAAATACAATTATATGATACAGTAAGAGTGAAGCCCAATGAATTTTTCCAACCTGCAGCCACTAACAGCACGGCAGCAGCTGGAAGAGCAGGTAAGATCATTTGGGACCAGTCTGTACAGGGAGTAGTGCCAATAACATTTTACCCTAACCCTGCTATTTTGGGGAAAGCTCTTTAATAACAAAATATAAACAACAAAATAGTAAAGGGGCTCTGGAAACCTCCTGCTCAGCAAGTTTTGCTATATAATGAAAACAAACAAACCCCAAATGGTTTGCATAGGGACAATGCCAACAGATTTGAACTGATGCCACAAGATCTACTTCCTATTCTGGATTTAGACCAGTAAAGGACATCGGTGAACATATCACAAATTGCTGAGACCAGCCCTTTTCTGCAATCTGTCAGCTGTAAATATTTATTCTCAAAAAGGATCAATGATCTATGTATGATCAGTTACTTTAAAGGTAAAGATAAAGGACCCCTGACAGTTAAGTCCAGTTGTGAATGACTCTGGGATTGCTGCTCTCATCTTGCTTTACTGGCCGAGGGAGCCGATATTTGTCCGCAGAGAGTTTTTCCGGGTCATGTGGCCAGCATGACTAAGCCGCTTCTGGCAAAACCAGAGCAGCACATGGAAATGCTGTTTACCTTCCCGCCGGAGCGGTACTTATTTATCTACTTGCACTGTCATGCTTTCGAACTGCTAGGTTGGCAGGAGCTGGGACAGAGCAACGGGAGCTCAACCCGTCGTGGGGATTTGAACCCCTGATTTTCTGATCGGCAAGCAAAGAGGCTCAGTAGTTTAGACCACAGTGCTACCTGTGTCCCCCTCAGTTACCTTAAAGGGTAAAGGGAAGCTCTGACCATTAGGTCCAGTCGTGACCAACTCTGGGGTTGCGGCGCTCATCTTGCTCAAACCCTTCCAGATCTAGGACATCAGTGTTTTCCAGTAAAATCCAATCTTTCAACCAGCAGAAGGCTGCGGATTCATAATATAACCTCAAGTCTGGCAGGGCAAATCCCCCTCTTTCTTTCGCATCAGTTAATATCTTAAACTTTATTCGGGGCTTTTTGCCCTGCCAAACAAACTTAGAAATATCCTTCTGCCACTTTCCAAAACATTCCACCTTGTCCACGATCTGTAGGGTCTGAAACAAAAATAACATTTTTGGCAATACGTTCATCTTTATAGCTGCTATTCGGCCCAACAAGGAAAGTTTCAATCTTGACCACGTTTCCAAATCTCTTTTGATTTCTGACCAACTTTTCTCGTAGTTGTCTTTAAACAAACTCAAATTTTTGGAGGTCAGATACACCCCTAGGTATTTTACTTTTTTAACCACATTTAATTCTGTTTCTTTCACGAACTCATCTGTTTCTGTAGTTGTCAAATTTTTTGCTAGAACCTTAGTTTTTTGCTTGTTCAACTTAAATCCCGCCACCCGACCAAAATCAGAAATTAATTCTAACACTCTTTTAGTACTAGAGACTGGCTCCTGCAATGTTAATACCAGGTCATCTGCAAATGCTTTCAATTTATATTGTTTCACTCCGACCTCAATTCCCTGTACCAACCGGTCCTTTCTAATCATGTTCAATAGCACCTCCAGAACTGAAATAAACAATAGGGGGGATAGAGGGCACCAAAGAGCTCTTGAACTATCAACGTTTAACATGTTTATCTGTTCTAACGATTTCTACCAGTTTTCCTTGCTCTCTGGTCTTGGCTTAATAGGCAAGAACTACATCTGATTTGTTCATTAGTAAGTAAATCCTGACATACAAGATGCAGTGTAAGCATACAGGAAACGAGGGTTTTAAAAGAATTGGTAAGAAAGAGATTGGAGCTAGATGTCATATAAGCTAGATGTCATATAAAATCTAAATGATGCAGCTATTGTGTATTTTTTAAAAACTATTTTTAAAATCTTTAGCAATTCCCCCCCCCCAATTGCTTACTTATTTTGCCCTATTAAGAAACCCAGTAATAGATGAATAAAGGATGCATCACACATTTTATTTCTGTGATCACAGGAGCATGATAAGAAAGGCCTATTTTAGATTGCAGCAAGTAATGTTAAGAAATCAGTAGATATTTCTGGTATATGTACAGTCATACTCTCTCATTAAATTCCTCTCTGAATCAAAACCATACCTATAAAGCCTCTAAATTCAGAGGTATGGTAGAAAATGTTAGCAATTTCAGAGTCAAATGTACACGGAGGATTGAGGCTGGCTTTTTCTCAAGAAATTACTGATAAAATCAATTGTAACTAGAGATAGCTTCAGCTTCAGATGGAATAATTGGCTGAACACAGGGATGATGTGTTCATATACCCTCTGTTACCGGAAAAATCCGAGGGCTTCCTTGGACAAAAACAAAGACAATGAGGCATCTGATCAAGGCCTGTATTTAAAATGAGCTTACAGATCTATTTACAAATGTTTTTATGCCAGGCAGAAGACCAGCTGGCTAATGACTTTGGCAGATGTTTATCCTCCTGGACAAGGGCCCCCCTGATTTATAGCAGGAGCCAAAATTCTCAAAGTTGTAAAAGGGAATTATAGGCTGGGAGCAAAAAGGTTACACTGACCCCACATATTACAGAATACAATCAAGCTGCAAAAGCACTATTAAGAGTTAGTAAATAGTAGGATTTATTGTTTAACAAAATATCATACCATGTGCCTCCCATTAGAGGCTTTAGCCACATTTTCCTACGGTTAAAGGGCAAGAGCTAATGGGAAAAGCAGCTGGCCAGGAAAGGGGGGTGTAAATTGAAGTGTTTTACTTTAAAAAGCTATCTATGTTAATGTATGAGATTTGTTGGCTTAAATGTAATGATGCAAAGGATTTAGAAAGTAAGAAATGTTAGATTCTTATGTTAGATTCTTATTTCATTGATGGTGTGTGAGAATGTGAACCCAAGATCTCTGTTTAAGACAAAATGTAAGACAGACTGAGCATCTGTTTTAGCCATCTATGGAGGGGCAAGAAGGGCAAAAGGTGATTTGGTAATTAAGGTGCCTTGTTGAGGCAAATGTAAGATATATGGCTACTTGTTTGCCATTTATGGATAGAAGGAAATATAGCTCTTTGTCTCCCATAAAAGGTAATAGGAAATGGGTGTATCTTTTATGATTGGTTCTAGCAAACAGCCAATAGGAATTTCAACCAGGCTGATTGGACAGAGGCAGCCAAAGGAGGAGCAAGGGGGCTGGGTTGAGGAAATATAAGTGCTGGCCATCAGGGCTGGAGGGCAGGCAGAGCTTTGGTAACCATATACCACTGTGCCTATCATTTATTTGTCTGACAAATAAATTATTATTTTAATTTCTCTATTGCTGTGTTGAATATTTCATTCCAGCTATGCGTTAACCACAAGCAGGGTGCTACAACACCAACCAGGATAACTTGGAGCAAAACAGCAGCCTGTAGGCTTGGCCTTTATTGAACTGTTGCAACAGGGTATTCCCCTCACTTGCAGGAGAGAGGAAAGACACAGAAAAATAGTGTGCAAGACCTTATAAAAACTTTTGAAATTCCCATCCTGTAGGTCAAGCCCACCCCCAGAAACATAATGCATACATTACAGAAAGGAGGGGTTGAGGGAGGAGTTGTGGTGGTAACATGAGTGTCCTGTCACCTGGCTGATTCCCTTCTCCCCCCTCCCCATGAGTCATTTTCAGAAGACAAAAGGTAGTCACAGTTTCCTGCCCCCTGAGGGAAGATCTGATCATTGTCCTTTGTTCCAGTCCATGCTGAATCCACTCCCATATGGAAGTTCTTTGTGATCTTGATTGTCTTCTGTCTAGGACCATCAGGGTTGGCATAGCAACTGGGCAGGGCTCCTGTGGATGTGCTGGGATGGTGAAGGGATTATGGCTGGCCTGTATCAAACCTTCCCCATTTTGTAGTCATTCCTTCATGGAGTAAAATAAAAGTGGAACAGTGCAAATCCGATGTATGGTTGATTTTCTATGAATTTATAACAGAAGTGTAGTGTGTGAGTGTGAGTGTGTGTGAAGTTTGTACAAACTGAATGATGGGGGAGGGTTTCCTGCTACACCTCCAACATTTCTCAGATGAAATTAGGGACGTTTCATTTCGTAATGATAATTTTACTATTTATACCCCCCCACACACATCTGACTGGGTTGCCCCATCCACTCTGGGCAGCTTCCAACATATATAAAAACATTAAACATTTTTTAAAACTTCAGAGGGCTCGGGGGGGTCGGATAACTCCATACCCTCCAAGAGTTCTCCAATGCAAATAGGGACATCCTAAGGAAAAGTGGGACATTCCAGGATCAAATCAGAAACCAGGATAGCTTCTCTAAATCAGCGACGTCCCTGGAAAATAGGGACCCTTGGAGGGTCTGTGTTCATAATTTTGGACCAAAATTTAAAATAGTGTACACATGGTAGGTTACAGGCTTGTCCTTACCATTATTCACAACGTGGCAAGAGAATCAATCATTTGTGTGGTGAATCACCTATATATTTGATGTGCCTAATTCCTTCATTCCTTTCACAGCCTGCCCGCTTTTGAACATCCATGCAGGGATATTCTTACTATACCGTGAAAGTAATTTTTATTTATTTATTTATTTAAAAAAAAATTATTAGATTTTCACAATTATAACAAATACTACATAGAGAAAAGAAAAAACAAACAAGATAACACAGAGACTAAAAGTAAAACAAGAAATTTAACACATATCTCTTGTAAAGCCCAATTTATCTTACATTGTTAATTGACTTCCTCAAATCCCTCCCGTCTGAATTTCATTGAATCTGCATATAACAGCTCTCCAATATCATTCTTCTACTAACATTTTCCCTAGCAATTAACTATCTTCTTCTCTTTTCTTAATATTCTAAATCCAACTTACTTACAATTAAGTCTTATTTTAATCCTAGGCCTGTTTGGTGCCTTCAAGTATCTTCTAATTATTTATATTACAATATTTAGTTAAATAGTCTTTAAAGTTCTCCCAGTCTTCTTGATATTGCTCTTCCTTCTGGTTGCGGATTCTTCCAGTCAGGTCAGCTAGCTCCACAAAGTCCAATATCTTCATCTGCCATTCTTCCACCGTTGGAATTTCTTGTGATTTCCAATTTTTAGCTAACAGCAGTCTTGCCGCTGTTGTTGTTGTTTAGTCATTTAGTCGTGTCCGACTCTTCGTGACCCCATAGACCAGAGCACGCCAGCCACTCCTGTCTTCCACTGCCTCCTGCAGTTTGGTCAGACTCATGTTGGTAGCTTCGAGAACACTGTCCAACCATCTTGTCCTCTGTCGTCCCCTTCTCTTTGTGCCCCCAATCTTTCCCAACATCAGGGTCTTTTCCAGGGAGTCTTCTCTTCTCTTGAGGTGACCAAAGTATTGGAGCCTCAGCTTCAGGATCTGTCCTTCCAGTGAGCACTCAGGGCTGATTTCCTTCAGAATGGATAGGTTTGATCTTCTTGCAGTCCACGGGACTCTCAAGAGTCTCCACTAGCACCATAATTCAAAAGCATCAATTCTTCGGCAATCAGCCTTCTTTATGGTCCAGCTCTCACTTCCATACATACATACTGGGAAAACCATGGCTTTAACTATACGGACCTTTGTTGCTTGCCACTGTAGTGGCATACAAAAATAGTCTAACATCTTTTGGGGGCAATGCCATTCCTATCATGAAAGTAATTTAATGTTGTTGTTTTTTTCCGTCAGTGTTCTGGGGGTTCTCCCGACACCCCAAACCAATTTCATGGCATGGAGGGGTGCACAGGAGGAGGAGGAGGAGAGCATCCCTGTTGCACAAGCAGAAGTCCTTCCATTGAGAAGACCCTTATATGAATCTCACCCAATATGTGCAGCAGAGGGCACTCACAGGTCAAAGTTCCATAGTACATACAGAATTTCTGCCTTTTAAGCTCCGCTCACTAACCTTCAGGTTTTGTCATGAGGGAAATTTGAATTGTCCTTGATGTTGGGTAAAATAAATCGTAAAATAAAAACCAAACACATACCACAGAGAGATGCCTCTCTTAACATTAGCTGTGTTAATTAATACAGAGCTGGTGTAGGAAGAGCAGAAATCTCTCCCTGCTTACTGCAGACCTATTTTTCAGGGACAGTCCTGGAGTTACAGAAGCCATTCTGGTTTCTGATTTGATCTCAGAATGTCCCGCTTGTCCTTAGGACATCCCTATTTTCATTGGAGAAATGTTGGAGGGTATGGAGTTATGTGACACCCTCCCCCCCAATCCAAAGAGATAAGTTAACTATGTAACCATTAGAAGGCGTCTGAGTGTAGCCCTGTTTAGGGAAGGTTTTTGATAAATGATGTTTTATTATGTTTTTATATATGCTGGAAGACGCCCAACGTTGTGAAATAGGACATCCCTATTTTCATTGGAGGGATGCGGGTGGCACTGTGGCTTAAATCACAGAGCCTAGGACTTGCTCTGTACCAGCTCCTGCCAACCTAGCAGCTTGAAAGCACGTCAACGTGCAAGTAGATAAATAGGTACCACTCTGGCGGGAAGGTAAACGGTGTTTCCGTGTGCTGCTCTGGTTCGCCAGAAGCGGCTTAGTCATGCTGGCCACGTGACCTGGAAGCTGTACGCCAGCTCCCTCGGCCAATAAAGCGAGATGAGCGCCGCAACCCCAGAGTCGTCCGCGACTGGACCTAATGGTTAAGGGTCCCTTGACCTAATGGACCTGGACCCCTGGACCTAATGGGCCTAATGGTCAAGGGTCCCTTTACCCTTACTTTTTCATCAGAGAAATGTTGGAGGGCATAATAGTGACCTGGCATTAACTAGCAGCAGGTACAGCCTGAAGGCAGGGGCGGAGGAAGGGGGGTGCGGTGGGGGCAGGTAGCCCCAGGTGCCACCACCGCCATGGGTGACAAAATGCCAGGTGGCACTCACCATGGGGCCTGCAATGCGCCCGAGCCACACGTCTTTCCTGTGAGTAACGTGGTGGCTTGGGCACCTGCAGGCTCTGCGTTGCCCCAAATGGTCTGCCTGCCACCTCCCTCTCAGCTGTAGGGCAGCTGAGGGGGAGGAGGCAGGCATCATCATCATCATCATCATCATTTATTATTTATACCCCGCCCATCTGGCTGGGTTTCCCCAGCCACTCTGGGTGGCTTCCAACAAAACACTAAAATACAATAACCTATTAAACATTAAAAGCTGCCCTAAACAGGGCTGCCTTCAGATGTCTTCTAAAAGTTTGGTAGTTATTTTTCTCTTTGACATCTTGTGGGAGGGCGTTCCACAGGGTGGGTGCCACTACCGAGAAGGCCCTCTGCCTGGTTCCCTGTAACTTGGCTTTTCGCAGTGAGGGAACCGCCAGAAGGCCCTCAGAGCTGGACCTCAGTGTCCGGGCAGAAGCTAACTAGGCATCAAGTCAGCCTGGATAGCTCAGTTGGTTAGAGCATGGTGTTGTTAATGCCAAGGTTGCAGGTTTGATCCCCGTATGGGACAGCTGCATATTCCTGCATTGCAGGGGGTTGGACTAGATGATCCTCAGGACCCCTTCAAACTCTATGATTCTATAGTGTGTGATGGGGGCACATCTCTTGCATAAGCAGCAGGGGAGACTCAACATCCTTTGCTGGAGACCCATTTGAAATTTGATGTGTGCATGGCAGCTCAGCTGGGATCTCTTACGGTGTGCTGAGACTTAGGTTTGCCCGGAGAGTGCTGGGTAAGATGGCTGACCCCCCAGCCAGTTTGAGAGCTTTCTGTATCTACTAGATCGGGTCCAAGATGGCGACGGCTTAGCAAGCAGGCTTCGGAGCTGTATCTACTAATGCACGATCCAGTTCATAGTATGATTTGCCCCACCCACAACCCAAATGTGTTTGGAATTTCACTATTGCCAACAACCCTCATACTTATGTAATAGTCTGATTTGGGAGTTAGTCATCAGCATTCTTGTTTTTCATATGCTGTATTTTGGATTTAACAAAAATATATTTAAAATGTTTAATGTTTTACTTAGAGAGAATATTTTTATTTTGCTTTACTTTGTACAACTCTAGGTGGCTCTAACGCAGTGGTATTTGGTAACAATCCACCAACTACCAGTTTTAGATGTAGGATTGGTATAAAAGCACAAAAGCTGTAATATAATTTGTGGGTGCTAGAGACAGACGCCACCAGTGGCACAGATTTCTGCCTTTAAAGCAGGTCTCCATTCTTGACCGTTGCCCTGGTCAAAATGCGAGTGATTAATCATTGAAAGGAAATATGCTCTTGAACAGATCCTGTTCATTTTTCAATGAGTCTTCTGCAAAAATATTTCATTAGTGTTAGGAGGGCTTATCATGTGGATTTCCTGTCCTGTATATCAAAATGCCTGGCACCAACAGTTAGAACATTTGCCTGGCTCAAGTTCTTTTGAGATGAAATGCACTGCCCCCCAAATATTTTTTAAAATAGCTTAACATTAAATAGACTTGGTGATTTTGGGGGTTTTTTTTAAAAGGAACTCACTTGTGGATAATTCCTGCACAGCTTGGATTTCCCAGCTAGCAGAAAGGTAGCATGTAAAGGATTACAAATTTCCTAAGAGCCCGTTTCTGGGTCAATCTCTGAGTCTTTGCAGGCAGAAGCTAGAAACTTGGGAATTGTGATTATAGTACCCAGTTATGTTGAAGTGTTGTGGGTCTCAAGGAGTTAACCCTCTGTGCTAAGTGGAAATGCTGATTCAGCAGCATGTGATGAGTCAGCATCACAAGACAAGGGGAGTTGCTTAATAGGTCTATAGCTGATTCCTGGATGGAAGAAGGCTGATTTATGATGATGCAAGACTGCCACTGGAATGAAGTCCTGCTTAAAATACAACTTCACTCCTGAGTGCTTCACGTGGGGCTTCTGTATATTGTGATAGGAATTTTGAGGTCTTAGATATTGTAGCACCCTGCTTGTGGTTAACGCTTAGCTGGAATGAAATATTCAACGCAGCAATAGAGAAATTAAAATAATAATTTATTTGTCAGACAAATAAATGAGAGGCACAGTGGTATGGTTACCAAGCTCTGGCCTGGCCTCCTGCCATTCTGGCCAGCACTTATATTTCCTTAATCCAGCCCCCTTGCTCCTCCTGTGGCTGCCTCTGTCCAATCAGCCTGGTTGAAATTCCTATTGGCTGTTTGCTAGAACCAATCACAAAAGATACACCCACTTCCTTCTGTCCTTTTATGGAACACAAAGAGCTATATATTCTTCCATCTATAAATGACAAATAAGTAGTAATATATCTTACATGTGTCTCAACAAGGAATCTTAATTACCAGCTCACCTCTTGCCCTCCTTGCCCTATTGCCTTCCAAAACAGATAGTTAATCTTGAATTTTTATCTTCAACAGATGTCAAGGATCTTGAGTTCACATCAACATTGAAAGATCTCCTTCATTTGAAGGTTTCTAAACAAAAAGCCTGACAACTATATATCAGGAGTGCTCTATGGCGTCTCCTGTCTGGCAGGGGGCTAGCCTGGTGGCTGACTTAATTTCAGGATAGTTAAAACTCTTACAACTATATGAAATAAGAATCTAGCATTTCTTAAATCCTTTGCATAATTACATTTAAGCCAATATATTTAATACATTATCATAGGTAGCCTTTTAAAAGGAATAAGGCCTTTGTAAAGTAAAAAAGGAACTCAGTAAAAAAAACAGCTTCAAAAGAAGCCTCTTCAGTTTACACCCCTCCTTTCACCCCTCCTTTCCAGCCAGCTGCTTTCCCATTAGCTCTTCCCAACATTTATTGCCCTTTAACTCTCTCAGTTTAAAAAAAAAGAAACAGCTTTAAAAGATTTCCTTAAAATGCTCTCTTTTTCTGCCAGCTAGATGCCTCTCCATTGCTCTTGGCCTTTTTAACCTTAGGAAGAAGATATGGCTCATTTTACTGGGAGGCACATGGTATCATTTTATTATTTACTCATTCCTAATTATGTTTATCTCTGCTTTTTTTATCTTCTGTAACATGTAGGATCAGTGTCTGCTCTCAGCCTGTAATTTCCTTTTTTACGACTTTGAGAATTGTTTTCTGCTATAAATCAGGGGGCCCCTTGTCTAGAAGGAAAAACATTGCCAAGGCCTTTTAGGCAGCTGGTCTTTTGCCTGGCATGAAACATTTGAAAATCTTTAACATACAGGCCCTGATTGAAATATATAAGCTTTGATAAAAAATGCAGGCTTATGATTAGATGCCTCATTCCCCCCTTTCAAGCTCAAGGACCTTCATCCCAAGTGTCCTTGATAGCTTGACCTTCATCATATTCCTGAGGTAAAGCTCTGTATAGGGCCATGATATGAGGTAAAGTTTCATTTGAAATCATCTTGCTAATTGTACTTCTAAAACACGAAATGATACATGGCATCATACATAAAACCATTACTACTACTGTCAAGAAAAACAAGCAAGACAATAGTATCCCTTTGAGTCCTGCGACATTAGGTAACCAATTGGTGAGCCATCCCATATCCCATCCTTCCCATGTTTGTACTGGGACATGTGCTATATTCTCCATCTTTGTGGCCAACACACGGATTGCCTCACCATTATCAGAAATGTTAAAGCAACAGGCATTCCCTGTCAAGTTCAAGACTCCACATAGGCCTCCCTGCCTGGCAAGTACATAAGCCATTCCCATTTTCAGCTGCAAAATGGCGGCTCTACTTTCATCCAACTGTTGTGCAATAAGTCTCAAACTCTGGGCCGTTGCATTGGTTACAAGTTCCACTACTGCTTGCAATCGAATTATTCTGTTTAGATTATAAATAGGATCCCGTGCCCCTTGTATGAGCTCACCAGGATTCCAGAAGGCAGGATCATAATAGGCTATAATGCGTTCTGGTGGCCAATCATCAGTATCGCTCCAACTTTGGGTACTTCCTCCTGCTATATGAGAAATATCAGCGTTTCTTCGTGTACGCTTGGCCGAACTAGTGGGCATAATCCACATTGGTGGTAATACCCATCCCAAGAAACAAGTCCCACTCCATTTGGAAGGGAGTTTCTTGTATGCCCATTCTCCACATATCCACCACAACCATCGGGTCTGAGGTTTTTGGTACGTGGAGTGCAGAAGGCGAAATATCAAAAGGGGTAGAGAGTTCACAGTGCAGTATGTTAGATTGCCTTTTTCTGTCACAGTTATGTTCCATACCACTTTCCATGCATGAATAAAAGGAGGTGCACAGGGCAAGGTATTCCGAGTTCGATAGGTAGTACCGTTTGCCCAGGTTTGACTATTCTTAATATAATCCCAAGTATAGTGGCAATGAGAAGAGCCTATCATGGTAGGATCAGCTGCATCTGATGATTTATGCACACAGATTTCCCCTTGTACAGGTATAACTCGTATTGGTTTAGTTGAGTTCCATCCGGGGAAATTCTGTACTTCTGTTTGGTGTGGCATTTCGCTTACCATACCAATGGCACTTAATGGTATTGGTAATAAGGGCATACCTCCCTCTGAATCATCTGGCCCAAGAGAGCAAACAAGGCAATTAGTCCTATTTGCAACATTGGCTACCATCTCAGCTAAGCCTACCCACATATTGTGGTCATGGCGGAATCCATATTTAGCAAATTTGGTCAGATTCAAGGACCCTTCCCCTTCCCAAGGGATCAGGATTAATAATAAAATCATGTTGATGTCTAGCATATGCATTCCTTCCACAAAAGATTACCTTATTGTGATAGCAAATAAATATTAGCCCCAATATAATTCCCCCAGTGACAGAAATGGGGAACCACCAAGACCAAAACATATATCCCGAGGATCCCCAATGAGTAATATCCCTTATAATTGTTCCACAAGGGGGCAGTCAATCAATTGTATAAGAGAATCTTCCCGTTCACAGTCGCTGGTTCAGACGCTCCTCAAGCTTCAGGCGTGCGCAGGTCAGCCAGCTTCCAGGTTGTGGCTGCAGCAGGCCGGTCGTCTAATGTTGCCCGTGACCTAGCCCGTTCCCGGTAGGGCTAGATACAGGGGTTTTTGGAGAGAGTCAGTTTTAAAGGATTAGAGGGGTCACCTTTGCACGTCCAACTGCCTTCGGACTTCTTCAAACGAGAGTGATGAATCCAGGGGGTCACCTCAGCTACCTTCACCGCTGTTAGAGTAGAGAGCAAGACGGTGTAAGGTCCACGCCACTTAGGTGCAAGTGGATCGCGTTTCCACTCTTTCACCCATATGCTATCGCCAGCCTGGAACTGATGAATCGGCTCGGCAATGCTGCACGGCGTGCGCTCGAGGGCCCACCTGTTAAGAGAAACAAAAACACGGGAGAGAGATTGCATTTGTCCCTGTGTCACATAGTCTCCTATTTGTTTAAGGTCAGCTGGAATATCCTGAACAAAGGAGGGCGGCCTCCCATACAGGAGCTCAAAAGGTGACAACTTAAGTCTTTTTGTGGGTGCACACCGAACACGAAACAGTGTTATGGGTAACACATCTACCCATCCCAATCCCGTTTCCTGGGTTAATTTTGCCAATTGGGTTTTCAGAGTCCGATTCATTCTTTCAGTTTTCCCTGAACTCTGAGGCCTATATGCTGCATGCAGTCTCCATTTTACTTGTAGGACTCGACATACATCTTGTACTACTTGATCAATGAACGCTGGCCCATTATCACTTCCAATGCATCTAGGTAATCCAAACCTTGGGATCAATTCAGTGAGGAGTCTCTTAGTTACCTCTCGTGCTTTTTCAGTTCGGGTGGGAAAAGCTTCAACCCATCCGGTAAGAGTATCTACAAACACAAGGAGATACTTGAATCCCTTAGAAGGGACCAGCTCTGTGAAGTCCACAATTAGGCTTTCGATGGGGACGTATCCCACATGCTGAATTCCAGGAGGTTGTACCGGTCCCTGCCTGGGATTGTTTTTAGCACAAAGAACACATTTCTGTGAAATGCAAGTTGCTAATTGTGATAGATTAATAATATACAACTTCCGACTGAGACTCTCTCTGGTTGCAGTACCGCCAAGGTGAGTAGATTCATGATAATTTCTTACAATTGTGCCTGCTAGATGATGAGGTACATAAATCCTATTGTCCGGCAGGATCATCCAACCGTCCTTCACAACCGCTCCTTCCTGTTCAGCCCACTTCCTCTCTTCTGGGGTATAGTGAGGTTTAACTTCTTCTGGAACTATCTCTGGTATGAGGGCTGCTATAAATCCTCCCACAGGCTTTAGGGCTGCCTCTCGGGCTGCTTTGTCAGCAGCATGATTTCCTCTGGTTATTGGATCCCTTCCTCGTCCATGACCTTTGCAGTGCATTACAGCAATCTGTTCTGGAGCCCATACTGCTTCTAACAGGATTTCTACTTCAGGTCCATATTTCAAGGCCTTCCCGTGGGCTCCGATTAGACCTCTTTCTTTCCATAGAGCTCCATGTGCATGCAGGGTTAAGAAGGCATATTTAGAATCAGTATAGATGTTTGCCTTACATCTGGCTGCCAATTGCAGAGCTCTAGTTAAACCTATAAGTTCAGCTTTTTGTGCTGAGGTGCCAGCAGGCAAAGCTTCAGCTTCCACAACTTCCTCATTGGTGACCACAGCATATCCTGCTCGTCTGGCACCTTCATGCAGGTAACTGCTACCATCAGTATAATATACAACATCTGGATTTTTCAATGGCTCATCTTTCAGATCAGGTCTACTGGAATAAACTTCATCCATTATTTGGAGACAATCATGTGATTCTTCATCATCTACCTCTGGTAGGGGCAGCAAAGTCGCTGGATTGAGCATATTCACTACTCGTAGATGAATCCTGGGATTTTCACACAATAGGCCTTGGTATCTAGCCATCCTTGGGTTCGTTAGCCAATAACTACCCTTATATTCCATGAGTGTCAGAACAGCATGAGGTACATTCACATACATCGTCTGGCCAAAGGTAAATTTATCAGCTTCTTTGACAAGGCTTGCAGTGGCCGCTACTGCCCTTAGGCATGGAGGCCATCCTTTTGCTACTGAGTCCAATTGTTTAGACAAATAAGCTACTGGACGGTTCCAACTTCCTAATCTCTGGGTCAGGACTGCCGCTGCAATCCCATTCTGTTCATGTACATACAGCTGAAAGGGTTTTTCCGAATTAGGCAATCCAAGGGCTGGTGCCTCCATAAGTCGTTGTTTGATAACTAAAAAGGCTTGTTTCTGCTCAGGTCCCCATACGAATGGGTCCTTTTCTGCACCTCGAGTGCTTTCATGTAAGGGCTTGGCCAGACTGCTGAAATCAGGTATCCATAGTCTACAAAACCCTGCTGTTCCCAGGAATCCTCTAAGTTGTTTTCTTGTGGTAGGTTCCTTGATAAGGCAAATAGCTTCTTTCCTCTCTGGTCTCAATGCTCGTTGTTGGTGTGAGATGTCAAAGCCCAAATATTTGACCTTTTCTAAACATAACTGTGCCTTTTTCTGGGAAACTCGGTAGCCAGCTTCCCAGAGCAAGTGGAGCAGTTCCTCTGTCCCTTCTTTACAGGTATCAAAATCCTTTGCCGCTAGTATAAGATCATCCACATATTGCAGAACCACCTTTTCTCCCGGTATTGAAGGGTAACTTGTTAGATCCCTTGCCAAGGCAGTGCCAAATAAAGTTGGGGAATTTTTGAATCCCTGGGGCAATCTTGTCCAGGTTAGCTGGCCTTTTGTTCCTGTCAAAGGGTCTTCCCACTGGAAGGCAAATATAGGTTGGCTCTGTGGTGCCAGCCGGCAACAGAAGAATGCATCTTTCAAGTCCAATACAGTAAAAAATGTTGCTTCTGGTGGGATCAAACTCAGCAAGGTATATGGGTTTGGTACATTTGGGTGCAAGGTCTCGATAGCCTGGTTTACGAGCCTCAAGTCCTGTACTGGCCTGTATTCATCTGTCCCAGGTTTTCGAACAGGCAAAAGGGGTGTGTTCCATTCTGATTGGCAGGGCTTAAGCAGACCATATTTTAATAGGCGGTCCAAATGTTTCTGGATGCCCTCTGCTGCTCGCCGGGGTAAGGGATATTGCTTTACAGATACGGGGGTAGCCATAGGTTTTAGGGTTACTACAATTGGAGCTATATTCTTAGCCATTCCTGGTGGGCTATTTTCGGCCCATACTCCTGGTGGCACCTGTAGAGTTCGGAGGAGCTTGTTTAATTCTGTATCCAATGTGGGTTGGACTTGCAAGGCTGACATTAGGCGCCATGATTGTTCCTTAGGTACTGAGAGGGTAATTATTCCTGCTGCTTTTGATGGCAGTTTCATTTCTGGACCTCGAGGAGTGAAGGTGATTTGGGCCTGCAATTTGGACAGCATATCTCTGCCTAAGAGAGGTATTGGACACTCAGGTATATACAAAAACTGATGGGTTAAACGATGTCCCCCAATCTGGCATTCCAAAGGTTGGAGGAAAGACCTCTTAGCTGACTGTCCAGTGGCACTTTTAATGACTACACTTTTGGATGCCTTTTTCTGCAATAGTTCTGGGAGTACTGAGTATTCAGCCCCAGTATCTATCATAAAGTCTATTAAATGGCTCCCTAATTGAATCGTGACCGTGGGCTCCTGGAAGCCTAACTTTATGGAGTCCGGTCGTTCCTAGTCTTGGGTAAAATCCTCTTCTGCCAGTCCAATGAAATTGTCTCTACTCCGTCCTTGTCCAGGTCTCTGATATCTTCCATCTCGGATCATTCCCCGTCCCCGTCCCTGGTTTCTTGGGCCGGAGCCTGGGCCTGGGCCTGGGCCTGGGCGTACTTCTTCCAACCTCAAGGGTTCAGGACACTCCCGCTTCCAGTGACCCTCCTTCTTGCAATTCGCACATTGATTCCTTCCCAGTGGTGGATTCTTTCCTCGCCCTCTCCCTCCATTTAAGGGGCGGTGGTCTTGCTTCACTGCTGTGGCTAGCATTACCATCTTTTCCTTCTGCCACTTCTTCTTCTCTTGTTTCTCAGCCTCATCCCTATTCCGATAAACTCGGCGTGCAATGGCCATAATTTGGCTCATCAGCATCCCTTCCCATCCTTCTGATTTCTGAATTTTCTTACGAATGTCAGAAGCGCACTGGGCCACAAATGTAGCAGTAATCATTCTGCTGTTTTCAGGGGCTTCAGGGTCAAAAGGAGTCCATATACGATAGGCTTCCTGCAGCCTCTCTAAAAAGTCTCCCGGACTCTCATTTGGTTTCTGTTCTACTTCTGAGACTTTAGACATATTAGTGGGCTTCTGGCATGCCCTGCGGATACCTTGCACAAGTGTCTGGCGGTAGGTGGTAAGTCTGGCTAGGTGAATTGCATTGTTTGGATCCCAATTAGGATCTTCCAAGGGAAAGTTGTCTTGGAGATGACGGTCAATATTAAAAATATTTCCCACTCTGGCCTGCTCACGCAAATATATCTGTGCCTTTTCAATTATGTCTCTCCTTTCCTCAGTGGTGAAAAGAGTATTTAGGAGCTGGCGACAATCTGTCCAAGTAGGGCTATGAGTATTTACTATTGAAGTCACCAAGTCCATCATAGCCTGAGGTTTTTCTGCGAAAGATGGGGTGTGTGTTTTCCAATTCATCAGATCCGTAGTCCTGAATGGAATATATTGCAGGGTCGAAGTTCGAGGTGGCCGTGGTCCGGGTTGCCCGTTAACCAGCACAGGCTCCTCAAGTGCATCAAATACTCTTCTAAGAGGGGCTACTACGTGACCTTTCTCTTCACTTTGCTCTAGGGGCCTCAAATCATAGGGGATGGTATCTGTCCCAAGGCGTTCTTTTAGCAGCTTTATATGCCTGGCTGTATTGCTTGCTGACCGATCAAGGTCTCCCTGTAACTTCTGTAATATTTCTCTGGGACTTGGATGTACAGGGGTTTGGGGTGGGCAATCAGTTGTTCCACTAAAGGAGACTGTAGATGGAATAACCATTTCTGCTTGGGCTTTATTATAGGACTCCAATGCCTCCTGAAGATATTTATCATAATCTATCAAGGAATCAAGCTCTGTGACTCCACCCCCATTATTCATTCCAGTTTCTTGCCTTGGGGTTACAACTGGTGGAGTGTTTGGATTAGGCTCCCTTCGATGTGGAGCATAGGGTGGAGGTGGAAGCACCTCTTCCTCTGGTCCCTCAAAAATGGGTTTGAGTTTATTTGGCAAGATTCCTTTCCTAGCTTCGGCTTTTACAGCCAATAATTTGCATCGTTTGACTTTGCATTCCCTTATCCATGGAGGATTTTTATTTAATGTGCTCAGCCAGGAATCTATATATGAAAATTGTTCTGGGCACCCTCCAGTTTCTTTGGCGATATTAGTCCAAAGTTTGCTTACTAAATTTATATCAAAGGTTCCCTGAGATGGCCATTCAGTATTTTGTTTTGGCCATTCTAGTTCACATAACGTTCTCAAGCGCTCTGGCGTCATTTTGACTCCATATGCCCCTGAGAAGGCTTTCTTAAAATTATTTAACATACATTCAAGAGGTGTATTTCCCCCCTTTGAACCCCCAACTCCCATTGTATGGCCCTGTGAAGTATCCACTCAGTCACTCACACACGCGCTTTGTGAGGTTCCTTGCCCAGTGAAGTCGCCTTACTGGGAACCGAAGTACTACCCACGCCACACTCAGGTCAGCTACAGATTGCTCTGTACTTTCTCACACATACAATGCGCTAGATACTTCACCACACTCTACCTCCCAATTTTCCCTTTTCCTCCACCAGACCAACATCTGATGTACCCAACCACCTAGCGTACTCAGTTCCCCCTTACTGAGACGCAGAAGTTTGATCAAGACTTCTCTTCCTCCCAATTAATTGGAGGGCCTCAAATCCCTTTGTGCACTTACCCTTGGCTGGTTCCCTGTTTCCCCCCGGTCCGTCGCCGCCAGTGAGCAGGGTATCAGACAGACGAGTCTTCTGCGTCCCCCCTGGAAAAATTTACCAGTGCGCGCTGGGTAAGCAGTTTAGAGATCCTCTCTCTTGTACCCTGCCCAGTAGGGCGAAGGGGCTGCGTTCCAGCAGACCACTTATCCGAGTCACGGCACCATAAAATGTAGCACCCTGCTTGTGGTTAACGCTTAGCTGGAATGAAATATTCAACGCAGCAATAGAGAAATTAAAATAATAATTTATTTGTCAGACAAATAAATGAGAGGCACAGTGGTATGGTTACCAAGCTCTGGCCTGGCCTCCTGCCATTCTGGCCAGCACTTATATTTCCTTAATCCAGCCCCCTTGCTCCTCCTGTGGCTGCCTCTGTCCAATCAGCCTGGTTGAAATTCCTATTGGCTGTTTGCTAGAACCAATCACAAAAGATACACCCACTTCCTTCTGTCCTTTTATGGAACACAAAGAGCTATATATTCTTCCATCTATAAATGACAAATAAGTAGTAATATATCTTACATGTGTCTCAACAAGGAATCTTAATTACCAGCTCACCTCTTGCCCTCCTTGCCCTATTGCCTTCCAAAACAGATAGTTAATCTTGAATTTTTATCTTCAACAGATGTCAAGGATCTTGAGTTCACATCAACATTGAAAGATCTCCTTCATTTGAAGGTTTCTAAACAAAAAGCCTGACAACTATATATCAGGAGTGCTCTATGGCGTCTCCTGTCTGGCAGGGGGCTAGCCTGGTGGCTGACTTAATTTCAGGATAGTTAAAACTCTTACAACTATATGAAATAAGAATCTAGCATTTCTTAAATCCTTTGCATAATTACATTTAAGCCAATATATTTAATACATTATCATAGGTAGCCTTTTAAAAGGAATAAGGCCTTTGTAAAGTAAAAAAGGAACTCAGTAAAAAAAACAGCTTCAAAAGAAGCCTCTTCAGTTTACACCCCTCCTTTCACCCCTCCTTTCCAGCCAGCTGCTTTCCCATTAGCTCTTCCCAACATTTATTGCCCTTTAACTCTCTCAGTTTAAAAAAAAAGAAACAGCTTTAAAAGATTTCCTTAAAATGCTCTCTTTTTCTGCCAGCTAGATGCCTCTCCATTGCTCTTGGCCTTTTTAACCTTAGGAAGAAGATATGGCTCATTTTACTGGGAGGCACATGGTATCATTTTATTATTTACTCATTCCTAATTATGTTTATCTCTGCTTTTTTTATCTTCTGTAACATGTAGGATCAGTGTCTGCTCTCAGCCTGTAATTTCCTTTTTTACGACTTTGAGAATTGTTTTCTGCTATAAATCAGGGGGCCCCTTGTCTAGAAGGAAAAACATTGCCAAGGCCTTTTAGGCAGCTGGTCTTTTGCCTGGCATGAAACATTTGAAAATCTTTAACATACAGGCCCTGATTGAAATATATAAGCTTTGATAAAAAATGCAGGCTTATGATTAGATGCCTCAATATATGGTAATGTTCATAAGCGTACCAACCAAGCACATACATAGATCAGCACAGGAAGACCAACCTGGAACCAATTTGATTCCTAAACTGAGCAAATGTTTTCTTTGCAAGGTCAAAGTGGGAAACCTCCCATTGTCTCTTTCCTCACAAATCCTGCCTTAAGGACACATTTAAGATATGAATAGGGTGTGAGCCTGTGACCTGGCCCAGGAACTAAGTATTTATCATTACAAAAGACTAGCCAGGCTCCCCAGGAAATCCAATCAAGTAACCTGCCAGATAGGAGATAAACAATGACAGGAGAAAAACAACATTCAAATTTCTGTTTTAAACCGCCTTTTCTGTGATGTAGGTATGATGTTTCTGGGGGTGGTCTTGATTTACAGGGTAGCAATTTCAAAAGTCTTTATAAGGCCTTGTGCACCATTTTTCTGGGTTCCTCCTCTCTCCTGCGGGTGAGGGGAGCACCCTGTTGCAACAGATCAATAAAGATCAAGCTTACTAGCTGCTTTGCTTCTCAATATTCTCTGGTTGGCCTCTGTTATCTTCTCCTACCAATAGGGACCCTACGTAAGGACTCTATATGGGCTCTTGGATACCCCATAAGGGAAAAGGGCAATTTTTGTTTACGACAATATCATGACAAGTTACGCATCACATGATAATTCTTTGTCAAGGCCAAATGCCCTCTGCAGCCAAAGTGCCTTTTGCCAGCTTCATCGGGTTCAACAGCCATGGCTGTTCCTGGACAGTACTAGCCCTGACCACTGCAGTCCATGGGCTGGTAAATTGCAGGCTGGATTACTGCAATGAGTTCTATGTGTCTGCCCTTCAGATTAGTCCAGAAACAGCAGCTGGTTTAGGATGCAGCGGCCAGACTGCTGAGGAGGGCATCTGGCCTGGAACATGTGGCACCATTTTTGAAACAGCTGCACTGGCTGCTCATCTGCTAGAGAGCCAGATTCGAGGTCCCTGTATTAATTTGCGAAGCCCTGAACCATTTAGGTCCAAGGTACCGTAGGGATCTCCTGAACCCTTATATCCCATCTTGATCACTGAGATCATCTGCGGGAGCGCCGTTCGTTGTTCCCCCAGTTTATGAGGCTGCGTTGATTTGAATCTTTCTCAAATCTTTAATATCAAATAAATTCAGCAGCGGCAGCAGCAGTGTGGTCAAGTTCCAATAGTCCTCAAATTTTATAAGGATCATAAAAACAAATTAGTGCAAATGCAAATTAGAGCACACTAATTGCCACATTTCCTTGAAGTGGCCAACTTGCATTAGACTTAATTATGTCCTTTCACCAGAAAAAAAGGCTGCAAAGGCTGTATGCGCGTTTTCCCTCGATTGCCTGGAATTTATTCCCTGTGACCCTCTAAGCTTTTGAAAGTTTCCATGGCAACAGCTTTTTGCAAACATTTAAATGGCTACAGATGGAAGCCCTCCCATCCTTGCCCGAGCATAATTCCTTAGGGCCAGCACAAATGTGTTGGGCTCAAGTTATCTCCATGGTCCAGGCCCATCTAGATGGGTGATGCTCTGCAGTCCTAATGAGATGATGGTTTTGGGAGGAGGGGAACATTCTGGGACAAGGTAGACCTATAAAAAACAGGATGGAACCAGACTGTTGGCGCTTAAGACCAAAAAGGTGGCAGAGCAGCTTTTAAACTGATTGAGGGTCCAGTTTGGAACAAATCTCCCCCTGGGATGAGGATAATACAAACAATGAAAAATTTAAATGGGCTAGGTGAAATGAACCTAGGCGTTGCGAGTGCAGGGGCCCAGGATAATTCAGAGAGGTTAAGGCACTAATAATAATAATAATAATAATAATAATAATAATTATTATTATTATTATTATTATTATTTCTTTATACTCTGCACATCTGGCTGGGTTTTCCCAGCCACTCTGGGCAGCTCCCAACAGAATATTAAAATAAATACTTGTGATATAAGGTACTTTAAACTAATGTTATTTGCTAATGCTGAACAAATATAAAGCAGGTATTTAATTTTATTTGTTGATAATGATATATTAAAATTGGAAAAAATAAAAAACAGATAATTAAAACTAATTATATCTGTGTGTAAAAATGTATTAAAATTGAAAATAATGATTGCTAACAACACTGGGAAGGAGCAAAGGAATGAGGGCAGTGGGGATTGAACTGAAATAGCAGACAAGGTCCTGTTGTCTTGCACCGGCAGGGCAGAAAGTGTAGGCGAGTCTGTTTTCCTGGAAACAAACAGTAGACCTCCCCCGTTGTTCCCCTCACACCAATTGAAAGCACGTAGACGGGAAATCATCACCAACTTCAACATGACACACTTTATGGGTCAAGCATTGGGTACCCAGTAGATCCAAAGTCATCACAGATCTGCCCCTAAAATGCTCTGCTTCAAGACTTTTGTGGAATCTGCACACATATTAAAAAAACTGCTGTGAAAATGCTTTTTTTTTAAAAAAAAAGCATTTTGAAAAACACATTGCATTTGGCATAGCTCACTGTCGCCATCTAGCGTCACATTTCTATATTGTACTTTACAACACATTTAAAACGTTTTATTTGCAGCTCTCCTCACCTCCCGGCAAATAAAAGGGGAAGAAATGGAGGCAGTGAGAGATTTTACTTTCTTGGGCTCCATGATCACTGCAGATGGTGACAGCAGTCACGAAATTAAAAGACGCCTACTTCTTGGGAGGAAAGCGATGACAAACCTAGACAGCATCTTAAAAAGCAGAGACATCACTTTGCCGTCAAAGGTCCGTATAGTTAAAGCTATGGTTTTTCCAGTAGTGATGTATGGAAGTGAGAGCTGGACCATAAAGAAGGCAGATTGCCAAAGAACTGATGCTTTTGAATTGTGGTGCTGGAGGAGACTCCCCCCCCTTTCAAATCCTTTATTATTTTATTCACATAATATACATTCTTTACAGCAAACAACTCCAAGATAAGCAGACAACTCCAAAAGGAGGAGACTCTTGAGAGTCCCATGGACTGCAAGAAGATCAAACCTATCCATTCTTAAGGAAATCAGCCCTGAGTGCTCATTGGAAGGACAGATCCTGAAGCTGAGACTCCAATACTTTGGCCACCTCATGAGAAGAGAAGACTCCCTGGAAAAGACCCTGATGTTGGGGAAGATGGAGGGCACAAGGAGAAGGGGACGACATAGGACGAGGTGGTTGGACAGTGTTCTCGAAGCTACCAGCATGCGTTTCACCAAACTGCAGGAGGCTGTGGAAGACAGGAGTGCCTGGCGTGCTCTGGTCCATGGGGTCACGAAGAGTCGGACACCACTAAACAACTAAACAACAACAACAGCTGAGTCCCTAGCACTGTCTGTTGATCTGCAGCCAGAGTGCTATATGAAGCCATACCTGGATTTTCCATTGTGGATGCACAAACACGCACACACATGGCAGAGCTCACTTACTCCCGCCAAAGATAATTTCTGCCTTCTCCCAGCAGATCTGCAGGATCGGATTGGACTGACAGCCACCAAATGTCGAAGCTTGTCACAATTTTGAAGCTATATAGCAAGCTTAAGGAATTTCCACAGAAGAAATTCATGTTGAGATATTCTCTTATTACACGACTGTATCTGCTCACTTTCACCACATGCATTGCATATATACCTGGAGGGAAATAAATAGATTTTATATAAACTTTAAAAATTAGACAAAATTAACTTTCCACAGGCATTGGAGGATAAGAGAGCAATGCACAGTGCTGAATCATTTGTATGGGCAGCCTGGAGAGAAAACAATGATTGCGTGAGAATGCTAATTCCATACATCTGAAGCTAGCATTTAATTCTGCATCCACATAATGGAGGCTTCATTATGTTAAAGAACAAAAATAAAAACTGAAATTCTGCTCAATTTAATCACATAGTCTTTGTGTGTTGGCAAGTCAATAAAGCAATAGATTTACCATGTCTTTGGTTGGGCGATGGGAGGGGGAGAAACAATAATTTGCAACAGGCTAAACTAGCAGTGACATGCGAGGCACATAAAGAGTCTCCTAATTTCGTAAAAAACATTAATAACAAGGCAGGCTGCAAGGGAAGCGTGTTTAATCATTTCATTTCCTAGCAATTCATTTCTTCTGATTAAATCACTCCTCAACTATTTTGCCACCCATAGTAGAAAACATACTGGATTAAACTTGTGTGCATTTAAGTGTTTTGCATTGTTGAGAATCTTGGAACATAGTATTTTCGAAAGAGGCATTCAATAAGACGCAGGTCCAAAAGATGTGTAAGGTACAATAGCCTTTTCTGCATAATCTTCTGGGCCAGCTAGCAGACAAAATAAGTTCCTGAAGCCTTTTCTTCACAAGGCAGATTATGTCCCAGATAAGATAGTGATTATGGTTTATGTAAGGTGATACCTTATTGTTTCCTCCAGTGTGTTCATATGTGTTTGGTTGGGGGTTGCGGGGGCGGCGGCGGGGAATAGGTAAAGGTAAAGGTAAAGGACCCCTGGACAGATTAAGTCCAGTCAAAGGTAACTATGGGGTTGCGGCGCTCACCTCGCTTTCAGGCCAAGGGAGTCGGCGTTTGCCCACAGACATGTGGCCAGCATGTCTAAACCGCTTCTGGCACAACGGAACACTATAATGGAAACCAGAGCACACGGAAACGCTGTTTACTTTCCCACCACAGCAGTACCTATTTATCTACTTGCACTGGTGTGATTTCGAACTGCTAGGTTGGCAGGAGCAGGGACTGAGCAACGGGAGCTCACCCTGTCGTGGGGATTCAAACCGCCAACCTTCTGATCAGCAAGCCCAAGAGGCTCAGTGGTTTAGACCACAGCGCCACCCGTGTCCCTATGGTGGTGGGGAATATTACCAGTTGGGACAGGTTGGATTTTCAAATGCTGGCAGGTACACAAGTCATATAGCCTTGTTCTATTCCTCTTCTAATGCCAGTGATGGAATTTGTCTCCTGCTAACATGCAGGAAGAAACTGCACCCATCTGTAAGAGGGTTTCTGAGAGCTCACCTACGGCACAGGTGATTCATGCTCAAATCCTCTAAAGCAGGCTTGGATAACCTCTGGCCCCCCAGATGTTCTTGAACTACAACTCTCATCCCTGATCAATGGCCATGCTTGCTGGAGCTGATGGGAGTTGTAGTTCAACAACATCTGGAATCATAGAATTGTGTAGTTGGGTTACAGACGCTTCAGGTTACAGACACTTCAGGATACAGACTTCGCTAACCCAGAAATATTACCTCAGGTTAAGAACTTTGCTTCAGGATGAGAACAGAAATCGCGTGGCGGCGGCGTGGCAGTAGCGGGAGACCCCATTAGCTAAAGTGGCACCTCAGGTTAAGAACAGTTTCAGGTTAAGAACAGACCTCCAGAATGAATTAAGTTCTTAAGCAGAGGTACCACTGTACAGGAATATGTAGCTGTCCTATAAGGGGATCGAACCTGCAACCTTGGTGTTATGAGCACCACTCTCTAACCAACTGAGCTACCCCATGGAGGGCCCAAGGTTCTCTGCACCTGACTCTAAAGAACAGCAGCTTATTCTCTGGAATCAAAATAACATTGCTGTAAAGAAATTAGGGTGCATTACCAAATGTACCAGCAGGGTATATCATTCAGAACTTGGCATTTGAAAACGCCTGATTTCTTTTCACACCATTCAAAACAAACTGATCCACTTTACTATCCTTTTCTTCTGGGCTTCAAAAATATAATTCCGACAAGAAAAGCCCCTTTGTAAGGTAAACGGTAGGGCTGCGGTGGTATCACAGCTCCGAGAAGTTGAGTTCCATTGAATTTTCAGCCTCCGGGGCTCTGAAGTGGCTACAGAAAGTCTTTGTAAAAAATAATAATGTTAATATAATCACATATTTCAGCACAAAGCTGAAAAGACAGCCCAGCTACCAATGGTAAAATGTATTTTTCTCCTTTCATGTCTGAGGGTTACATGTGAGCAGGTTAAAATGGCCCAGGGTGGGAACTTCAGTACATAACCTTCTTCTTCTTCTTATCTAAATTATATAATTCGGTATTTGAACTATTGGTGTTAATAATTGTATTATAAATTGGTATTGTTATAATGAGGCTATTATTAGATTATAATTGAAAACTAATAAAAATATTATTATTATGAGAGAGAGAGAGAGAGAGAGAGAGAGAATTCTTATTCTTACATGCCATTTCAATCTATGAAAAGTGGTGGGTGAGTCTGCATTCCCCTAGGTCCAGCTTTGGAACTACCCCCCAAAAATGGGTATCTGTAATCACCCCCCAAGTAAATTGCACCATCTAATAGCCAGTTGCTCCAGGTCCTATCAGCTTTGGGCTTCTGGAATTGCACAACATCCCTATAGAGGTTGACCAGGACTCCCGCATTGAATAACATTCAGGGCCATGGAAAAGGCTGAGGAGTGAAACAAGGCAGTACAAATTGAACAGGAGCAGAGAATAATTTAGGGGCTGTGTTTGTGCAACTAGTTGGAGTGCTGAATTCCACGAAGAGTTCTAAAGGGAAGCAATTTGGCAACTTATTATGTGGCATGCCATGAAGATGCTCCTGTCTTTTCAGAGCATGTATTTATCTGAATTGCCTTTGACTTAGCATTCTCTTGGATCACTTGTGAAGTGCTGAGAGCAATATACCCACAGCTGGCACTCGCTGGGTTCTTATATATATTTTTCTATTCCGTTACATTTCCAGTTCACAGGAAACAAAGGTTTGCCGTTAGAAGGACTCTCTGCCTTTGTACTGGGCTCAGTTACTGTTCCCCTTTCATCACAGGGGCAAAATGCAAAGGCAGCCACAGGGATCACAAGAAGCAGCTACAAACCATTAGAAGTAGCAGCTAGCAGAAATTGGGCATTTCTTAAGCAGCCGCTGCTACACAGTGTTTATAGTGCAAAAAGAGCAAAGTATGCTTTGGGAAAAGCGCTGGGAATTGTTGAAAGGGACCCCACTCCTTTAATCCAATATGTAATCCAATAAAACGCAGCTTTCCTGACAAATTGCATTTCCTCTAGTTAGTGTTATTATGAAGATCAAAATATGCTTCCGCTGTGGTTTATAGCACATCACTTGTAGGCCAATTGCCCAGGGGAGAAAAGAGGAAAGAAGCCATTTAGCGCTTCCTGTTATTTCATACCGTTAATGAGCTTGTGGGTGCCGAACACCCTAAATTCCTGGGTCTGGTAGGTGTTAGAATTTAATTAAGGCTTGGGGTGTTAAAACTGGGGAATAGTCAGGCCTGTGTGAATTAAGCTGTGTGTCTTAGGATGTGTGCTAAAGGTAAAGGTAAAGGGACCTCGGAGCAGTCGTGGCCGACTCTGGGGTTGCGGCGGTCATCTCGCTTTATTGGCCGAGGGAGCCGGCGTACAGCTTCCGGGTCATGTGACCAGCATGACTAAGCCGCTTCTGGAGAACCAGAGCAGTGCAGGGAAGCACCATTTACCATCCCACCGGAGCGGTACCTATTTATCTACTTGCACTTGGACGTGCTTTCGAACTGCTAGGTTGGCAGGAGCTGGGACTGAGCAACGGGAGCTCACCCTGTCGCGGAGATTGAAACTGCCGACCTTCTGATCAGCAAGTCCTAGGTTCTGTGGTTTAACCCACAGTGCCACCTGCGTCCCCTCTAGGATGTGTGCTAGACACTTCTAATCATTTCATTAAACCCAGAGGCACTGTCTTGCGCCCAAGATTGAGGGGAACAGTGCGCATCCTATGTATGTTACGTCATGTGTGTGTCTTCACCTCCGCCCCTAGGAGTTGGTGTGCTTGAGCCAGGCTAACTTCTTCTTGAGGTGATTGGGGGATGAGCTGTTAAGAGGATAAAGCATCAAAGGGTGTAAGTTGGCAAAGGGTTGGGTCCTTCCCTCAACTCAGAGTTAGCCAGAAGATAAAGCCAGAGGTTAGAGCAGAGAGATTAGAATTGGAGCTCTATGGTTGGGAGACGCAAAGCAGCAGCAGGCAGGGCAAGATGTTGACTCTCTGCTTGCATCCTAGGCTGCATTTCCAGAGGAAGCAAGACCCTCTTGGTGTGCTGATGCTACTAACCCCTCCATTGTAGGCTCAGGTTGTACATAAAAAGGTAAAGGGTCCCTTGACCATTAAGTCCAGTTGCGGCGATGTCATCCCCCCCTCAGGGATGACACCTGGGGTGGACCAATGTGGCGATCACACAGGGTCCCTGGACGTTTCACCGTTTATTGATCCCTGTGCCACCACTTTGTTCCTCGCTGCCACCACCCAGGCCCTACCTGGTACAATACTGAGTCCAGTCATGGTTAATTTGGAACATAAACATATGTTTATTTATTGCAGTTTAACAACCGTGTGGTTTCATAAACAGTATCGGTCAATTACAAACATGGGGTGCCTATCCAGACCTATAACTTCCATTACCTGCTCTCACTCAATAAACCACCTCTCAGATATTTACATGTCTTCCTAAAGTAAAGGTAAAGGGACCCCTGACCATTAGGTCCAGTCGTGACCGACTCTGGGGTTGCGCCGCTCATCTCGCTTTATTGGCCGAGGGAGCTGGCGTACAGATTCTGGGTCATGTGGCCAGCATGACTAAGCCGCTTCTGGCGAACCAGAGCAGTGCATGGAAACGTCGTTTACCTTCCCGCCAGAGCGGTACCTATTTATCTACTGGCACTTTGACGTGCTTTCAAAATGCTAGGTTGGCAGGAGCAGGGACCAAGCAATGGGAGCTCACCCCATCGCAGGGATTCAAACCACCGACATTCTGATCAGTAAGCCCTAGGCGCAGTGGTTTAGACCACAGTGCCACCCGCGTTCCTTAGGTTGTATATATGTTTAAATAAAATTTTTAAAAGGTAAAGGACCCTTGGACAGTTACGTCCAGTCAAAGGTGACTATGGGGTTGCGGGGCTCATCTCGCTTTCAGGCTGAGGGAGCCGCCATTGGTCCACAGACAGCTGTCATGTGGCCAGCATGACTAAACCACTTCTGGTGCAATAGAACACTGTGACGTAAGCCAGAGCACATGGTGACGCCATTTTCCTTCTCGCTGCAGTGGTACATATTTATCTACTCGCACTGGCGTGCTTTCGAATTGCTAGGTTGGCAGGAGCTGGGACAGAGCAACAGGAGCTCACCCCATCAAGGGGATTCGAGCCACTGACCTTCCAATTGGCAAGCCCAAGAGGCTCAGTGGTTTAGACCACAGTGCCACCTGCATCCCTATATGTGCAAATAAAGCATGGGTAGGCAAACTAAGGCCCGGGGGCCGGATCCAGCCCAATCGCCTTCTAAATCCGGCCCGCGGACGGTCCGGGAATAAATGTGTTTATACATGAGTAGAATGTGTCCTTTTATTTAAAATGCATCTCTGGGTTATTTGTGGGGCATAGGAATTCGTTCATTATTATTTTTTCAAAATATAGTCCGGCCCTCCACAAGGTCTGAGGGACAGTGGACCGGCCCCCTGCTGAAAAAGTTTGCTGACCCCTGCCATATATCATAAAGACTTCAGAGCCTCTACTGCAACTCGTTTTCCAAAAGGAAACACGAACCCTGGGCAAAGTGCCTGGAACCCCCTGGAATCTTGCACCACTCAGAGCCTGGGGTGGCGCCCAAGAAATATGTAGTTAGAGTTAAGGATAGAACTTTCATTACCATTTCAAAGAATTCTTGAGTTACTTCTTTGGCCCTAGCAGGGCCTTTATTGCATAGCAGTTCTAATGCTGAATGCTTGTCCTATTAGAACCTGCAGTGCAAAAACTCTATGGACAGCTGCTGGGTCATATTTACTCCGAGTAGACCCATTAAAATTAATAGACTTAGTCATGTTGGTTTATTTCAATTTCTAGGAACTGTAGCTCTGTGAGAAACTACAGTTCCCAGGATTCTTTGAGGGAAAGCCGTGTGCTTTAACTATATAGATGTGCTTTAAATGTAGAGCCCCAGTCTCAATTTCTTTTCTTGTGTCTGTCCAATAAGTTCTTATAAATATTGAAGCAACAGCAGGCTTTTTAAGTACTTTTATGTATCAGGAGAACAATGCACCATAAACCTGCAAAAATTAATGGAGACTAAACAAGACTTGTCTTGTTCCTTTCTCTAGCCCTCTGTGTTTCCTCAGCAATTTGAATTATCCTTTTTTGGTTGGGGTGGGGAAATGACCAATGTATTCTGGATTTAATAAATGTCTATCAAGTGGTTGTTTGTTTGTTTGTTTTTGTCCTTTGGGAAACTCCATGAATCTGTTCAGCTGCTGTAGCCTTCCTGGGAAATTCCCTTTTTTCCACAAAGCGCGGTAGAATGTGTTCTTCCCATAGGAAAGTACTGTTGGATGTCTGTCAAGGCCAAGAAGGATAAAACCTGAATAAGCCATTTCCTTATTTTGGAGTAAACTTGGGGCCTTGAGGAGTTGAGCATCTACCAACCAAGCCTGCTGATTCAGACTCCCACATCTGGGAAAGTGTAAAACTGCATGATGTACTAGAGAATCGGTCTGAAACGCTGTTTACCTTCCCGCTGCAGCAGTACCTATTTATCTACTTGCGTTGGTATGCTTTCGAACTTCTAGGTTGGCAGGAGCTGGGACAGAGCAATGGAAGCTCACCCTGTCAAGCGGATTCAAACTGCTGACCTTCCAACTGGCAAGCCCAAAAGGCTCAGTGGTTTAGACCACAGAGCCACCCACTTCCCTTATGGATGGGCCATTAGCAGGGGACAAAGACCAGCGATGGCCAGTCAAGGAAACCGTCAGAAGGCAAGACTGACAAGCAAGTGGAAGTGCACCCCCTTCTTTGCTGGGTGCTAATGGGCAGAGGTGATGTCTCTGCTTTTTTTAAGACATCACCTTGCTGACAAAGGTCCATATAGTTAAAGCTATGGTTTTCCCAGTAGTGATGTATGGAAGTGAGAACTAGACCATAAAGAAGTCTGATCACTGACGAATTGATGCTTTAGAATTATGGTGCTGGAGGAGACACTTGAGAGTCCCATGGATTGCAAGAAGGTCAAACCTATCCATTCTGAAGGAAATCAGCCTTGAGTGCTTACTGGAAGGACAGATCCTGAAGCTGAGACTCCAATACTTTGGCCACCTCATGAGAAGAGAAGACTCCCTGGAAAAGACCCTGGTGTTGGGAAAGATGGAGGGCACAAGGAGAAGGGGACGGCAGAGGACGAGATGGTTGGATACTGTTCTCGAAGCTACCAACATGAGTCTGACCAAACTTTGGGAGGCAGTGGAAGACAGGAGTGCCTGGCATGCTCTGGTCCAGGGGGTCACAAAGAGTCAGACATGACTGAATGACTAAACAACAACGACAACAATGGGCAGAGGCAAAGGACAGGCTTAAGGCAGTGATTTTCAACCAGAGTGCCGTGGCACCCTGGTGTGCCTTGAATGGTATTCAGGGTGCCACAGGGTGCCACTGCCCTCTGTCCCTTTTTCCTTCCCTCCCTCCTCTGATGTCATCTTGCATCTCTCTCTCCCAAAGGCTTGCACAGCTGTTTGTTGCAGCAGCCCTGGTTACATCTGAAGGCAGCCCTGTTTAGGGAAGACAGACATCTGTATCTGTTTAGGGAAGCCTTTAATGTTTAATAGGATATTGTATTTTAATGTTTTATTGGAAGCCGCCCAGAGTGGCTGGGGAAACCCAGTCAGATGGGCAGGGTATACATAAATTATTATTATTATTATTATTATTATTATTATTATTATTATTATTAGCTCCCCAGGCGAATGGTGCCTCTGGGGCTGGCCAGGAGGTGCTTCCCAGGCCCCTGTGGGGCAGTGTGAGGAAGCACCTCTCTTTAGAGCAGGGGGGGGCACTCAGAGATTGGGAGCAGCAGCAGTAGTTGCCAATAGGACTTCCAAGGTGCGGGGAGAGGAGGCTGAGGGAACACTCCCCAAGGGAGGGTGTTCGAAAAGGGGTGAGAGGTTGCCAGCTCTCCAAGCAAGGGGAGACATAACTGGGCTCCTGAGCCCCACGGGGGTTCCGTAGAAAGAATGGAGCTGGTCAAGGGAGCCATGGACTCAAAAAGGTTGAGAACCTCTAGCTTAGGCTTTCAACTTTGTTTTTTTAAAAAAATATATTTATTTTACAAAAAAGAAAAGTACCTAACCAATACAGAAGTAGAAAAAATATAAAAAGAAATAAAGCATAATCAAAAGTAACACATAGAACAGATCAAAACACAAAAATATAAAATACAGTAAAGAAAAATTCCACCAAACCAAATACAAAAACATAAAAACTCCAACTTTTTCGATCATACTTAATTAACTTCCTTTCTTGACTTCCTCACGCCTCCCTTTTTTGTGTTCCTCTTTACCCAATCAGATACAGCAAATCCTTACCCTCTTTCAGATCTCATTTCTAATTATTAAGCTCATTCTATTATGTCACCAATCTTTTCTCCTCGTACTTAATCACCTTTATAATATGATTTACTTTCGACATAATATCACTTTAATCTTTCCTCCTTTTCTATTGCATTTTGCATACTTTTTAAGCTATATCGCTAATGCCTTATTATTTCCAAATCCAACATTATTTTAACATTCATAAACTTTGCAGTGTTTCTGCAGATATTCTTTAAACTTCTTCCAGTCCTCTTCCACTGATTCTTCTCCCAGGTCTCGGATTCTGCCAGTCATTTCTGCCAACATAGTCCATCACTTGCATCTGCCATTCTTCCAAGGTGGGCAAATCTTGTGCCTTCCAATACTTTGCGATGAGTTCTTTCTTTAACACCAATTGTCCGACTTTGAATAGCCTAGGCTGGGGGGACGCCCATGTAGTCGGGAAGCAGTGAGAAGGAGAGACAGAACTCCCCATGAACTGGGCATGACAGAATGGAACGAAGAGAGAGAGAGGGCTTTTTGCTGTTCTGTGAATCCACTGCTGCCCTTAAGGGGGAATCCAGACTTCCATAAGTTGTGAATGTTCTGCTATCCCTTCTTCTAGGTGCAGGTTGTATATATGTGGGAATAAAACCATGTATCATAAAGACACTGCAGTGTCTGTTGTGTCTCCTTGACCCCACAGAGAACACAGACCCTGGTAAAAGTTCCTGCAATCCCTCACTGCTCATGGAGATTGGAGTGGCATGTAACAATATAGTGGTACCTCGGGTTACAAACACTTTGGGTTACAGATTCCGCTAACCCAGAAGTAGTATCTCGGGTTAAGAACTTTACCTCAGGTTGAGAACAGAAATCACGTGGCCACGGGAGGTCCCATTAGCTAAAGTGGTACCTCAGGTTAAGAATGGTTTCAGGTTAAGAACGGACCTCTGAACGAATTAAGTTCGTAACCAGAGGTACCACTGTATAGAGAACAGACTGAAATGCTTAAAATGAAAAATAATAATGTCTCCAAGGTTTATTTCCTTAAAATGCCACAATTCAGTAATTTGCAGCAACTTGAATCTAGATCATTTGTAAAAATGGAAATTTATGCAGCATAAACATAGCTCCTTGAAGGGCATTTTGTTTTGTAAACATAGCTATTTATCTGAACATTCTCCTCCTCTGATCTGAGCTAATAGGAAAAACATGATTATAAAATGTTGTTTGGGCGTTTTGCTGCCTGAGTTGAACGAGAAAATACCCCCCTCCAACCATGCACTCACTTGGTAGTAGGTCCCATTGAATTAAATGGGACTTACTTCAGAATAGGCCTGCGTAGGATTGAATGGTTTGTTTGTTTATTTGGAATATTTATAAATTGTTAAACATTATTATTATTATTGATATTTTATTAAGAGAATTTCATTTATAAAAAACTAGAGTGAGGGGGGAAAGAGAGTGAGAAAAAAAGGGGGGGGGACTTTGACATGACAAAATGCCATAGTGGCGTGCAATGATAAAACAATCAAAACACCACAGTTAAAAAGAGATAAAAGAAATGAGATACGGCTTCTGAGTTAACTCATCCTACTGAGAAAGCCTGTAAAAGCAAAAACAAAAAGTTTTTAGCATCTGATAGCCTGTCAGAGTCTGCTCAATTTCAGCAAAGGTTAGTGAATTTATAAACCTCCCTCCAATATAAAAGTCCTGGGATGGTGTACAATTTAAAGTAATGGGAACAAATACAATAAAACTCAACTGGGAGGGGGAATCAACACAGCCTCAAGGAATTTTAGAGGGGGGGGAGGATAGGGTTGAGAAAGTGGAACCATGTAGTATGTGAGACCACTCAAGTTTCACTAGCAAACAACTGTGATATAGCATCTAAATTGGCCCAAACTTCTGGTTCAGAAAAACTGTGGCACATTTAAACTTCCAAGCAAAGGTGAAAAGGATTGTGCTGGACCCAAGTGAAGCTTGTGAACCAGGAATTTAAAATCTTTCCTCTGCCAAGAACTCAAGAGGGTGATTTCAAAGGAGCCATCTTCTCTCAGCTTCCTCCAGTCTGCAACATGAGGGTAACAGACTGACCTACTTTGCAGGGATGTTGTAAAGATTCCTAAAATATCCTATGCAAATCTCTTTGAACACTCAGGAAGCGTTATGCAAATATGAAGGATAACTTTGCCCAAAGCCTCATCCTTTGCATTCACATCTGTATCCAAGATTTACTACTTGAGTCCTAAGTGGGCTCAAATTTAGCCCTGATAATAAATACCCAGACTACCAAATAAGGGGAGGAAAGTGGCCGGATAATAAATCTCCCAGACCAGAACTTATGAGGAGCCAACAGCCCTGCTGCTGCTGCAACTGCTCTTTTTAAGGCATCTTGCTCAGAACTTCCAGGAGGTTTGTGCGCCAAGTCTGTACATAAAAATAAGAGAGCCATACAATACGTATTTTTAAATAATTGTAAAGCACCGTGTACATTAAATATGAGTGAGAAGCATTTTTACGCTTTCCAAAACGAATGCATTTGACTTTTCCTTCAAATCAAAGATCATTATCCTCTTCTCGAGCAAAGCTATTTTACAGGAAAAGCAAACTCTCTTTTGACTCTAGCAGAAAAAGCTCTTTCCTCCCTCATTGCAAATTCTCTCACAATTTTTGTTCTCTCCCTTTCTACCACCCATCCCCCTCATGTGCTGAAATTTTTTTAGGATACGTTTTTGTTTTTTTACTGGGAGCAGTGGGGGGTGCGCGAAACTGTTATTAGTGAGATTGTTGCATTTTTTAAAAAAAAAATGAAATTAATTAATCAATTAAATACAAATTAAATAAATGCATAAAACTAGTTCCTGAAAGAACAAAGCCTTTCAACTGCTGCTTTAGAGTAGGCCCACTACTTTAGGCAGAATGTAGCAGGGTTGCTGTATTGTTGATGTGGTGAAGGAAGTAGATGCCCTGCATTGGCTCCCATACCACTATGACCGAAGCAAATCCAAAAAACTTTATTGTACTAGCCATTTGGCCATGTCAAATCTGAAAAAGAGATACAAGCAAAAGGGGTGTCGTGCCACAAATAATAGTCTCTATTTAGATCTCTGCATCTCCCTTACAGTTCACTGCTATATTGTCCAGAGTCTTCTTGTTATGTTCTGAAGTTTTCACCCTGGGCCAGCAGGGGGATACTGTAGATAGTTTTCACTCAGGTCCACATTTGCAAATAAGGGACTGAAAGTGACGTTCAGTGATTGGATAGTTACAGAAAGTGGTTACTGTTGCGTTGTACTGGAGCTCTATATAAGCAGGCTGGCTGAACCCTTCAGTTGAGTTCTGTTCTGGCCTGTGAATAAACAAGAGCTGTTTGAAGAATCGCTGTGTCGTCTGATATGTTCACCCACAACTTAACACTTCTTTCTGATCTTTTTGGCCACCAAAGCTAAAAGGGCGACTTTATGAGTCACTGAAGTGTTTACATCACTAAGAAGCCATAAGAACCTTCTCTGCTGGGGAGAGACATCTTTCCTGTGTGGATGGTAAGGTGAGAACTTGCCTCCTGGGTCCAATGTATAGTGGGCAATATAGTAAACAGTGCAAGATGTCTTCCACCTGTGGTTGCCCACATATACAGAGTCTGTCTCTGTACAGTACCTTGTTATATCGTCCATCTAGGACGGCAGAGGGCATAGCTTGGAAATGCAGCTCAGTACAAGCAAATCTTATTGAGGCTGGCTGGAAATTGGCTCCAAAAAGGACTGTTTTTGGAAGGGGGAACCAAGGAGAGCATTATTTGATCGCTTGCAGATCGTGTAGTGATTCTGTCCAGTGGCACCAATCCCTTAATTGGCGTTTGTATGACCAAATAACAATAGATGTTTTGTCTATTGGTCATTTACTCCAAAGGGGACTGCGGATCTTGGCACACAATAGATGACTGGCTTAAGCAGCGTTCAGTATTGCCAGGAAGGTGAACAAATAGAGAAATCACAAGGCCACATGGATCTGGAGACCTTTTGCAAGGAGACAATACTGAGCTAGATGGCCAGTGGTCTACTTTGGTAGAAGATCGTTTGCTGTGGTTGCACTGTATCAGAGGAGGTTTCTCCAATAGACAAAAGAGTGTGTGTGTGTGACAGGGGAGTGGAAGAGATTTTTTTTCTCTGGATGTCTTGGCCACAAAGTCAAAGTAAATGGTGCTGAAATTCTGACCTGCCATGGTGAGAGAGCTTTTACTGATGGAAGACAAAGGTTGAGCTATCAGGACAGCATTGGCTGGAAGATAGTTTCTCCAAGGCAAGGAGGGAGGGGCCCTGGGTTGTGCGAGAGGCCTTTGATATTCATTTTGCAAATGGCTTTGTCTGAGTCAAACATCAGGACTATCAAAGTTCGCACATCAAAATGAAAACAGCACAGCACAATACTGCTTCAGCTGTGTGAGATTTTCCCCTCACTGCAGGGGGTCCTTGAGGTTCACAACATCTGAATATGTTAAAAAGGATGATTAGCAGTGGCTGATTCACACAATCTTTTCCCTGTCACAAAATGATTTCCAAGTGGTTTCCTTGCAGCGATCAGTTAATGCATGTTTTTTTAGCCCTTGCTGGGAAGGTAGCTGGGCAACTGAGGCCACTTACGGCTCGCATTGTTCAGTCCCCTGCTTAATTCTAATGTACACTTCTGAACAGTATGACTTGATGTAGTTATGTAGCCAGAACTCAACAAGAAAGAACAGAACATACATGCTTGAGTAGGGGAAGGAACTATAAGGAACTGATTGTCAAATGTAGTAGTTTTGAAAGAGTCAGAACCTTGTTGTTAACATGACTGGAGAACACTCTGGCTTGCCTTTCTTTTGAATTATCTAACAAGTGCAAACAGCAAAAAAAATGCTAATTTGTATTGTTACATGGCACCCCAATCTCTGAGTGGTGTGAAATTCCAGGGTTCCAGGCACTTACCCAGGGGTCACGTTTCCTTGGGAAATGAGTCACAGCAGAGATGGTGGTGTCTTTATTTACACATTTATACAACCTGAGCCTTAAGATTGCCGGAAGAAATATCAACAACCTCAGATATGCAGATAACACAACCTTGATGGCAGAAAGTGAGGAGGAATTAAAGAATCTTTTAATGAGGGTGAAAGAGGAGAGCGCAAAATATGGTTTGATGCTCAACATCAAAAAAATGAAGATCATGGCCACTGGTCCCATCACCTCCTGGCAAACAGAAGGCGAAGAAATGGAGGCAGTGAGAGATTTTACTTTCTTGGGCTCCATGATCACTGCAGATGGTGACAGCAGCCATGAATTTAAAAGACGCCTGCTTCTTGGGAAAAAAGCAATGACAAACCTAGACAGCATCTTAAAAAGCAGAGACATCACCTTGAAAACAAAGGTCCGTATAGTTAAAGCTATGGTTTTCCCAGTAGTGATGTATGGAAGTGAGAGCTGGACCATAAAGAAGGCTGATCGCCGAAGAATTGATGCTTTTGAATTATGGTGCTGGAGGAGACTCTTGAGAGTCCCATGGACTGCAAGAAGATCAAACCTATCCATTCTGAAGGAAATCAGCCCTGAGTGCTCACTGGAAAGACAGATCCTGAAGCTGAGACTCCAATACTTTGGCCACCTCATGAGAAGAGAAGACTCCCTGGAAAAGACCCTGATGTTGGGAAAGATGGAGGACACAAGGAGAAGGGGATGACAGAGGATGAGATGGTTGGATAGTGTTCTCAAAGCTACCAGTATGAGTCTGACCAAACTGTGGGAGGCAGTGGAAGACAGGAGTGCCTGGTGTGCTGTGGTCCATGGGGTCACAAAGAGTCGGACACGACTAAACAACAACAACAACAACCTGAGCCTACGATGGATGAGTTCAAAGCATCAAACTCCAAGCAAATTCTGTGTATTCCATTGCTCAAGCAATCAACTCCAAACTGTCAGCCCTCATTGTGCTCTGACCCCTCTCTTGCCACGTATAACAAACTAATTTTCTCCAGCTTGCATCACACACACACCCAACTGCAATTCTGAAACTCCCTCCTCAAAACTCTGGCATCTTTTTCTGCTAAATACTCAGAGTTCAGGGTGGGGCTCCACCCATTTGCTGGTTGGCACAGAATCTTTGCTCCGCTGATAGCCTGTCTCTTTGTTTTTGTTCCCTGCTAATGGCCCATCTTTAGCCGTGTATTATCATGCTGGTTCCTGGCTTCCCTTTTAACATGCTAAATCCAGTGCCTGGCACCCAGGAATTATAAAGGGAACCCAGGCGCCCCACAAACTAATAACAGCGGGTTGTTTGTTTGTTTTTTAACCAAATGATATTCATTCATTTTGGCTCAAGCTTCACAAAGCCAAGAAACTGGAAGAAAAGCTGGTTTCCTTAGGAAACAGGGATGTTGTAAAATGTTGCAAATGATGTTCTCACAAGCTGCTCTCCACGCACCCAGACTTCTTGATCTTTCAGGGCCAAAACCCACAACTGGAGGAGCATACATAGTTCATGTTGGGCAGGCCATAGACCTGGGCAGGCCGCATAATAATAAATTTCATTTCTTTACTGGTCAAAGCGGTTTACAGCACATTAAAACATCAAATAAAACAATCCAGGATAAAACATTACTGAAGAAAGTCAAATATAAAGTATACATTCAAAGTAACTAATTAACAGGAAACTAAAATCTTATTGATTTCAAGACAAAACATTACAGAGAAGGTCAACTACAGGACACACATTTACCACAGCAAAGTTAAGGAAAAAAATATTTACATTTCAAAAGAAAACATTACTAATGCAAGTCAAATACAAAATGCACATTTAAAACAGCACAACTAGCAAGAGAATAAAATATTATCATAAGAAGTGGGTCTTAAGGCCCTTAAAATACAATCTGAACAAAATTGTTGAAGCAGCAAAGTTTATTTAGCATAATACGTTCTTGCAAGAGCGGGTGTCTAAAGTAGGCACACCCCAGCTTTGGAAAAACATGAGCTTATATTTCCTATACTCAAAGCACAGTTCCTTCCCTTGCCTCCCCATTGGCTGGATACTATGAGGTTTGCAGCCAATCACAACTACCTACTTTCCCTGCTAACATCCCTGCCTATGTTTTGTTGTTGTTGTTGTTTTGTCATTTAGTTGTGTCCGACTCTTTGTGCCCCATGGACCAGAGAACGCCAGGCATTTCTGTCTTCCACTGCCTCCCACAGTTTGGTCAAACTCATGTTCATAGCTTCAAGAACACTGTCCAATCATCTCGTCCTCTGTTGTCCCCTTTTCCTTGTGCCCTCAATCTTTCCCAACATCAGGGTCTTTTCCAGGGAGTCTTCTCTTCTCATGAGGTGGCCAAAGTACTGGAGCCTCACCTTCAGGATCTGTCCTTCCAGTGAGCACTCAGGACTGATTTCCTTAAGAATGGATAGGTTTGATCTTCTTGCAGTCCATGGGACTCTCAAGAGTCTCCTCCAGCACCAGAATTCAAAAGCATCAATTCTTTGGCGATCAGCCTTCTTTATGGTCCAGCTCTCACTTCCATACATCACTACTGGGAAAACCATAGCTTTAACTATATGGACCTTTGTTTTCAAGGTGATGTCTCTGCTTTTTAACATCTCCCATTACCCTTATTTCAGCCCCCCCTTACCCTTATTTATTATATCTCTTATTTGCTCTATGTTCCTAGGCAGTTACTTACTAAGCCGAGCAAAAAAACTCCACATCCTGACCACAAGCTCTAAATATCTCCAGTTGTCTGGACCAGAGGCAGAGCTATGTGCTCCGGCACCTGGAGCCACGCACATGCTGTGTACCTGGGGGTGGGGTGAGCGTCCCAGGGGGCGGGATGGCGATGTCATCCCCCCCTCAGGGATGACACCTGGGGTGGACCAATGTGGCGATCACACAGGGTCCCTGGACGTTTCACCGTCTATTGATCCCTGTGCCACCACTTTGTTCCTCGCTGCCACCACCCAGGCCCTACCTGGTACAATACTGAGTCCAGTCATGGTTAATTTAGAACATAAACTTATGTTTATTTATTGCAGTTTAACAACCGTGTGGTTTCATAAACAGTATCGGTCAATTGCAAACATGGGGTGCCTATCCAGACCTATAACTTCCATTACCTGCTCTCACTCAATAAACCACCTCTCAGATATTTACATGTCTTCCTAAAGTAAAGGTAAAGGGACCCCTGACCACTAGGTCCAGTCGTGACCGACTCTGGGGTTGCGCCGCTCATCTCGCTTTATTGGCCGAGGGAGCTGGCGTACAGATTCTGGGTCATGTGGCCAGCATGACTAAGCTGCTTCTGGCAAACCAGAGCAGCACACGGAAACACCGTTTACCTTCCAGCCGCAGCGGTACCTATTTATCTACTTGCACTTTGAGGTGCTTTTGAACTGCTAGGTTGGCAGGAGCAGGGACCAAGCAATGGTAGCTCACCCCATCACGGGGATTCGAACCGCCGACCTTCTGATCGGCAAGCCCTAGGCTCTGTGGTTTAACCCATAGCGCCACCTACGTCCCACTTGTCTTCCTAGCCCCTAACTATTCCTGACTCAGCTTATTTCGCTACACTAACTCAACCTACCCACAGACTTTATCCCAATTCACTCCCACTCCAACCAACCACCCAACTCCCAACGAACTCCCCCCTTCGCCCCTTCCAGAGCTGGTTTTATAGTCCCTCTGACTCCACCCCCTGGGTTCTGATTGGGTAACTTGTTTAACTATTTCACCTCCAGCACTCTCATATGTCACAACCTCACCCACCGCACCCCTTTCCTCCGCCATTGGTCTGGACTGCTGACATTGTAAAAAAGCAACATCCTCATTTCTCACATAGAGCATATCTACTCCTGTTGCAGCCAATCCTGTCTATGGTGGTTCATGGTGGCTGGCAGCTGTGGAAGCTCAGGCTCAATGACCTGGGTCTGTACTGAGAGACGGCCAAGATGGCCTCTTCAGCAGCCTCAGCTTTTGGAGCTGGAGTCAGTCCAGGCCCCGCCCTGCCAGGCCAGGTGGGAAAAGGCCTGCGAGGCAGGGAGCAGGTACCCCCAGAACTCACAACCAAGATTTGACATCAGGAAGACTGCAATGCTAATCCCACAACCCAATAGGATGCCTTTTAAATATTAGGTTTGTTTTTGAATAAAGTAGGGTTGCCATATTTCTAAAGGTGAAAATCTGGACACAAAGTTGTGGAGTTCCCCCTCTCCTGGACTTCTGACATGGGTTACTGTTATGGAAATAACCGGGGGGGGCACATCTTTAAAGTTGTTAAATGATACAAATATTATGTCTGAATGTATCCTTTCAACTTGACAGCTCAGGGAAGTTACCTAACTTTAAAATAATATAAAATCAACTCCTTGCCAGTTTCCTCCATTCCAAAGCTATTTTCCCCTTGAAAAAGGACTCCAGGAAGTTCTCAGAAGTGACAATTGCTGAGCTCATTGTTAGCCAAGGGAAGCCAAATCTCATCACCTGACTTGCCTCAGGCTCCAGACATGCAAAGGAACTTCTATTGTACTTTTGGGTGGTGGGTACTTAAGACATATTTGTCTATGCTAATCTTATACCTGAGTCTTGCCCTGCCATGTCTGCTTATGCTAATCTTGTATCAAGGACTTGTCTGGACATGTTTGCCAAAGTTAACCCCTCCTCTTTTGTGACATGTCAGTGATGTAGCAATGATGTAGCAATGATGCTGTACGAACTGTATTCTGGGATATGGTGGGAAAGTTTTAAAAGTCCTAGTCACCCCATCATCGGGCTTCAAATTTGCTCTTTGAACCTATTGCGCAATAAACTTTGGTCTACAGCTATTTGCTCTGGTTGGCTGGAATCCTTAATTTATTCCGCAGGGACCCGTGGGCTCTGCCCAATGAGCTGGGTGACTGAACAGCCTCACACCTAGATTTTTCTGTAACAGTTACCGTATGTCCGGATTTCCCCGGACATTCCAGTGATTTCTGCCAGGACGCTACTTCCGACTGCCATATTCCAGTTATGTCCAGGAAATTCCAGACATATGGCAACCCTAGAATAAAGCATCTTCAGGTTTGGGCAAGAAATAAACCCAAATATAAAAATGTTTGTTCTACTGCTTCTGGTTTAAAAATAGGGTTGGATGGAATTGCACGTAATGATTTTATATTTATAATAAGCCTGCTTCAATCACTGCATTTCCTTTGCAGGGGTAGTTATATTTAACACCGTGCCTCTCAAATAAAATGAGCTCCTGAAAGAACAACAGGAATCCTTCAGCAAAGTCCCACTGAAATTAATGAATCTACACTACCCATGTTATTAACATCAGTGGGTCTCCTTAGAGCAGGACTAGCACTGAATACTATACAATCTTCCCACCCTGTCAAAGTGTGCGGTTTTCTGTACATATTCTGTTGCTCTCCATTACGATGACAGCCCCAGGGAGTGGCAGAGGAGGCAGCCATTTTGAATTCCCCCTATTCAAAAACACCTAAAATAGACCTTGAGGGGAAAACAAAATGGCTGCCACTCCATTTCACTTGATGGAATAAATATAACATTCTCAACTTTGCTCCCTTTTTTGCTTTTTTTCAACCCTCCCTTGCATACAAACAAGAGATAGCCATGCACAGTCTCTCCCTGGCAAGGGGATCCTTCATCCCCTGCCCTGGAGAGGCTGTGATGCTAAGCCAGAAGCCAGGACAGGACAGTCAGCGCGATCGCAGCGCAGCAATTTCGCTGTCTGTTCTGGCTTATGGACAGCCTCACTCCTTTTAAAGAGTGCACGGAGTGTGCATGCGGCTCTTTAAAGGGAGCGCTGAGCAGAGCATCCTGCCTGTATTCGCTCCATAAGATGCACACACACCTCCCCTTACTTTTTAGGAGGGGGAAAGTGCATCTTATAGAACGAAAAATACTATAATTTACCGCTGCACAACAATAAGGTCACACTATGGTTGTGTGCATTTGGATATTCTGCTACACCCTGTCTATTTCCTGAAAGGATAGTTCATTGGGAACCCTTTCGGCTACAATTGTGGCTAAAAAGCAAGCTACTAAAGCAGTAATATATTTGTCCCGATCTGCAAGGAGAAATCTTACTTGGCTTCTTCTTGGATCCAAATGCATAGCTGTCAATGTTTCCCTTTTATTTAAGGGAAATTCCCTTATTCCGAATAGGATTCTTTGCAAGAAAAGGGAAAAGTTGACAGCTATGGCCAGATGTCCAAGATTTTGTTGGCGAGGTCTGCTGTTTAAAGGGCAATTTAAGAGAATGTGGTCCATTGAATCAGGTACTTCTTAATTGAAGGAACACAAATGGGCTTGAAATGGAATGTGTGAGAATCTGCCTTTGGTCACTGCGGAGGGGAAAGCATTTAGTCTTGCAAGCAGAAAAACTGTTTAATGGGAAGGGAGTAGTAGATCCTTTAGATATTTGGCACAGGTTCCGTAGAATGCTGTGATACCTAAGACCTCCGGGGAACAAGATCTCGGAGTATGAGGTAACAGGCACTGTCTTTCGTGGTCGTAGAGCTGCTGCTTGTTTAATTGGAATGTGTGATTTTTGTCACATACTTTGAGGCTCTCGAGGGCAATGACCAAACTACGGATTTTGTCTTGAATTGCTCTGTACCATCTGGATAAAATACAGTCTTCGAGCATAGAGGTTAATAAGGAGTTAGATGTTGTTCTAAAATGGACTTTCAGCCAGGCCTTGATTGTGGAGAGCCATGCTTTGGTTTCTGTCAGATGTTGACCGGATTCAGCACATAAGGTGAAATAACTTATGCATTTAGGGGCACCAAGGTTCTTATGAAGAAAGGGCGCTTGAATTTGTTCAAATTCTCTACTAAATGCTTGTATCCAAATTGGAATACTGTACAATAACTGAGAAAGGACCTTGGCATTAATTTTTTTTATTGCAGCCAGGACCATCTGGTTGCCTTTGAATAAGAAAAAATGGAGAATTGCTGATGTGGTGCATTCGACGTCTGTGTGTTGTCCAGTTTAAATTTGACTGGTAAAATATCCCTAGGCATTTGAAAGATTTTAACTGGTCAATGGGATGATTGAGTAAAGCAGGGATATTGAAACAGTGAAAAGGATAAAAAGGTCATTTTTTTAAATGGCAGAAGTTTGAGTAGAGTGAGGCTGTGGTGGGAGTAGATGTTTTAAACAAAGTTTGAGTACAGTGAGAATGTTGTTGGGAAAGGTTTTGTTGTGTTACAATTCTGTGCTGTACCCATCTTTGCACTTTGTCTTTGTTAAAACCGTTTTAAAAAAACAAAACCTCTCAGTGTTCCTTCCTTCCCAAACTATTGAGATGTTTCCCATTGTTTTAAACCACCACTTTCTCGACATAATGTTTGCTGACTGGGAAAAGTTATGGACCACCGGGATGAAATTTACGGCATGTAGTGCCTTGAGAGAAAATATTATGAAAATGATTTATAGGTGGTACATAACCCCAGTCAAGCTTGCAAAAATTTATCATTCGCCCGAGAACAAATGTTGGAAGTGTAAAGAAAGGGAGGGAACATTCTTTCACCTTTGGTGGACGTGCCCAAGGATTAAGGCTTTCTGGGAACTGATCTATAATGAACTGAAAAAAGTACTTAGGTACACTTTCCCTAAGAAACCAGAGGCCTTTCTCCTGGGCATAGTTGGCCAATTGGTTGTAAAGAAGGATAGAACCTTTTTTATGTATGCTACAACAGCAGCAAGAATTCTTATAGCAAAGTACTGGAAGACACAAGATTTACCCACCGTGGAAGAGTGGCAGATGAAAGTGATGGACTACATGGGCTTGGCAGAGATGACGAGCAGAATTCGAGACCAGGGAAGAGCAACGGCGGAAGAAGATTGGAAAAAATTTAAAGACTATTTAAAGAAATATTCAAAAATCAGTGAATGCTAGATTGATGTTGAATGAGAAAAATAGGGGTTAATAGCGATAATGGTTAAGTGGAAGAATTTGAACAATTTGTATAATCAATTTGAAAATAAGGGAGGGATTTGTTAATTAACTAATTCGACATGAGAATGCAGAAAGGGGAGGTATGAGGAAGTCAGGAGAGTAAGGATCATGAAATTAAGAGCCTGAAATTATACGTGTTGTATGTTTTTCTTTATTGTCTTGTTTTTCTTTATTGTCTTGTCTTTTTTGTTATGGACGGAAAACTGAATAAAAATTATTTTGGAAAAAAAAAAAAATAAACCACCACTTTCTCCTCTCTCCGTGTCCCTCCCTTCTCACTCCCATTTCATGGCCACTGCTCTTGTGTAACCTGCTGTCTGTTTTGCTCTCCTAGCCTGCTCTGACTTCGTGCAGGATTGTGCTACAGCGCTACAGATCCTCCAATAGGGGCTGCTCACTGATGTCATGCAAATCTGGGATTGTGATGCGGCACCACAAATCTCCCAATAGGGAATGCATGACGACACTCTTACGTTTTTATTATATGTAAGATATAATAGCTGGGGCAGTATGTCTGCAGTTGTCTGTCACTTTACGCAATGTTATGTCGAGTACTAAATTTATTAAACTACCATATGAAAATAGAGACTAATAATGCAACTTTCAGATAAATACAATTTTGTACACACATGCTTTCACATCGTTTTTAATGATTCCCTGACTAGGCATTAAAAACATTTCACCCTCTGTAGACATGCATTATATTAACACAGGCTATTAAAAGCAAAATGGAGGGGGAATTATTTAGACATTTTGGTGCTAAAACAATAGCATTTTAACTGATGTAGGCATTCAGAGCTGAAAGGCAATATTTTTTCTGAGTTTGAGCATCGGCAGGGGATTGAATATATCATAATGATGAAAACCTCTGAGTATGACAAGTCAGTAGCAAATCTCTTATGCTTTGAATTTTCTGAATTGCTTTCTTCCTTGGGAAAAATGCTGATTGTTTTTCATGCATTTCCTCCTTCCATTATTGCTACTTATGGTAGAAAGGGTTTGTCAAAATGTTATCCTAAAGGTTTTTGTTCTTTTGAGGTGAAGGCATCTGTGTACCTGAAGCCGCCACATCCTGAGAGCAAGATGAATTTTAGGATGGCCACAGGTTACCCCTGAAATTTTGAGACCGTCTCTTTATCTTCACCCATGTACGTAACAGAATCTTTGAAAGGCTGGCCGAAGCTTTAGCTCCTGCATAGAGAGGCAAATAAAATGTAGTGCAGTAGCAAACAAGCTATTAAGTTGTTTGGAACTATTCTTCAGGCCGAGTGTTAAACAAATGCAAAATGGGGAGGTGGGAGTTGGAAGGAGCTGGGCATAATAGAAAAGCTCCAAAGCCGGCAGTCTTAAGGTAAAAGGCAGGATATGTTTTGCAGCAAATTTCTATGCATGGTTGACTCAGAAGTCCCACTGTATTCAACAGTGCTAATTAAGGATTGCAGCCTTAATTATGTTAGATTATCCTGGGTACAAAATAGATTTCAGGTTGCACCGATGGCTGCTAGGACAAAGAAATGCTACGACTGTGCATGCTTTCAACGTATAAAAGCCAGATTGTATTTGGATCCCCTCTGCTTTCAGAGGAATTAAGTTCTCCTCTGCTTAATGCTGGAAGCAGACATAAACAACACCCGTCATTTGTATTTTCAAAGGGAAACAGCCATGACTTTTGGCAGGACCATGGAAGGAGGGAATGTGTACACACACACACACACACACACACACGCATTCTCAACACTGATTTGGGTAGCTGTGGCTGCTGTTTACAAATCTAAAAGGATTTGTGTGAACTTAGAGATGTTTTGCATCACCTAGGCCACTTCCAGACTGTTGCAATTTTGTGAGTAGGTTTCAATAACATATCGGCATATCAGGTTGCACAATTCAAGTGGAATTGATCCCCGTTTTAATAGTAATCACAACCACCACCAGCAGGCTTTCTGCAGTAAGGACATGAACTATAAAATATGGGGATAACAATTGCTTGTTTCGTCATCTTATGAATTTCCTTCAAACAGTCAGAATAGATGCTCAATAAACAGATGCTCAATAAAAATAAATACTTTCCTTTACATAGTACCAACGGTTGGGCTTTTCCACTGGATTCAGTTGTTTGCAAATAGAAGCTGTAAAAACGAGGCAAAATGAAACACATGAGATGAAATGAGGGCCACTTTATGGAACTCATCCTGTGGAAGTAAACCAGTCCAGACTTATTTTAGGGTTCAGAGATCTGTCAAAGATCAGAAAATTCAACAGTGTCTCCCTGCTAGGCTGATATACCTCTGAGGAAAACTGGCTCTTGCACCCATATTTACAGTGTTGCATTGTTCTGCTACAGAAAAAGAATTTTAGACAGGATATTTCAAATAACAAACAGATGCAGGTAACCTCACAGTTTTTCTTTATTTCACATATATTCCAAGAATTTGCTTGCAATAACAGGCTCTCCAAGTGTTCCTATTTTGCAGGGACGTCCCTGATTTAGAGAAGCTTTTCCCGGTTTCTGATTTGATCCTGGAATGTCCCACTTTTCCTTAGGATGTCCCTATCTTCATTGGAGAAATGTTGGAGGGTATGACATTATCTGACCCTGGGACCATCTGAAGGCAATCCTGTATAGGGAAGTATTTAAAAAAAAATGTTTACAGTGTGTGTGTGTGTGTGTGTGTGTGTGTGTGTGTGTGTTGGAAGCTGCCCAGAGTGGCTGCGGCAACTCAGTAAGATGTGTGGGGTATAAATAGTAAAATTATCGTTATGGAATGGGATGTCCCTATTTTCATTGGAGAAATGTTGGAGAGTATGTGAGAAGTTGCAAGAACATTCGTTTTCCTTCATCATGTACACATCCAGTACTGCCCATCATCACTTGTCAGCAACTTTAAGCTGAAATATTTCAGACCTGGGCTGCTTTTTTTAAAAAATATTCTATAATAAAATCTGAATAGGGGGAGAAACATCAATGTCTTATCTACCAGGTTGCTAAGCCTGATATGGCCAGGCAAGCCAACTCCTCCACCAGGGATGAAGGTAACATGGGCGTAGCCCGGTTTTTTTTGGGGAGGGGAGCAGGATTTAGGGGAGGTAGAACTGACATGATTGGTCAGTTATTTCTATTGTTTTACTTGATCAGGGAGGGGACAGCTGCCCCCCTTGGCTACACCCATGGAAGTTGGTGCATGTACCACCCTTCCTCAAGGCCACACCCATTCAGGTGAGAAGGGAGGTGTCCCACAACTCTGAGTTGGCGATACACAGGAGTTGAAACTACCCAGCTCTCATGATCAGACCACTATCTCATGAAGTTTGCTCTGATGGCATCCTGCAGAGGTGGTGTCAGACTTCAGGGAATCAGCTTCCTCCCACCTTTGGCAGTAGATAAGCAGAACAAAGGAAAATGAGTCTTTTTACCTTTTAGAAACTTTAATGATCACAGTGAGAGAACAAAGAATCCATTTCCTAGGAATGACGGTGCTCCCAATTAAGGGTTCCACCCACTTCCTCCCTAGTCACCCCCGTCACTACCGCATCTTGCAACCTGATCTCGCAACCACTGTGCTTTCCGTGCTTCCAGCTTATCAGCTCTAGGGCCTAGGGCCTCTCTTCATCTAAATCCAGCCCTGGGAGGTTCCCACCATTCCTCCTCAGTGTAGCCTCCCTCAGCATGGTCCCTGACAGGTGGGGGACCCGTTAAGATGATCTGCCCCCAGAGATTTATGGAATCCAATGAGTTCCTTCCCAGGAGCCAGTGCTGGCAATTCTGCCAAGGCCCTAGTCTTGCTGTAGACTCATAGTGGGTCATTGAAAGCATTGTAAGCCAAGTGTCATCTCTAACACTGTGGAGCTTAGGTAGGCCCTGGCTTACTGGGCAATGAAAGACATCAAGAGAGGATTGAAATGAAAGAGGGATGAGTCTCATCAGGGCAACAGAACACATGTAAGAGAACATAGCCATGACTCCTATGTGGTGGTAAACAGTGAAGAGGACCATCTTTGTTGCATCCATTGCCTCCAGCACAGCTTTTCTGAGTGCCATGATGCTTGCTTTCAGCTAGCACATGAGTCAGTGAGGCTCACCTCCTTAAAAAGGTCCCCCTTTCCAGCCCATAATGTTATGAAACGTAAGACATCGCTGAAGTGCGTTTCGTGAAGACAGGCTTGCCTAAGGTGGACGAGAGGGAGGAGGACCAGGGTCATTGGAATGTGAATGTATGGTTATCGGAACACTATCTCGACCTGGCAGAGCCCTCTGATATATAGATTCGCAAGCCTGTGAAGCAACGGACAGACAGTGGGAATGTTTTTAACGGAGGTGTGGAAATGGCGTCTGTCCTTTATGTGATATGATTTTTGGATAGTGTAAAACCCACACAGGAGATGTTTGCCTTTCACCCGCTTGTGAAGATTATCAGAGATCACAAAGAAAGGAATATATGATGATGATAACAACAAGAAGATGAAGAAAATAACAAAAAGACTATCTGGACAGAATTGGATAGAACTGTTTGATCAAGGCAGCAGCAAGAGTGATGTTTTGACCCCTTTCGGAACTTGAAGTATGGGCACCCCCAACAAAAATTTTAAAAATCCGGCTGTATAATTTGGATTTAATGAGATTTGGAATTAATGTGATTTGATTGGTCTGTTAATAAAAATTATATTTAAAAGACATCGCTGAAGTGCAATGTAATGTTGCAGTACCATAGTTGCAATGTTAGGCAGTGGTTTGGAAGTTTGGATGGCTCCCTCAAACCAACCCACCCCACGTTTCACGCTGTGGGATCTTTAAATTAATACTTGCTTGCTTCCCACCATGCCTTTCTCTGGCAACTTGCGGAAGGGAGGGATACGTCCCCCAGTGCCGCTTTTTCAAGACCTCAGCTGGACCCGTAATCCTTAACACCCCAAAACAGCAAGTAACTGCGATACTTGTGTTAATAAAACAAACACACAGGGACCCACAGCCTGGCAAGGGTCTCCAGAATGGCACTGTACAGTCACTGAAAAATTTCTTTGTGTTTCATGTTGCAAAAGGGGTTTGATTAATGCCATTTTCTTTGCCTTGGAATTATTTCCACCCCAGTGGTGTTCTGAAAGTGAAGTAAGCATATTTGAAAGAGATGTCTAAAAATTGTTCCTCTTTTGTCCTTCCCAGCAGCGAGTTCCCACCCCCATCCCTGTTTTAAGCCATCATTTAAGAAACATACTGAAAATCAAAAACCCACCCCTTCTACCAGGAGCTGCTCTTGCCTCCCACACGCCCCACTTCATGCTATAATTAGGATAAACATCGGAAGTACAAATATATTCACCCTGCAAATTTTGACCCAGCTTGCAATGCACTCCTGTGGCAGCAATTCTTGAGGTAGTTTTCTCTGGGGGGGTCTTACTGTACAGCCGTCAACATCTGCTGATGCTCGCATTGCCTTCTTCAGGTAATGAAGCCCTGAAGCTACTTAGGAGGGAAAACAAAGCAGCTACTTATACTTTCTTATCCAAGAAACAGGGCACACCAGAAATAAGATTTTTGGCTGACAATTTATTGCCTCTGTTAGTACCCAGTACTGTGGTACCTTGGTACTCGAACGGCTTGGCTCCTGAACAAATCGGCTCCCAAACGCCACAAACCCAGAAGGAAGTGTTCTGGTTTGCGAACATTTTTCAGAAGCTGAACATCTGACGCAGCTTCCGCTTGAGTGCAGGAAGCTCCTGTAGCCAATTGGAAGCCGTGCCTTGGTTTTCGAATGGTTTCAGGAGTCGAACGGATTCCCAGAATGGATTTGAGATCCAAGGTACCACTGTATTAGCACATTTTCTCTGAGTCCTCCATGAGTTAGCTGCCTTGGTAGCTCAGTTGGCAGAGCATGAGACACAATCTCAGCATTGCAGGTTCAAGCCCTATGTTCTTGAATTACAGTGTTACCTCGGGTTAAGTACTTAATTTGTTCTGGAGGTCCGTTCTTAACCTGAAACTGTTCTTAACCTGAGGTACCACTTTAGCTAATGGGGCCTCCCGCTGCTGCCACGCCGCCGGAGCACAATTTCTGTTCTCATTCTGAAGCAAAGTTCTTAACCCGAGGTAATATTTCTGGATTAGTGGAGTCTGTAACCTGAAGAATATGTAACCTGAAGTGTATGTAACCCAAGGTACCACTGTACAGGGAATTGGACTAGAGGACCCTTGTGGTCCCTTCCATCTCTACAACTCTATTTTTTTTTAAAAAAAATAATATTTATTAACAGTTTAGAGACTACAAAAGAAAGAAAAAGAATTAAAGAAAACAACACAATACAATACAAAACAAAAAACACTACATAAAACATTGAATTAACAAAACAAACACAATTTAAAACACATCCAATAATTTCAGTGTCTTATCTTTCATTCACTTGTTTCAACGACCTCCTCACACCTCCTTTTTTGTATTCCACTTCAATTATCTGTTTCAGCAATTCCTTTCCATCTTCCTCTGTTTTCTGTCCTGTAATTTATCTTAACATATTCTAACCTTATTTTTTCCCTTTAATACATTAATAATCTATTTGTACTTAATTCCTTATAGCATTTCTGCTAAAGCCATTTAACTTCATTCCAACATTTTTCTAACATTCATTGATTTTACAGTATTTCTGTAAATAATCTTTAAATTTTTTCCAGTCTTCTTCCACCAACTCTTCTCCCTGGTCTCAGATTCTGCCAGTCATTTCCGCCAGTTCCATATAGTCCATCAACTTCATCTGCCATTCTTCCCGGGTGGGTAAATCTTGTGTCTTCCAATACTTCGCGATGAGTATTCTTGCTGCTGTTGTCATCTCTACAACTCTATGATTCTTCACCAACCCCCTACCCCATCTCTTTCCCCAAAATGTACATTCCACAGGGAGGGAGCCATGAAAGGGGAAGGTCCATATAATACATCTTTAAGCCTCCAAGTGTCAGATGGCTTAGGAAAGTTGACTTGCCAGGACTTCTGGACCTGAAAACCCTGGCAGAGTATGTTTCCCAAGGATCTTTGCTGTGGGAAATGGCTGTTCATCCCAATGAAGATCTGAGAAGCACATCTGCTTGCAGAATTTTTTTGGGGGGGAAAGAGAAGAGGGCAGGGCCAGCTTGGAGCTGTCAGCATGGATGATATTCATGAGTCCCTTCCAACACTGTGATCTTGTGTAGGAGAGGGTAGAGTGTGTAAGAGGAAGCCAGCCAAACCAATTCCTTTGCCAAAGCAATAGTCTTAGCCGGCTAGTTAAGTACTTCCATGTACATGTTCCAAGAGGTTGTCCTGTTGCCATAGAGACAAATGGGAGGTGGACTCCCCCACTGTGTTGGAAGCAAGATCACCTTGGAAGTTAGAGGAGCAATAGCTAGAGGGCTGTGTTTGTGAGTGAGTGCAACAATATTTACGATCCCAAGGGTTTTGGGCTCATATTGTTTCTGACCCTTCTGTACTATTCCTGAAGCAAATTGCTAATAAAAATGCTTTCACATTTAACCGTCGTTTGTGCGCTACCAGCCCTGCATCCTTTGTGACATTATTGATTTCAAGAAGAGACGCTGTCAATACAAAAGGCTTCTTCACTATTTGTTGCCTTGGAAAAAATCAATCCAAATCTGTCAGCTCCTTTGTAACACATTACTCAATCATTTGTCTCTGGAAAAAAGGGCATTGTCCACTTAAATCACCACATTAATATGTTTCTTGATTTTCCTTCAAAGGAAGTTTTCTTTGCTTGTCCTCTCCAGTGAAAAAGTGACTTTGGTCAGGAGATGAGCAATAGTTTTTAATAGAACTGAGCATGGTATGGGCATTGTATCTTAGTGGCAAGCACACCAATTGCCCTTTTCTCTGTTTACTGTTGCTGCTCAAATAGGTTTTGCAGTTTTCTAAAGCTTTTTTTTTTAAAAAAAAACTGTTCACTGAAGGCAATAGTAAGGGTTAAACCACAGAGCCTAGGACTTGTCGATCAGAAGGTCAGCAGTTCGAATCCCCGTGACGGGGTGAGCTCCCGTTGCTTGGTCCCTGCTCCTGCCAACCTAGCAGTTCGAAAGCACGTCAAAGTGCAAGTAGATAAATAGGTACCACTCCGGCGGGAAGGTAAACGGCATTTCCTTGTGCTGCTCTGGTTCGCCAGAAGCGGTTTAGTCATGCTGGCCACATGACCCGGAAGCTGTATGCCAGCTGCCTTGGCCAATAAAGCGAGATGAGCACCACAACCCCAGAGTCGGTCACGACTGGACCTAATGGTCAGGGGTCCCTTTACCTTTACAAAGGCAATAGTGGATGGCAAAAAGAGCATTACGGCATTGAATCGTAGAACTGAGGAGTTAGAAGGGACCCCAAAGCTCATCTAGCACAACTCCCTGCAATGGAGAAATCCCAACTAAAGCACCCCTGACAAATAACCACCCAAAATTTGCTTTAAAAGTCCCAGCGAAGGAGAAGGCATCATTAAGGCTAAACCAATTTATTGTGGAATAAGTTTCCACAGGCAACTTATTATTATTATTATTTAAAATTTATTGCCACCTTGGTGGAATCTACACACATAAAAAAACGCTGTGAAAATGCTTTTTTTAAAAAAAGTTTAGAAAAATAAATTGGGTTTTGCATAGCTCGCTGTCGCCATCTAGTGGCACATTTGTATATTGCACTTTACAACATTTTGTTTGCAGCTGTGTAGATAAGTCCCTTACCTTCAAGAAATTCATGGTGGTCTGCATGGTTCTCCCCTTCCACATTTGTATTCTGTTTTTAATAGGCCTTAATTACTGAGTGGTATTCAATTAAAGTTTACTCTGGGCAGACCTGCTGAAATCAATGGACTTAACTGATTTAGTCATGTTCACTAATTCCAATGTGAGTAAATGTGAATACTACCTTGAAGCAGAATCACCCTCTTGCAGAACAGCCTTTTGAATGGGACTAATTTCCAGGAAGGGACGCAGGTGGCGCTGCAGTCTAAACCACTGAGCCTAGGGCTTGCCAATTCGAAGGTTGGCGGTTCGAATCCCTGCGATGGAGTAAGCTCCCGTTGTTCAGTCCCAGCTCCTGTCCACCTAGCAGTTCAAAAGCACGTCAAAGTGCAAGTAGATAAATAGGTACCACTCCGGCGGGAAGGTAAACGGCCTTTCTGTGCGCTGTTCTGGTTCGCCAGAAGTGGCTTAGTCATGCTGACCACATGACCCGGAAGCTGACTGTAGACAAATGCCAGCTCCCTTGGCCTATAGAGTGAGATGAGCGTGCAACCCCAGAGTCTTCCACAACTGGACCTAACAGTCAGGGGTACCTTTACCTTTACCTAATTTCCAAGAATTGCCCATTTAATTGGTAAAATCTCCTTGTCTCCACCCCATAATATTTCTCAACTATTACAGAGCAGGAAACCTCACAACCATTTAGTATGATGTCTCTTCGGAAATTCTTTACAATATGTTAGGTCAAGGCCAGATTAAGGTGATTTAGGGCCCTGGTTCACTTCCCCAAATAAGGTCCCCTTTACTCAAAAAAGAACACTTGAAGCAGGTAGAACAAAACAAGTCATGCTGGATGTTGAAGACTAACAAATTTATTATAGCATAATGCTTTGTGGATTGCAAAAAAAGCTCTGAGCCCATAGAGTTTCACAACTCTCATCAAAAACATTTTTTCCATCTTTGATAAACAAAAATGAAGAAAAAGAATACTCTTGGCATGTACAATCTTGAACCTCCAACACAAGTGGTGAGCTGAATTATCACCCATCACAAACCAGGGCAAAATGGTGCAATGCCTCACCCCCAACTAGTTTTCCTTTTTGCTTTCATAGCATTTTGTAGCCACAGCTCTCGGCCTCCCTTCCCTGCTAGCTCATGCCGTTTCATCTCAGCACAGAGGGTCTTCCGATGCTGTTTAGAAACGCTGGTTCACCAAAGATGCAGCGCTGTGACCCAGAATCGAGGGAAGCACACTTGTTTTGGTTATACAACTGTTGCAACACTTGTTTTCTTCCCGTACCGCGCTGCACAGCATGAGGAAAAGAGCAAGCATTGCTCAGTTGCCTAGGCAACACAGATATGCTTGCTTAGTTCTTGCCTGTCCTACAAGGGAGTAGCAGAGCACAGAAGATAGGCGAGCAGCCTCACATTGCCTGGGCAACTGGGCAACACACATACTGTCTCGTCATGATGTCCCATGAAGCTGCAGGGCTTGGTGGAAAGAACAAGTAGTGCCCAGTTGCCTACAGAACTTCACCTGACTTCCTGATCCTTCAAAGCTTCTTTGTTGTTGTTTAGTCGTTTAGTCGTGTCCGACTCTTCGTGACACCATGGACCAGAGCACGCCAGGCACTCCTGTCTTCCACTGCCTCCCGCAGTTTGGTCAAACTCATGTTAGTAGCTTCGAGAACACTGTCCAACCATCTTGTCCTCTGTTGTCCCCTTTTCCTTGTGCCCTCCATCTTTCCCAACATCAGGGTCTTTTCCAGGGAGTCTTCTCTTCTCATAAGGTGGCCCAAGTATTGGAGCCTCAGCTCAAAGCTTCTTTAGATGCTCTAAGGGTAAAACTTTTCTCTGTCCATATACTCCAGATCAAGCATCGTTTCATCTACTTCTCTCAATTCTTCTCTTTCTTGGTAGTGGCACCCGCCCTGTGGAAAGCCCTCCTATCAGATGTCAAGGAAATAAACAACTATCTGACTTTTAGAAGACATCTGAAGGCAGACCTGTTTAGGGAAGTTTTTAATGTTTGATGTTTTATTGTGTTTTTAATATTCTGTTGGGAGCCGCCCAGAGTGGCTGGGGAAGCCCGGCCAGATGGGCGGGATATAAGTAAATTATTATTATTATTATTACTCACCTTTTCTCTAAACCAGTGTTTCCAAAACTTTTTCCATGGTCCACTTCAAAATTGCTGATGACCTTGGTGGATCACTTAATATTTTATTTCTGCCTGTTGTAACCCTTGGTAAGTACCTGGAACCCCTGGAATCTCAGATATTTGGACTGGCATGCCACAATATATATATTCACATATTGCCGGGGTTTTATTTCTTTCAGTGACTGGAGTGAATGCCACCGATCAGCTGTTTCCATGGCTACAGTTACAGTGGCAACACCGCTGTCCTCTGTCTGCCAATGAGCATCAGATATTTGCAGCTTTGAACGCAGACTATCTGCAGGTTGTTCTATAATTTGTTCCTTTCTGTACTATAGATCATCTCGTGCTAAAGACTAGAGACATGTGAATTACTCTTCAGGTCTTAATAACTTAAAGTGCCATCGCCTGCATGTTTACTAGGCAGCAAATCCTGCTATATTAATTATGGCTTACTGGTCTTAATTAAGCGTGTTTAGTTGTGTACTGCTGTGTTGTTCTCTGTGTTTTTTTATTTCCCTATGTAGCTCTCAAAGCACATGTGCTGCTGTAATGATTCTGAAGGATTAAATGGATTATTATTAAATCCATTCCAATATTAAGGGATGTTGGAGAAATCCAATGAAAACAGAAATTGTTTCATTGCCTGTGTAATCAACCCAGCACAAACCATTGGTATACACTATGGTTGTTGATTTCAGTCTGCAAAAGGTTGATTACACCCCCACCCCAATTGGCTTTGCATTTCCTTCGCGCTGAAATGAATGTGGAGGAATAACGTAATGACAATGTAATTTACATAATAATGTGATTTATTTTTATTTCTTTTGACCTACACTTTGCATATTGTTTTGAGATTCCCTTATGTTGGATTCAATTTTTTAGGCTGCATATTGATTGAAGGATTGGAATTGTATTATATTTGATATCTATTTTGAACATGATTTTGATATTTTCCTGAATGGTATTGGACCTCTACTTTGTGTTCTGAAATTCTGTTCTGTTGTATTGGATTTCTATTTCCAGTGCACCACCTTTGAGATTCTCTTATTAAGTGATTGCCACATTTTCTAAATCAATTGAATATGTTATGTAGTTTCACCAAAGCAGCTGGACAAGTGATGTGAGGTCTTTTTGGTGGAATACAAACTGCAGTGGAACAGAAACAGTACTACATGGAACAGATACAGTGGGAGGTGAAAATAATGCATTCCTAGGTCCCTACCCATATCCCACTTTTAAATCATAGGCCACAAATCTCTTTTCCTTTAGAGAGCTGTCTTATTTCGCCTCACACAGCTGTGCAAATCCTTTTAAATTCAAGCTGTTCAAGCCCCACTGACAACATATTCTTATGTCAAAATGTTTTGGTTTAACTGGGTTGTGAATCAGACCCCTGTCTCTAAGAGATTTCTAAATAAACCAGCTAGAGTTCTGCCTGCTAAGAGCACACAAATTGCTCATCCAAGCAGAAGCAAAATCTCCCTCTGTACAAATCGTGTCCTCCAAATCATGGAGAGCCACGTGTTTCGGCGAGATGACCCAACTGCTTTCTTGTTGCTGGGGCGGGGCTGTTTGGATGACCTCCGCACCTCATTGGTTGCCCCTTTGTTGCTGGGGAAAATTTTCTGTCAGTCAGTGTTTGATTGGCAACTAAGGGGCTATTTAAGCAGCTGCACGAAACAAAGTACTGTACTTTCTCTTTCGCATCGTGCAGCAGCTCTCCTGCCCTCCCTCCCTATAATTTAAGGTTGTGTTTTTGACCTTGCTATGCTTGTCTAGGGGATGTGGGTGACGCTGTGCTCTAAACCACTGAGCCTAGGGCTTGCCGATAGGAAGGTTGGTGGTTTGAATCCCCGTGATGGGGTGAGCTTACGTTGCTCGGTCCCTGCTCCTGCCAACCTAGCAGTTCGGAAGCACGCCAGTGCAAGTAGATAAATAGGTACTACTCTGGCGGGAAGGTAAATGGTGTATCTGTGCACTGCTCTGGTTTCTCCAGAGTGGCTTAGTCATGCTGGCCACATGACCCGGAAGCTGTACACTGGCTCCCTCGGTCAGTAAAGCGAGATGAGCGCTGCAATCCCAGAATCAGCCACGACTGGACCTAATGGTCAGGGGTCCCTTTACCTTTATGCCTGTCTAGGGGTCATCTGCTTTTGGAGCAGGGGCCTGGTAGGAATTTTGCCACTTGGCTGATTGGCTGGGGCCATTTGGTTTTTGCCTGCCGCGTAGCAAATGGTCACAACTTTGTAAGGTTGGCAGTTAGGCATTGGTTCATTCTTTGGTAGAGGGGATGGTGGATTGGCTGTGTCTGCCCCTCATTTTTGTTGCTGCTTCTAGGGAATTCCATTAAAAGAATCCAGGGGCTCGATTTGCTCTGTCCGATCCCCTCTCAGGGAGAGGGCCATGCCAGAGTTCCTGGGAGCATCTGGGGTGAACTAAGAGGCGGAAATCCACCTCTGTGCTCCCCCAGTATGTTTTCCCTTACTGAGCTCTGGAGGTTCCAGTTGCCAGTCCTGTTCCTGCCAGTGCAGGTTCAGGTAGTCTGAACCAGTGCCTAGGCAACCACTCACATGCTGTAATCAATAAAGTTGTGGCCAAAATTAATGCCAAAAATTTTAAACAAATATTCTGTGTCCTGTGTGATTTATTTTGGAGGGGGTTTGGAGGTCTTCACACGCAAAAGCCATTTCCCAGTATCCCATCACTGTTGAGTGATCGAGAAACAGAACCCAGGATGAGGCTATTCAAATAGGAATGAACTGGCTTGATTCTCAGAGCAAACAAGACATAATTTAAATAGGGCAAGCTCTCGTTTTCACTGCAGATAATGCAATCATCAAGTGGGGGGCTATTAGCTATATAAACCGGGGAGAAGTGACAAGTAGAGTGTTGCAGGATTTTCTCCTGGGCATAGTGTTATTGAACATACATGACTTAGGTGAAGGAGTAAGGTAAAGGTAAAGGGACCCCTGACCATTAGGTCCAGTCGTGACCAACTCTAGGGTTGTGGCGCTCATCTCGCTTTATTGGCCGAGGGAGCCAGTGTACAGCTTCCGGGTCATGTGCCCAGCATGACTAAGCCGCTTATGGCGAACCAGAGCAGCGCACGGAAACTCCGCTTGCCTTCCCGCCGGAGCGGTACCTATTTATCTACTTGCACTTTGATGTGCTTTCAAACTGCTAGGTTGGCAGGAGCAGGGACCGAGCAATGGGAGCTCACCCCGTCACGGGGATTCGAACCGCCGACCTTCTGATCAGCAAACCCTAGGCTCTGTGGTTTAACCCACAGCGCCACCCGCATCCCATAGGTAAAGGAGTAAGTTATGGTAAAGGTAAAGGACCCCTGGATGGTTAAGTCCAGTCAAAGGCAACTATGATGTTGTGGCATGCATCTTGCTTTCAGGCCGAAGGAGTTGGCATTCATCCACAGACAGCTTTCCGGGTCATGTGGCCAGCATGACTAAACTGCTTCTGGTGCAATGGGACACCGTGACAGAAACCAGAGCGCACAGAAACACCGTTTACCTTCCCACCGCAGTGGTACCTATTTATCTACTTGCACTGGCGTGCTTTCGAACTGCTAGGTTGGCAGGAGCTGGGGCAGAGCAACCAGAGCTCACCCTGTTGCGTGGATTCGAACCACCAACCTTCTGATCAGCAAGCCCAAGAGGCTCATTCTCATGAAGTGTGGCATTCAACCAAGTTTCACTCAAAACGCACTAAGATTGATTCTGTTCCAGCTGCCATAGGGGAGAATTTGGTAACTCTCCTCAGAATATTAAGTATGATTCTAGGAGCATTTGCAGTTAGCTGTGTAGTCTCTTGCAGAAACAGTAACATATCCAAGTCTACACAATCTAGATAAATTCTTGACAATAACTGTGAAGATGAACACCCGGTAGTTATTTCTTTATCTACTGCAAATTATAGTAATTACACTGTGTACATTTTATTTTTGTGCTTGGAGCATGCAGGACAACATTATCTGCTCACGATCTTCTGACACAATCTTGTACAGACTTTTGTGACTTAATGCCTGAACAGTTCAGGTTTGCACACAAGCATAAAAAAGTGCCCAGAATAAAGGTGAACAACCTTTGATGCAGGAGCAGAAACTCCTGCTTTATGAAATGTGCCAGTTCCATGCTTAAAAAAATTAGGATCATCAACAGTTATGCATCAGTTATCATCAATAGGCATGCAGGTCAGTGTACCCCCCCCAATTTACACACTTGGCATAATTTATTTTGAGTACCAAATTTATTTCCTCATCCTTTTTGGGGGGGGGGAGGGGAATACAGGTACCACATTATTTTATATGCTTGTATATTAAGTAATTTTTTTCCGCACTTGAAAAATTGTCATATAACACAATCCTAACCCACCCCCTTACATAAACGGATGGTGCAAACACTCCTCTTTTCAAGCACGGAAAGCACTGTTGCCACTGTATGTGAAGGTCTGCTGTAGCCGAGGCCCCAAGCTGAATGTCCAGGCTGTTGAAACATTCTTGTTGGTGGCTGTCCTCCTGTTATAAGAATTTTAAGGTCTCAAATATAGAATACCGTATTTTTCGCTCTATAACACGCACCCGACCATAACACGCACGTAGTTTTTAGGGGAGGAAAATCCGTAGGCATGCCACCCGTAGGCATTCCCTCCATAACACGCACAGACATTTCCCCTTACTTTTTAGGAGGAAAAAAGTGAGTGTTATGGTGCAAAAAATACGGTAAATATTCATAAATGCAAACATATCTAAATATATGTCAGGGAACTGCCATCAGGGCCAGAGGGAGAGAGCGGGCTCCAGAGGGATTCCAGAGCGTCCCGGGATGGGGAGAGGCAGCCCATCTTCTGGGGAAGGGAATCAGCATAGCACCAGTGGAGAAGGGGGGCAGATGGGGGAATCGGCGAGGCGGTCCCATGACTCCTCACCGGGCACCAGCAGGGAGAGTAAGGGTCCTCGGCTGCCCACACCCTCCTTGCACAGAAGGCTTCCGCGCAGGGAGAGTAGACGGAGACTAGGCGTCAAAGAGCTTCTTTGCTGGAAGAAGTTCAAGAAACGCCCACTGACGGATTCTGCCAGCGATTGAGACAGCCACGGGCAAGTGGCTGTCCGGACAGAAAAGGTTCACTCAGGCAACCCAGCTAGGTGTGGCGCCGGTTTACGCACGAGCAACCCCTAGAACCATTACAATATATGAACCATGTGTCTGAAATAGTATGGGAGAGCAATCCTGAAGCCATTTTGACTCTCCCAGTGACCTCAAATATTCCTCTGCAGTAAGGGAGGCAAATGGGGAAAGCCTTCCCATTCTCTTTTTGCTTGCAAATCCTGTCTTAAGGGCATATTTGTATCTGAATAGGGTGAGCCTGTGACCTGGACTCAGGAACTAAAGTATTAACATCACAAAAGAATAGCCAGGCTACCCAGGTAATGCAATCAGTGACCATTATCAGGTATCCTGGCAGACAGGATTACTACCTTAGACTGCCTCCTTCTGTGATGCATGTATGAAGTTTTTGGGGGGTGGCCTTGTGCTACAGGGTGGGCAATTTTAAAAGTCTATATAAGGGCTTGTGCACCATTGTTCAGGGTTCTCCTCCCTCCTGCATGTGGTGAGTGGGGACCCTGTTGCAACAGTTACTTTAATAAAGATCAGGCTTACTAGCTGCTTTGCTTCTCAATATACTTTCTGTTATGTACTGAAGTTCTCACCCTGGGCCAGCAGGGGGATACATTAGATAGTTATGCAAATGAAGGATCGAAAGTGACGTTCAGTGATTGGATAGTTTGTATGCAAATGAAGGATCGAAGGTGACGTTCAGTGATTGGATAGTTTTAGAAAGTTGCAACAGTTACGTTGTTCTGGAGCTCTATATAAGCAAGCTGACTGAGCTCCTCAGTTCAGTTCTGTTCTGGCCTTTGAATAAACAAAGAAGAATTGCTGTGTCATCTGATATGTTCGCCCACAACTTAACTCTTTCGCTGGCTTCTGTTTTCTCCTACCAGTAGGGAACCCATTTAAGGACTCTATACAGGCTCTGGAATACCCCATAAGGCAAAGGGAGTAGTTCACTACTAACAGTTCAACACAGGAAGACCCAAAATGGGACATCCAAAGTCCTAGAGAAAGGAAGCTGCTCCCATCACATCATCTGCTCTGGGCAGTTCAAGCTAGATACAGTAGTGGTTCTGCTGCTCCAATCCTCTTAGCCTCAGATTATGATTGGGACTGGTCTGTCAGTTTATCATTTAGATGAGAGTCTGATGTTAGAATTGATACTGTGAGGCACTTTTATTTCTTAAAACAAAATTGGTTATGAGGTGGCACCATACTGGAATCATATTTTATTGGAAACTTGAGTATTCAGCGCTCATAAGATCATTTCTTCTACAGACCACAAATATGAGATACTGTATTGAGTTTTCAAGACAAAAAGCATACATACAGATTGTGCCTTTTAAAATGAGCATAACAAAATCCACAATCATTTGAAAGACCTACATTGGCTCCCAGTACGTTTCTGAGCACAATTCAAAGTGTTGGTGTTGACCTTTAAAGCCCTAAATGGCCTCTGCCCAGTATACCTGAAGGAGCATCTCCACCCCCATCATTCTGCCTGGATGCTGAGCTCCAGCGCTGAGGGTCTTCTGGCGGTTCCCTCACTGCGAGAAACAAAGCTACAGGGAACCAGGCAGAGGGCCTTCTCGGTAGTGGCATCCGCCCTGTGGAACGCCCTCCCATCAGATGTCAAAGAGATAAACAACTACCTGACATTTAGAAGACAGCTGAAGGCAGCCCTGTTCAGGGAAGTTTTTAATGTGTGACATTTTAATGTATATTTAATCTTTAATTTTAATTTAATTTAATTTTAATGTTTATTTAATATTTTAATATTTAATCTTGGAAGCCGCCCAGAGTGGTTGGGGAAAGCCAGCCAGATGGGTGGGGTACAAATAATAAATTATTATTATTATTTATAAATAAAATAAAATAACCCCTGGGGGTTGTCTTTATTTTATGTTGCAAGGTGCTGTACCTTTAAGTGAAATCGTGTATGTTTGAAACTCCATCGAAAAAGGCTGCAAACACCCTATTCCACTTCCACCCCTTTCTGTGATGCTTTTCTGACATTTTCAGGTCACTTCTGGGTTTGGCACAATGCATGCATGCACAGTCATGCACATATTGGACGCACATAAAACGTTTGCTGCTTGTACAGAAATTTTTTATTCAGAACATATCTTCCTTTTAACTGCTGTGTCCTAGTGTGATGGCTATAGTGAGGCTGTATTTTCAGTAAGCTTATAGTTGCAGTCTGCCATTAAACTGGAAATGTAAGGTAAGTACCGTACCAGGGAGATAAATCAAGAACTTATAAATCAAGAACTCGGGCTAACATTTCAAATGAATTATAGGATAAGGAAAGGGACACTAAGCAATTAAGACATGGATAACAACCATTTTTATTTATTTTTGAGTAAGGACAGTGGCGTAGCGTGGGTTGTCAGCACCCGGGGCAAGGCAAGTAATTTGCGCTCCCTAACCCGTGGATTTGCGCCCCCTAATCCATGGATTTGCGCCCCCTAATCCATGGATTTGCGCCCCCTAACCCCCAGATGTTGCGCCCAGTGCGGCCGGGGCCCCCCCTGCACCCCCCACGCTACGCTACTGAGTAAGGTTTGGACTGGAATTGATAAGGTTTTCCAGTCCTTTTGCAAACAGGTTTGTAAGGAAGTTTGGGTAGTGGTATGAATTCAAGGATAAACAAAAGACAAACTGAACAATGTTACCAAACTCTTTTTAACAGTCAGAGAACTGACAAACGAGTAAAAGACAGTGTGAGCTTCTAGTTTTAACACTTCACTCTCCCTCCCCCCAAGCATTGTGATTGGATATTCTTATAGCTCTGGATTGGAAAGTAAAGGTGCCAATGAGCAAAGTTCAGCTCCCGTTCCGTCTCCCCACCCTGGCATTTTCCTTATATGGTGTTGTTTTGCAACACTTTGGAGACAGGCTTCCTAGCTTTCTTAATGTTTTAAGCTCTGGATTGGTTGGAAGTGCGGCAAATTCAGTCAATCCTCTTCAAACTAATCCAGAGGTGTTTCAATCCACTTTGGAATGGGCCCACTTTAAAATTACTTTAAAATCAATTCAATTTGGGATTTGTCTGAAGCCATTGCACAGCCCTAATATTTAATGTTTCTAAATACCTGGTGGGATGACTTGGTTGTAGACCGAGATACACTAGTGAGCAAAATCATTTTGGTAGAGCTAATCAAGATGTAGATGTCTCTGTTTTTTAATGCAGCTGGTTCCTTTTTTGTAACCTAAGTGGTAGAAGATGGGGCCATAAAGAACCAATGCAGTTAACTTCATAATCAACACATTTTTGCCAGAAGCAAGCATAATTGTCCAGCAAAGCAGATTGCCTATATTTAATAAATATATATACTTTGTACACCTTCAGAGCAGACTGTATAATCTGTCCATTTGTATAATAGAAACTATTCAGTGATCCCAGCATTGTATTTTGAATCTGAACAGAGAAGGACAGTAAATTCCAGGTATTTAAAAGTATTGAATTGTTCTACTGAATATTCAGTCATGGCCCATTTCTATTTCTTACATTCCGTTGTAAAAATCAACTCTTTAGTTTTATCATCAGTTCATTGTCAACCATTATGTCTTGCAGTAGCTGGAGAATTTAGTCATGCATCTTTTAATTCCATCCGGGGATTGTGAAAGTAGTACAGCATTATCAGCATGTAATACCAATGGAATCTCCGTTTGGCAGGTCTGGGTAAGTGATGTTTCTGAGATTATAATTTGGGAGAGATATCATTCAAATAAAGATTTGAGGGACTAACAGAGGGAGAACTCCTGCCTCACACCAAGATATCACTGGGTTGGAAACTACCCACAGAAAATATTCTGTTGGGTGACATATAATTACAGTGGTACCTTGGGTTACATACGTTTCAAGTTACATACACTTCAGGTTACAGACTCCGCTTACCCAGAAATAGTACCTCGGGTTAAGAACTTTGCTTCAGGATGAGAACAGAAATCACACAGCGGCTGCGTAGCAACAGCAGCGGGAGGCCCCATTAGCTAAAGTGGTGCTTCAGGTTAAGAACAGTTTCAGGTTAAGAACGGACCTCCGGAACGAATTAAGTACATAACCAGAGGTACCACTGTATTCCAAGTAAATAAGTAAGTATGACTGAGCAAAATCAAAAGAATTCAGGATTCGATTGGACATCCACACCTTGCAGGATTCGATTGGACATCCACACCTTGCAAAACCAACTCAGCATCAGAACAGCAAGGTCTTATTTTGTAAGGGTTACAAACTGCAAGCACAGACGTTCAATCCCAAAGATAACCATCAAGAATCAGGAACCTTATCGGGAGACAGCAAGCTGCAGAGGGTTGGAACAAGATAAGAGAGGGAAGCAACTCCCGAGGTGATCAGTTGGCACCCATTCATCATCAACACGTTCAGAGTGGGTACACAAAGACGTTTATGGAAACCAAAAATTGCTGATATAACAGATGATAATATTTTTATGGAAAAAGTTTTGCCTTATTCAACTGTAATCAATATTCAGGAATCATAAAAGGTGGATGGAAAGGAAGATTCGTGAAAGAATGAGAAAATGGAACCAAAGAGGTTAAGACATTGCAAAAGGGAAAGGAGAAAGCAGCTTTTACCTTCTCTGCCCCTGCCCTATGATGCCCTAGACATTAGGGAACAAGACAGCAATTGTTAGGAACGTGGCTCACCAGAATGCAAGGGAAGAGACAGACTCAGAAACTGAGCTAAGTGAAAGAGGGACCAACTCTGCAGACGAGAGCTGGCTGAAAGAATCGAGATAAGCTAGTTTGACCCCCTTCTCAAGAAAGACACTGTTAGCTCTCAAGAAGAGGAAGAGTTGGAAGGCAGCCAAAGCGTTGCTAGACAATCAGCAGATAAGCAGAGGACCGAGACTTTGTCAAGTGAAAGTGGGGAGGGGGAAGGCCAGCCTCTCAGTCCCTGTTCTAGGAGACTGGATAAGATCAGACAACAACAGAAGGGCAAGAGGGGAGGGGCGGGAGTTTGGCGTCCTTCCTGCTGTGGGAGGGGCAAAGATTCAGACTGACCAACTATCGTCAATGTGAGCAGGCGAGAAGCCAGTGCTCTGGATGTGTTTTGTTGTAAATAAGCGTACATAAAACTGCCGGAGAGTTATTACTTCTTATCTGGGCTTGCTTGCCTGCCAGAGATCATTACAGCAATGATGTGTGCAAAATTTTCATCATCTGAATCATCCCCATGGATTTAATTTACTTACTTAGAACTATATGCTGCTTTTGGGTGCTGGCGAGTCCTGAGAGCAGTGCAGAATTCTCTGTGAAAACAAATAACATCATAAAAAGAGCGCCAACAAAGGTAATACCTGTAATTTGGAATACTATAGGATATGCATGTTCCAAATTACCCGGTCTTGTTTCTGAAGTCTTCTTTTTAAAGCATTGGTTAGATTATGTTTAAGACAGAACCGGTCACAAAATGCTGATGCGGGAGCAGAACGAGGCACAAAAATGTCATCTCCCCACCTATTTCCTTCACCATCTGTAATGGTTCTAGGGGTTGCTCGTGCGTAAGATGCCGCCACTCCTGGCTAGGTTACTGGTTGAACCCTTTCTGTCTGGACAGCCTCTCACTTCGTGGCTGTCTCAGTCGCTGGCAGAATCCGTCAGTGGGCGTTTCTTGAACTTCTTCCAGCAAAGAAGTTCTTTGATGCCAAGTCTCCTCCTACTCTCCCTGCGCGGAAGTCTTCTGCGCAGGGAGGGTGTGGGCAGCGGAGTACCCGCGCTCTCCCCGCTGGTCTCTGGCGAAGAGTCCTGGAGCCTCCTCTCCGATTCCCCCATCTGCCCCCCTTTACCCCTGGTGTTACGCTGATTTCCTTCACCAGCAGATGGGCTGCCTCTCTCCCTACTGGAACCCTCTCCGGCATCCCTCTGGAGCCTTCCCTCCGCCTCTGGCTCCAATGGCAGTTCCCTGACACCATCTCTGGCCCTTTCCCCTTAGGGGAGGGAGACTTTCTTTCCACCTGCTCCTCCTGGTGTCTCTGTCTTCCAGCTACTATTACTCAGCATTCATGGGATTGCTGGCATCAGTCCATCAAAAAGGCTATAGTATAACTAGCAGGCAAGTAAGGAGACAGGAAGCAGGCTGTGGCATTAAGGCCCACTGGTGGCTCCCAGTTCACTTTTTGAGAAACACTGGTCTAGGATTTCTCCATCTAGAAAAAACAATAACAAAATTTCACAAACAATGAGTAATTATTGTGCACTCCAGGCTTGGTCTACATGCTTACCATTCCCCTCCCCCCACTTTTTGCAACTGTGAAATTATTTTGGCTTTCACAAGCAGCTTGTCCCATCAGTCTGGTGGCAGATGTCCCAGAAATCCTAATCAAAACTCCTCCCCATGTTTTCTTTTCTTAAAAAATGTTTAGGGGTACTCTCATTTTGACTCAAGAAAATCACCATTTTATAGTTCAAATCGGGGGAAATAAATACAGTAAATGGACAAAAGTACAAAGATTCACTAAATGTTTAGGGGTATGCATACCCCTGCGTACCCCCAGAAAAAAGCACTGCCCCTCCCTCCCTGGTCCCTACCGCCCACTAGTGGGTGTTTCAGGATTCTAGGTGGGCAGTAGGGGGTTCTCTATGGCACAAGCTGAATCCTTCCATTGAGCACTGGTGGGCGGTAAGGAAATTTTACCATCAAGAAAGATGCATTAGTGGGCGGTAGGTAAAAAAGGTTGACTACCCCTGGTATAGACTCTTCTTCTTTGGCAATCACTCATAGCTGAGTAAGATTGCCTTCATAAACACAGTCCTAGCAGTGAGTTCGTAAGTGACTCTGGAGGCCAATTCTGGATCCACATGTCCTTCCACTGTGGGGACATAGGTTTCTGGGCGGGAGTTGATCACGGTGTGGGTTTGCCAAGCATGCCTTCCTCCTAGCACATTTCTCCCTTGCGTCCTGCATTCGAGTGTCTTCAAAGCCCATGACACCTTTGGTAAAGGCTGTTCTCCAACTGGAGCGCTCGCAGGCCAGTGTTTCCCAGTTGTCTGTGTTTATACTACCTTTTTTATATTTGCCTTAAGACAGTCTTTAAACCTCTTTTGTTAACCACCAGCATTACGCTTTCCATTTTTAAGTTCGGAATAGAGTAGTTGCTTTGGAAGACGACCATCAGGCATCCACACAACATGACCAGTCCAACGAAGTTGATGTTGAAGAATCATTGCTTTGACACTGGTGATCTTTGCTTCTTCCAGCACACTGGCTTTAGTTTGCCTGTCTTCCCAAGTGATGTGTACAATTTTTTGGAGACACTGTTGATGGAATCTTTCGAGGAGTTGGAGATGGCGCTTATAAATGGTCCATGTTTCACAAGCATACAGTAAGGTTGGTAGTACAATAGCCTTGTAAACAAGCATTTTGGTTTCCCTGTGAATGTCCTGGTCCTCAAACACTCTGCACTTTAATCGGAAGAAAGCTGCACTCGCAGAGCTCAGGCAATGCTGGATTTTGGCATCAGTGTCGGCCCTTGTGGAAAGAAGGTAGGAGAAGTGATTGACATTTTCCAACATTACACCATTGAGTTGGATTTGTGGCGCTGCAGAGGGGTTATTTTGTACTTGGTGCAGCACTTTGGTTTTTTGGATGTTGTGTGATAGGCCAAGCTTTTCGTAAGCTTCTGCGAAGATATTTAGGATGGTTTGAAGGTTTGAGTGAGCACACACTACGTTGTCATCAGCATACTAAAAGCCCTATGGTGGAAGTTACGGTAACCTTACTCTTTGCTTTCAGCCTGGTCAGATTAAAGAGCTTTCCATCTGTTTGATACATGATGTCTACTCTGAAAGGGAGTTTCCCTTTGACAAAGTGTAGGATCATGGCAATGAAAATAATGACTAGAGTTGGGGTGATAACACAACCCTGTTTAACACCTGATCCCACTGTGAATGGTTCACTTTGAGAGCCATTGTTATCTGCGATTGCTGCTGTCATATTATCATGGAGGAGCCAAATGATGTCCACAAATTTATCTGGGCAGCCAATTTTCAGAAGGACAGTCCACAGGGCATTACGATTTACAGTGTCGAAGGCATTAATCAGTTCAATAGATGCCATATGCAAGGGTTGTTTTGCTCTCTACATTTTTCTTGAAGCTGTTGAGCGGTGAAAATCATGTCCACTGTCCCCCTAGAACAGTGCTGTCCAAACTTTTTTTCAACAAGGGCCAGATATAATGAAGTGAAGGGCCATGAGGGCCGACCAAAGGGCCAACTTTTTATTAGGATTGAAATTGTAGAGCTTTTTTTAGTGTTGAAGTTGTTGAGCTTTTTAGGATTTTACCCCAGGAAATAAACTGCCACAGGCACTGGATTAAACCAGCCAGTGGGCCGGATTAGGCCCTTGGAACAGACTTTGGACATGTCTGCCCTAGAAGGTCTAAAACCATTTTGGGATTCTGGAAGGGTCGCCTCGGATATTGTTAAGAGACGGTTTGCTAAGATCCTTGCAAGAATTTTGCTGGCCGCAGCTAATAAATAGATGCATAGACTAGTTCTGCTGTGGTGCCAGCATAGCATTTGAGGGGAGAAGATCCCCGACTTCCATTTGCGGGCAATAGCTGTACCTCTGCAGTTCTTCCCATCAAATATTGCTCTCAGTGCTCTGGACACAATTGGTTTCCTTTTTTTTGTTATTTTAACCATTTTTCTGCTAGGGAAAATCTGAATGTCAAAGGAACTGTGGTGAGAGAAGTTTCACATGGCTCTTGTTGCTAAGGTAACTGCTGCCTTCATGTTTCCTCGTGAAGAGTGACAATTTTTAGAGATCTGCTCACATTAACTGACTGCGAGAAGGAATACTGCGGGCAAACTAGCATAATGAGAAAAACTGGACTGGACTGGGCGTGACTTCTGAATGCACGAGATTGGAGAAAAGCTTTTCAAGTGGGATTTTGAAACACAGGAGCAACCTCGATAGACTTGTGATTATTTCATGTACTTGACATTTTCGTTTGAGAGGTAAATAAATGATATATGTGAACCAATCAACGTACAATTGAAACACATGCGGTGCTCCCTTTGGGAAGGAAGAGATTCTGAGGCAGGCAACCACCCACTCATCCCCCTACCAGCATGCTTGTGACCAGGACAGGAAGACGACGATGACACAAATTTAAAATATTTCTTCTCTTCCTGACTCCAATGAGAAATAACTATAGAGTGGTACCTCGGGTGACATACGCTTCAGGTTACATGCGCTTCAGGTTGCAGACTCCGCTAACCCAAAAATAGTGCTTCAGGTTAAGAACTTTGCTTCAGGATAAGAACAGAAATCGGGCTCCGGCGGCAGGCTGCAGCAGAAGGCCCCATTAGCTAAAGTGGTGCTTCAGGTTAAGAACAGTTTCAGGTTAAGAACGGACCTCCGGAACGAATTAAGTACTTAACCCGAGGTACCACTGTAATCAAATCTTTGTTCCCCCAGCCTACTTGAGAAGCTCAGCATGTGAAGGGCCTTATGGCTCTTGAAGGCCACTCTTGAGTTCCTGTACCAATAATTTAGGAACTTTCACCACTATAACTTATAATAATTAATAATACATGTACAGTGGTACCTCCCCTTCTCTTTGTGCCCTCCATCTTTCCCAACATCAGGGTCTTTTCCAGGGAGTCTTCTCTTCTCATGAGGTGGCCAAAGGATTGGAGCCTCAGCTTCAGGATCTGTCCTTCCAGTGAGCACTCAGGGCTGATTTCCTTCAGAATGGATAGGTTTGATCTTCTTGCAGTCTATGGGACTCTCAAGAGTCTCCTCCAGCACCATAATTCAAAGCATAAATTCTTTGGCGAACAGCCTTCTTTGTGGTCCAGCTCCTAGGTCCTGAATTTTGGCTTTGTCTTATAGCTCTTGACTTCTGACTCTCCTCCTAACACTGCCCACAACTTAGCAGCAAACAGTAGTGGCTTCCTAGCTCTCCCTACCTTGCCCAGAGGGTAAGATTGATATACTTAACTACAGGGTGGCAACTTGAATAAAATATTGTGGGGCCCCAGGTAAGCCCCGCTTCACATAATCACATGACACAGTGCGCACACACCATTTGAATGGGAATGCTGATTAACTAGGGGGGCCCCCAGCCCTCTCAAATATTGTATTGTGGAGGCCAAAGCCTCCAAGGCCCCTAGGAGTTGTTTCCTTTGTTCAAGTAGCTCAGCTAATTAGCAAGAGCTAGTGGGCTACAGGGGACGCAGGTGGCGCTGTGGGTTAAAGCCTCAGCGCCTAGGACTTGCCGATCGAAAGGTCGGCGGTTCGAATCCCTGCGGTGGGGTGCGCTCCCGCTGCTCGGTCCCAGCGCCTGCCAACCTAGCAGTTCGAAAGCACCTCCGGGTGCAAGTAGATAAATAGGGACCACTTACCAGCGGGAAGGTAAACGGCGTTTCCGTGTGCGGCTCTGGCTCACCAGAGCAGCGATGTCACGCTGGCCACGTGACCCGGAAGTGTCTCCGGACAGCGCTGGCCCCTGGCCTCTTAAGTGAGATGGGCGCACAACCCCAGAGTCTGTCAAGACTGGCCCGTACGGGCAGGGGTACCTTTACCTTTACCTAGTGGGCTACAAGGCCTACAGAAAGAGCTTTAACAAATAGAAGTACTTCTCTGGATTTTTGTTTCTCATGCAATGCTCCTTCACCAGGTCAGAAATACCATTCCATCAACAGCTGTTTTCTACAAGGCAAAGAGCACCTTTGAATCGAAGCCTCTGCTTAGGAGCTATTTCCTGTTAGCCCAAAACAATGTAACATGTTGTTTAGTCATTTGGTCACGTCCAACTCTTTGTGACCCCATGGACCAGAGCACCCCAGGCACTCCTGTCTTCCACTGCCTCCCACAGTTTGGTCAAACTCATGCTAGTAGCTTTGAGAACACTGTCCAACCATCTCGTCCTTTGTCGTCCCCTTCTCTTTGCGCCCTCAATTGGCCATGGTTTGTCCTGGACCAAAGAATTGTGTTTTTTGGCATCTCCGTAAAAAAAAGCTCAGCAAATTTTGGTGTTTACTTTTTGAAATATGGCAACCCCAAACATGCTGCAAATCATAAAATGCCCTCACTTATTCAGGTGTGGGGTTAGCATTAGCCATTGTAAAACTTGATTTTACAAAAAAAAAATTATTATGTGAATCATTTTAACCTTGTGTATCATTAAAGAGACCTTGTTATCTTGGTAGGATATTTGTCGCCATCTACATCCAGTTACTGAATTTAAATTGAACATTAGTGGCATTTGCAGTGTTTTCTCATTAGGTCGATTAGGGGGAAAAAGCTAATTCATGTGCAGACCTGGGAAAGACATTCTAGAGCATGACTGGCTGTAGCGGAAATGATGCAGAAAACATTTAAGTGCTGAATGAAGAAAATGGTTTTTTTTCATCTCAGTGGGGCTTATGGAGGAGAATTTCCTGAAATGGGTCCTTTCATCTATTCAAAGATCATGTCATAACACATCTGTTGCTGTAAATGCTGCTGCATTTATTCTTGCAAACAAAATTTCTGTCTTGGGACAACTGTATAGGATTCACTGCAGTACTCAGGCAGCAGCACGATACATGGAATCACTGCTATTCTTTTACAAAAATGTCAAGAAGGAGAAAATCACTAGCAATTGGCTCTAGGACTTGGCCTGGGCTTGTTTTTAACCTAATTTCAGCCTGGTCCAGAGACAGAAGTCCCAAGGTGCCATTGATCTATACATGAGGGTGATTAAACAATAAACAGATCTCACCTGTTTCCATACTGAAACCAGGTAAGATTTCACCAGTGCAATATATCAAGAAGGTAAAGAAGCAAAACATAATGTTTTTGAGTTTAGCTTTATGACACTTCACTTTTAATGAACTTATTATACATGATGGGACGCGGGTGGCGCTGTGGGTAAAACCTCAGTGCCTAGGACTTGCTGATCGTAAGGTCGGCGGTTCGAATCCCCGCGGTGGGGTGAGCTCCCGTCGTTCGGTCCCAGCTCCTGCCCACCTAGCAGTTCGAAAGCACCCCTAAGTGCAAGTAGATAAATAGGTACCGCTCTGGCGGGAAGGTAAACAGCGTTTCCGTGTGCGGCGCTGGTGCTGGCTTGCCAGTTGCAGCTTCGCTATGCTGGCCACGTGACCCGGAAGTGTCTTCGGACGGCGCCGGCTCCCAGCCTCTTAAGCGAGATGAGCGTGCAACCCTAGAGTCGGACACGACTGGCCCGTACGGGCAGGGGTACCTTTACCTTTACCTTTATTATACATGATGCTATGAGCTAAAGGAGAGAATATCTGAGCACAGATTATGTCAGAACAAAGGTTTATGTTTCTCCTACATTGTATATGAAAGATTATAACATCGATTTGCACATCTACAGTTGTGAAGATTTGAGGAATGAGATTATCACCCCTCTTTTATTGTCCTTCTGGGTTGCCCAACCACTGCCACAGTGTCCTTTCTCTTGGCAGATCAAGATGAGCAGGTGACAGCAAAGGTTGCGAGGTTTTTAGCTGGGGCAATCAGAAAAAGATCCAATATTTGACTATTGGTTCAAAACCCTAAAATGTATTTTGTATAATTGACTTTTTATTTCTATTCTTTGTGTATCGTATTGTTGTTTTATTGCTATGGCTGATGGCTGACGCAAATAAAGAGCCATTCATTCTGCAGTTGTGCCATTTTAACACACCCAGCTCTCTATCATGAAGCAAGTTTATGTGTGCTGTTCCTTTCAGAAACTAATTATTTCCAGTAGATGTGACAACTTGATCTTTCAGAGGGCAAATGGGTTCTATTAATACCTTCATCAGAGACACATTAATTAAATCCCTCAACTCCAGTGTCTCGTTTTCATTCTTAGGGAAGGTGGTTGAGGGTCACATACTGGTGACAGGAAGCAGGGTCAAAGGGAAAAAATAGGTGGGGCACCCCTTCTCTCCATCTCCCCCCCCCCCCTCTCTCTGAGAGAACACAGCAGTACCATAATGGATGTAAAGGCAGACAGTTAAAAACCTTTTATGTACTTAGTGTTCTAATCTGCCCATGCTATCTTCACACAGCACCAATGTCAGAGGAAAATTACTTAATCATTACATTAAATGTTGCCAGAGAACCAACGTCTGCTTGCGGGAGTGTGGTCTCATTATAAATGGACTAATAGCAGTACAATATCTGCTTTGAGATCAACAGAAATCTACTTCTCCTCCAGCCTGGTAATTTGCGTTTTGCTTCTAAGGAAGAGCACTGAAATTTTGCTTGTGTCTATTAGTCTTAACCGCTGTCAGAAAAACAAGCCTTTTTGCTCTCTTTCATCATCTGTGTGTTCTTTTCTCCTCTGACTTGTACATTCATCCTTCCCACAAAAGTAGCAGCAGAGTGCAGAAGAGAATAGGAGAGCATGTGGGACTCCTGCCTCTTTCAGCAGCATCAAACTCCACTGTGCAATGGTATTTTAAAGCTGGAGCTGCAAAGGCAATAGGATTTGGTACAGTGGGATACTTTGTGACCCAATAGACTGAATCCTTGAGAAGAATACAGTGGTACCACTGCCTCCTGCAGACACCGCACCGCCGCTGCACGATTTCTGTTCTCATCCTGAAGCAAAGTTCTTAACCTGAAGCACTATTTCTGGGTTAGCAGAGTCTGTGACCTGAAGCATATGTAACCTGAAGCGTATGTAACCTGAGGTACCACTGTATATCATTGTAACAGTTTTCCAAAAACCAATTTTCTCATAAAAAATTAACTTAGACACTTAACTTCTTTCTTCCTTTTCATTTTAACTTTAAACATTTTATTCTCTAACTTCACATATTTAAATCCTAAGCCTATCTGGTATTTGCAAGTTTTTCCCAGTTAAATTATATTAGCATAGTTAACTAAATAGTCTTTGAATTTCATCCAGTCGTTCTGATACTCCTCCTCCTTCTAGTCGCGGACTCTTCCAGTCAGGTTGGCTAAGCTCCAAAAAGTCCATCATCTTCATCTGCCACTCCTGCCTCCCATCACTCTTGTGGCAGTCCGTGACACAGACACTCTATGACTAACCCAGAGGTTTTCAACCTTTTTGAGTCCATGGCTCCCTTAACCAACTACTTTTTTCCCCCTGTGGCACCCCTGTGGGGCTCAGGAGCCCAGTTATGTCACTCCTTTCCTGCAGAGCTGGCAGCCTCTCACCCTTTTTCGAACACCCTCCCTTGTGGGGGCTTCCCTCAGCCTCCTCTCCCCTCTCCCCTCTCCCCTCCCCTTGGGAGTCCTCCAGGCAGCTGTTGCTGCCCCTGGTCTCTCAGCCCCAAAGAGAGGTGCCTCTAGAAGGCACCATTAGCTTGGGGAACTTGTAGCCAGGGCTACTGCAACAAACAGCCGCAAGAGGGCATCAGAAGAGGGAGGGAGGGAAGGAAAGAGGGACAGAGGCCAGTGTTGCTCACGGCCAATTGAAAAGGATGTTCAAAATAACTTTTGTAAAAACAAACAAAAATAGAAGCTCTTCTTTGGGGAATTATAGGGACAGAACTACCTAAATTGTATACAAGTTTATTTATGTATGCTGCCACAGCAGCAAGAATGCTACTTGCCCCAAAGTGGAAAGAAGTAGAAATCCCAGCAAAGGAAGAATGGATATAAAAACTTCTGGAATATGCAGAAATGGCAAAACTTCCCGGAAGAATAAGAAATCAAGATAACAAACTTTTTTAATAATAAAAGAATGGAAATGGTTTATTGACTATTTACAGATAAATTGCAAACAGATAAAAACATTGGTGGGATTATTGTAATAACCTGCAGTTTCATAAGAGTATATATTTTAATGAGATTGGGCAGTATGATTCTATTTTGAGGTTGTCTTTTAGTGGTTTTGGGATGGAGACTATTTTGGAGTGGGTCCAGGTTTGGGGGATGGGCCCCCCCTTTTATGATGTCGTTGAATAGGCGGGTAATGTAGGGCATCAAGGGTTCTTTGAATTTCCTATAGAATTCAGCTGTGAAGCCATCTGGGCCTGGGGCTTTGTGTGGTTTCAGGTTTTTGAGGACCATATCTATTTCCTCTGGGGTGATAAGAGTATATATTTAAAGTAGATAATAAAATGAGCAAATTAAATGAATGTGAATGTGCAGAAGATATTAAAAAATAAATTTGAGGAACCACAGAAAGAGGGGGAGGGAAGTCAAACTTTGAAATGTTAAATTGATTGCAAAACTAATGAAATGTATAAACTGGGGGGGGGGGAGTGTTGCCCGTAGGGCCCCCCCACCCCGACCATCATTCAAGGCACCCCAGGGTGCCACGGCAGACTGTTTGAAAACCACTGCACTAAGCTATGTGTATCAAGTAAAACAAAGAGAGTCAGTCGGATGCATCACAATCCTTCTTTTAAAAAAGAGTATTGAACACCACGTATGACCACAAGGAGAAGCAGGCGGGGATTTTTGACTGGGGGAAGTGGGACGGCCCTGTGGAGTGGTACAGTACAGCACAAATTGCCCATTTCGCTTCAGGACACCAGAAGGAACACATGACAGGAAAAATAATGAGGTGGATCTGAGGAAGGTCAGGACAGGCAGCTGTCAAAACATACACTGGCTCCCGGTGAAGTACAGGGTCAGGTTTAAGGTGCTGGTTTTGACCTTTAAAGCCCTATGCGGCCTAGGACCCTCGTACCTATGGGACCACCTCTCCTGGTATGCCCTACGGAGGACCTTAAGGTCTGCAAATGACAACATTTTGGAGGTCCCAAGTCACAAGGTGGTTAGATTGGTCTCAACTAGGGCCAGGGCCTTTTCAGTACTGGCCCCGACGTGGTGGAATGCTCTGTCACAAGAGACCAGGGCCCTGCAGGATTTGACATCTTTCCACCGGGCCTGCAAGACAGAGCTGTTCCACCTGGCCTTTGGTTTGGCCTGACCCTTATGTTTCCCTCCCCTTATGGTTTTGATCTATGGGCTACTTTTAAAATGAGGCTGCATTTTAAATTGCATTTTAACCTATATTTTAAATTGGTTTCCCCCCGCCTATTATGTTTTTACTGTAATTTAGGGCGGGGTATAAATAAAACTTCTTCTTCTTCTTCTTCTTCTTCTTCTTCTTATTATTATTATTATTATTATTATTATCATCAGTAAAATGTGCACTTTACGGCTGGTTCTGGGTAAGACTCTGAGAAAATAAGGAGTTTTATACTGGATATCTGTAAGAGCTCTTGGGCTGATGCCACCAGTCCTGGTGTTTTATTAGTTTGTAACTTGTTTATAAAGCCCATAACTTCATCTCTTGTTATGGTTACCACTATTTACCTCTGTTCCTCAGACTCCCATGATGGGCTGAATGAATATAACTCATCATAAAATCAGCTGCCTTGTTGTAGCACAACATTTACCATGCACAATGTAACTACCCTTTCTCTCTCTTAGAGCAATTATCAGAGAGTGCTTACAAATTTTATATGTCTGAGTTACTGAAATGTTTGAAGGGCTGCTGATAAATCTGCTTTGTACATACAGAAGAAGAAGAGAACCTGTAATTTTAAAGGAGTCTGGATATTGCTGCTTTAATATATTCATATTCATGTTATTGCTCTGGAGACAGCTGTCTTTTTCTCTCCAAAATTGCATGCCGATAAGTATCAGAAAATACAGAGTGTGAAAGGCAAAGGCAGGAAAGTCATCACATTTTAACAAAATTGCTGTAAGTAGTTTAAAAATATATTTGTGTCTGAAATTAGAGCTTCAATAAAGCAATTCTCTGGCTTTTAGTAATATCAGATTAACAAAGTGATGAGTTGCAATTATAGTATTAAAGACTTGACTGAAATGTAGTTCTCTTGGAGGAGAAAGGAGGGTTATTATTTTTTTCTTTTTGCAAGATTTTATAATGTCGTTAAAGTTGGAGGTTCACCACCCACTTTGGGCTGTATTCCCCAAGCAGTCTCATGCTAAGGTTAGGGATGACATTTGGGGTGTGGCAGTGTTTCAAAACACTTCTGGTTATTATTCATAGGACCAAAAGTTTAGAATTTGAGGGGTTTGGAAATTCAGAGCCAAGTGCAAACCCCCTACAAACTTGGACTCGGCCAACTATGGCCATACCAGGCACAGCAGTCTTTCCTTTCCCATCAAGCCTACTGGGTGTCTGTGCTGCACAGGTCTTGCTATGGCTCTTCCATCAGACCATGAGAGCTGCCATAGCAGCATCCCAAGCACAATGATCCATGGGAGATCTTTTAGCAGAAGTATCCTACCTTTGGATCTTCACAAGAACCCTGTGAGGTAGATTGTGAAGTGTAGGTGGGTTCCCACAAGGCAAGATACAGTGATAACAGCACAGACTTTTATTGAACTAACAGAACTGGACAACAGGGGCAAAGCAACTGCTTATATGCATTTCTGAAGGCCTGGGCCACTCCCACGCCCAACGTGATTGGCTGTCTAAACTTCCAAGCTGTGAATCCTGACTCAGAGTTTAAGGGCCAATGGCAGAGGCCCAAATCCTGAAATGTTCTGTGATTGGATATCACCAGAACACAGGAGCTCAGAATCCTTAGTCCAGACTCAAGCTCAGGCAAACACAGACCACTGAATTCATAAGAGAGAGAGGGACAGGGCTTCTCAGCCCTGGTCCGACACAGTCTTGACCCATCGCAGCCTTGTTGTTGTTTAGTCGTGTCCGACTCTTCGTGACCCCATGGACCAGAGCACGCCAGGCACTCCTGTCTTCCACTGCCTCCCGCAGTTTGGTCAGACTCATGCTGGTAGCTTCGAGAACACTGTCCAACCATCTCGTCCTCTGTCGTCCCCTTCTCCTTGTGCCCTCCATCTTTCCCAACATCAGGGTCTTTTCCAGGGAGTCTTCTCTTCTCATGAGGTGGCCAAAGTATTGGAGCCTCAGCTTCAAGATCTGTCCTTCCAGTGAGCACTCAGGGCTCATTTCCTTAGTAGTTGCCAATCTTTTTAGGCACATTTCCAAACCATATAAACCGCAGTGGACACCATTAAGAGCACACAAACAAGCACAAACAGCACACAAACAAGCACATACTGCAACCGAGCCTTTTGGCTTAAAAAAATAAATAAATCACAGGGTCCAGTTGGAAGGGATCTCAAAGGCCATATATAGAATACTTCTTTTAAGTGTGATTTCAGCATGGAGAAGAGACCTTAATGGGCATCAAGGAAAATCTCTGTGTGTGTGACTTTGGCAGTACCATCAGGTAGGTTTCTGAGAAAGGTAAAAGGACAGCAGAAGCAGCTTCAATGGACTGTGGAAAACTTCCATTGTATTATGGGTAGCATAATCAGGAGAGGCCTTAGCAAAGAATGAGACTGAGGTTAAACAAGCTTAATTTGTGATTGAGCTACATGGCACTGAAATTCACTTGTCTGCAGCGAGCTGATCCTAACCTGAGCCTGGGAGAGCTCATCCATCATCCATATTGCTTTGAATATCTGTTATCTATTTCAAAAATACCACACCAGGAAAAATAAGTGTATCTCCAGTGCAGCAGTGTGCAATTCTTAGAATATAATGCATAATTTTACATTAGATATGTTCCTCTATTTGCCACGGTCATAGTCAAAAAAGCGATAAAGCATTAGGTACGCCATATAAATATTCAAAGCAGGGATGTCAGAGTATTCTACTGAAAATAGAAAAGAAGGTGGAAATTGCTACTGTTTGAATGTTTGTCAGGAACTACTGTTGCTACTGTTTGAATGTTTGTCAGGAACGGAAATCAGTCAAGTGAATATGACATTGTTATTTTTAAGTCTGCAAACTATATGTAACTACTGACTTGTTTTACCTCGTTTTGATGTTTCCTTTACATTTATATAAATGCAAGTTAGATAAGTTATATGAATGAGTATATAATTTGCATCAAACAGAGGATGGTGAGATGAATAATGTGGTATTTGGCAGAATCTGAACTGCAGCAGAACAGAAAGAGCACTGATTGTGAACAATGCAGATTGGAATGGAAATTGCTCCCCTTCTTCAATACCTAATTTACACACCCGCTTTGGATTGTAGGGCCAATGAAAGAACTGGAATAGCAGGCCAAGCCCCCTCAGCCCAAACCCTTGCTGCTTCCATTGGCTTATTGATACCAGACCATTTCTTCCTTTTTTACAATGTAAACATAAAGCAGTTTCAGACCAAAAGGATGTGGATGACAGTATCAAAATTGTTTGGGGTGTCAGCGTTTTCCCAGCCTGGTGATGAACTACAGTGGTACCTCGGGTTAAGTACTTAATTCGTTCCGGAGGTCCGTTCTTAACCTGAAACTGTTCTTAACCTGAAGCACCACTTTAGCTAATGGGGCCTCCTGCTGCTGCTGTGCCACCAGAGCACGATTTCTGTTCTCATCCTGAAGCAAAGTTCTTAACCTGAAGCACTATTTCTGGGTTAGCAGAGTCTGTAACCTGAAGCGTATGTAACCTGAAGCGTATGTAACCCGAGGTACCACTGTAATTATTAATTAGATATGTTACGTTTTGTAATTGGGCACATTGGGGGCAAATTGGGGCTGTTGAGCAAACTTTGGCTTGTTGGCAGCTAGGCTCCAGGGCTCCAGATAATCCAGTTTCTCTTGGGTCATTCTTCATATGTGGTGGTAATGTAAAAAAAGTTAAAGGCATTTGGGAAATGATATATAATGAAATGAAGAAGATGTTTAAGTGGGTTATTCCCAAAAGACCCAAAGCTTTTCTAATAGGGATATTAGGGATGGCCATCCCAAATAAAATGATCAATTTATTTATGTATGTGACAACAGCAGCTAGAATTCTATATGCACAGAAATGGAAAGAAGAGAAGATTCCAATGGAAGAGAAGTGGCTTTTAAAAGTTATGGACTATGCGGAAATGGCAAAGCGGACAGCAATATTAAGAGATCAAAATGATGAACATTTTATAGAAGAATGGAGGCTTTATTGGACTATTTGGAAAAGCACTACAAAAATGAAATTATAGGCAGGATTCAAGACACGAACAGCAGAAGAAAAATGATATCGTAATTGTATTAGAAGGATTTTGGTATGAGACAAGAATTCGATATATAATGCAGTAAAAAAGAGTTTGAATAAAAACCTGTGGCGGTGGGGGGTGGGAAGTCAATACATGAAACAATGAAACTACTTAATTTGAAGTTAATTGCGGGGGAAAGGAAATTCAATTAAAATTATATTGGGGGGAGGAGAGAATCCAGTTCCTCTCTTAGTGGCTACTAGCTGCCTGGGATTAACAGCCCTTATCCTGTGGCTTGTACCACAGTCCCAAGGTCACTGTCCATTCCTGAGTCTCTATTAATAATGTCTTGCAGCCTGGCCCACCACAGGGGTCCTTCTCCTGACTAGTTTCTGGAAAGTTCCAGCAACCCTGCCCTGGGATTGTTTGAGGACAGGATATGCTCTCTTTGGACAAAGAGGTATGAAACATCTCTACCTTGCAGGTCCTCTGCCACCTGCTACCCCTTAGCACCCTTGCTAACGTGAAGTTACTGCCGGCTCTTTGTCTTTGCCTGAATTTCCCTCAGCTCTGTTTGAGGACCAGTCTCCTCAAGCCAAATTCTCTTTGGGGGTTCGGAGGTTTGGTGGTAAAAAGCTTTGCAACTTAAGCTAGCTTTTTCGTATTTTCTGGCTGTGCATGTGCTGTGATTCAAATGTTCCTAAAATTGTAATTATAACTTATCTTTTTTTAAAAAAAAATCTTTTCAGTGGGTTACAGGATCTTTGTCTAGCTGCTCTTTTGCTATCTTAAGAAGCCTAGCTGCTATAGAATTTTGGTGTGAGTCATTGGAAGCGACCTTGATTCCACTCATGTTTTGGACTGTCTTGGTTCATGGAAGCTATCCTTTCCTGCTCAGGTGGTAGACTTGTGGGGATGTTAAGGATAGTAGGAGACGATATATTGATTAAATACAGTGGTAAAAAGGTAAAAGTAAAGGGACCCCTGACCATTAGGTCCAGTCGTGACCGACTCTGGGGTTGTGGCGCTCATCTCGCTTTACTGGCCGAGGGAGCCGGCGTACAGCTTCCGGGTCATGTGGCCAGCATGACTAAGCCGCTTCTGGCGAACCAGAGCAGCGCACGGAAATGCCATTTACCTTCCCGCCAGAGCGGTACCTATTTATCTACTTGCACTTTGATGTGCTTTCGAACTGCTAGGTGGGCAGGAGCAGGGACCAAGCAACAGGAACTCACCTCGTCGCAGGAATTCGAACCGCCAACCTTCTGATCGGCAAGTCCTAGGCTCTGTGGTTTAACCCACAGTGCCACCTGCATCCCTTAAATACAGTGGTACCTCGGGTTAAATACTTAATTCGTTCCGGAGGTCTGTACTTAACCTGAAACTGTTCTTAACCTGAAGACCACTTTAGCTAATGGGGCCTCCCGCTGCCGCCCTGCCGCCGGAGCACGATTTCTGTTCTCATCCTGAAGCAAAGTTCTTAACCCGAGGTACTATTTCTGGGTTAGCGGAGTCTGTAACCTGAAGCGTCTGTAACCTGAAGCGTATGTAACCCGAGGTACCACTGTATTATCCTTCCTTCACTCACCCTAGTGAGTCATGTAGCAGAGCAGATTCCCCTCAATATAGCAGGAAGCTAATTTGCAGATAAGTTTGAATCTCTTTAGTTAAGCAATCCAGTCTGGCTTGCCCAGATGGATTAGTCCTGGTGTCCCCTTTTACCCCTCTTTAAAGAATAAAGACACAAGAGTCTTTCCTTAAAAGTAACAAGAAGTTTACTCACATTCAGTTCACGGTATGATCCCTGAAGGCAAGCTTTAGCTTGTAATTACATAACTGTGAGTTCCTCCCAGATGGGGATTGAGCCCATGTACTGCTGGCTGAGAGCCAGCAGACAGCAAAATACATTAAGAGAACAGCACCAAGACAACAAAATGGCTGCAGGAGAGCAGCATAGCATCAAGAGAAAGATGGCTGCATGACTCAGCTCTTTTATGGAGTCAGCCAGGGTCATGCCCATCTGCCTGGTCACATGCAGGGGGAGGATGCTCCAGACCAGTGGAACAGGAAGTTATACTGGCCGGAGTAACATCCCCCTGCCTGTGTCCACTCTAGGGAAATGCCCTTCTGCTGAACGCTGCTCAGTGTCCTACCACCAGGCTCCAGGTTCGTCTCCAGAGCCCTCCCTGGGGGACTCTTGGGCTGGCGGCTCCCACCACTCCTCCTCATCCAGCCCGTCCCTAACACCACACCACAAAGCCACTGCTTCTGGAAAATGTGAAAATGGAATTGTTAAGGGTCTGCTGGTCCAAACTTGTATAATGATGTTAAGAAGATGTCCTTGTGGCTGCTTGGTCTCATGGATTTAATTTTATTCTGGAGCCTATTTAGCTTGTTTGTCAACCAGCAAAGGAAGTATAAATGTATATGCTCCCAAAGGGATGCTAATAAATATAGGTGATTGCATTAATATTAATTAGGTAGCTCAAAAATTAGCCAAGGTGACTGATAGTACCTGTAAGTAATACAGGACTCCCCCATAGCATTCACCTACTAGCAATGCCTGGGGGCTGGGGGCAAACTTGAATCTGGGTCTGTTTGAGGAAAGGCTTCATCCCTACTTAGAGCACTAGGTTATACCTCTAATGTGGCGCCAACCACTATTGTTCAATATATACACAAGTTCATATTCTAACCCCAACTGCCTGTTATGTACTGAGTTGAATAGGATCCAAAATGCAGCAGTCTGATTGGTCCTAGAGCAATAGGATCCGAAATGCAGCAGCCTGATTGGTCCTAGAACAATAGGATCCAAAATGCAGCAGTCTGGTTGGTCCGCAGGAGCCAACCAATCCAGCTCCAGGTGGAAGTGAATCCTCAACCTGATTGGCCTACAGGAGAATCCCGGAATTAGCCAATCACGTGGGGCCCATTGTATAAATAAGGTATATAAAGCAGACCATTTTGGGAGAACTGGCATTCCTCAATACTATAAGCTGAATAAAGAGCATGAAATCCACACTCGACTCCTAGTATATTTCATGCCTACTACTTAGGTGAGAAAAAGCAAGGGCACAATATGCAAATCTGCTCTCTACCCCACAGCCGCTGACTTGTACCCAATGTCTGCTCTTTTCCCCATCCTTCTTGCTCTACATGGAACTTCCCTTGCTTCCAGTTGGCTGGACTGTTTTGTGAGAAATGAGGGTGACAGGACTGGGAATGGGGTTGTAATAGAGAAATGGAAGGCTGGAGCATCTAACGAGAGGGCAAAGGAATAGCAGCAGCCGCCAGCTCAGCCCGACACCACCCACTGTGTTCATGTGGTTGAAAAGTTTTGACTACGACTGGGACTCTCTTTAGCGCCGGACCATTTGGCAGGCTGTTGATTTTGATATTTATAACTGTCATGCAAGTCCAAGTGCAATTGCACAAGGGCTGGGTCCAATTCAGGATCCCATCTGTTGCTACAGCCAGCACTCCCAGCTGCAGGGGTGTTACACATGATGAGACAGAAGCGATGGAGAGAGCTGTCTTTGCTACCACCTTCTAGGCAGAATGTGACGAGTGATGCATCGAACATCTGTGCTTTTCTATTCTCAAGGCAGCTATCGCATCTTTGCAGCTACAGAGAAGAATCCCAAATAAAACTGCAGTTCCTGTGGATCGATGGTGGGGAAAGGTTGAGGAAGTGCTTGGCAGCATCCTGCATTTCCAAACTTTTAAGCTTTTTGGTGGTGGTGGGGTTTCCATGGAAGGAAGAAGTACCTAAGGTTGTTTCCCATGCCAGATCCCCTCAGGCCTTAGAAAGGTTGCTTTGAGTAGGCCATGCTCTCTAATGTAAAAAGGTAAAAGGTAAAGGACCCCTGGACGGTTAAGTCCAGTCAAGGGCAACTATGGGGTTGTGGCGCTCATCTCGCTTTCAGGCCGAGGGAGATGGCGTTTGTCCACAGACAGCTTTCTGGGTCATGTGACAGAAACTAGAGCACACAGAAACATCATTTACCTTCCTGCCGCAATGGTACCTGTTTATTTACTTGTACTGGTGTGCTTTTGAACTGCTAGGTTGGCAGGAGCTGGGACAGAGCAATGGGAACTCACACTGTCATGGGGATTTGAACCGCCAACCTTCTGATTATTATTTTTTTTTAAATTTATTAATTTATTAATTTATTTATTTATTTATTACACGCCCATCTGGCTGGGTTTCCACAGCCACTCTGGGCAGCTCCCAGCAGAATATTAAAATACAATAGTCTGTTAAACATTAAAAACTTCCCTAAACAGGGCTGCCTTCAGATGTCTTCTAAAAGTCTGGTAGCTGTTTTTCTCTTTGACATCTGGTGCGAGGGCATTCCACAGGGCGGGTGCCACTACTGAGAAGGCCCTCTGCCTGGTTTCCTGTAACTTGGCTTCTCGCAGCGAGGGAACCACCAGAAGGCCCTCGGAGCTGGACCACAGTGTCCGGGCAGAACGATGGGGGTAGAGACACTCCTTCAGGTATACTGGACCAAGGCCGTTTAGTGTTTTAAAGGTCAGCACCAACACTTTGAATTGTGCTTGGAAACGTACTGGGAGCCAATGTAGATCTTTCAAAACCGGTGTTATGTGGTCTCAGCGGCCACTACCAGTCTCCAGTCTAGCTGCCGCATTCTGGATTAGTTGTAGTTCCCGGGACACCTTCAAAGGTAGCCCCACGTAGAGCGCATTGCAGTAGTCCAAGCAAGAGATAACTAGAGCATGCACCACTCTAGCAAGACAGTCTGCGGGCAGGGAGGGTCTCAGCCTGCGTACCAGTTGGAGCTGGTAAACAGCTGCCCTGGACACAGAATTGACCTGATTGGCAAGCCCAAGAGGCTCAGTGATTTAGACCACAGCACCAATGTACCCTGCCTTGAACAACCCTCCCTGAAACCATGATTGTCACTATTGCAGAGTTCAGAAACACACCACATCTTTCCCATCTCTATACAGGTGAAGAAACAAAACTGATGCCCGAGTAAATACTCCTGCAATTAACACAGGCATAGTGCTATGGTTTTCCCAGTAGTGATGTATGGAAGTGATAGCTGGACCATAAAGAAGGCTGATCGCCGAAGAATTGATGCTTTTGAATTATGGTGCTGGAGGAGACTCTTGAGAGTCCCATGGACTGCAAGAAGATCAAACCTATCCATTCTTAAGGAAATCAGCCCTGAGTGCTCACTGGAAGGACAGATCGTGATGCTGAGGCTCCAGTACTTTGGCCACCTCATGAGAAGAGAAGACTCCCTGGAAAAGACCCTGATGTTGGGAAAGATTGAGGGCACAAGGAGAAGGGGACGGCAGAGGACGAGATGGTTGGATAGTGTATTCGAAGCTACAAACATGAGTCTGACCAAACTGTGGGAGGCAGTGGAAGACGGAAGTGCCTGGCGTGCTCTGGTCCATGGGGTCACGAAGAGTCAGACACGACTAAACGACTAAACAACAACAAAAGTGTGTAGGTTAACTTTCCTTCCAGCCCTATCAATTTTCCTAGGCTTCCTGGTCCCTTCCTGCTTTCTCTGTGCTGTAAAAGGTCCAATCAGAAGATGGCCTTGCCTGGTACCCAACATCTTACCAGTTACGGATCCTTATGAGCCCTTAATCTCATGGTCAAGACTGTCCTCTGCCCTAAATTATAAGTGGTGTGTGGGTCACTTGATCCAAGATGAAAAGCCTGGCAGTTCAGGTCCCGGAAGGAAGCATATGAGAAAATCTGGTTCCACATTTCTCTCATACCCAGCAGCATGTAATTGTCAAGGAGAAGGGACACTTCCCTATGTAGCGCCATAGCAAACCCCCCAAAGGCCTTTCTTAGAAAGGAGAGGTCCGTCAGGAGAACAAGGCTGACATTGATGGAGCAGGCTCAAATATTTATTATTGAAGGTTGTAAAGAGATAAGCAAACTCAGGAATGCACATGGCCGTGGTGATGTGGGAGATGGCAGGGAGGAGGGAGATTGCAGGAAGGAGGGAAACCAAGGTAATAGGAACTTACATGGTAATAGGAACTTACTATAACTTTCGATTTCCCATAAATCAGGTGGTTTACAAGAAATCAAGTGGTATTGTATTCTGCAAATGTATAAAAAGCTGGCTCGCTCAGAATTTGGGGGCAGACATCGGGCAAACGCGTGTCTGTACCAATTTTGTCATGACAAAGTAAAGGGATTTTTTTTCCTGCTGTCATTTTGACTCTTTCAAGCGTCTCTATTGCTCCAAGGATCTCATCAGATATTTTTTTTTAATGAATATTTATTGAAATTTTCCACATAATATAAACAACAAAAACAAAAAGCAAAAATTAAAAGAACAAAAAACATCGAAAAAGAAAACAATTAAAAAACACATAATATTTAAAAAACCTTTTTTCTTTCACCTTCTTCCTCAGGCCTCCTCCCCCCTCCCCTTCTTGCATTCCAGTTTAAGTTATCTGCTCAACAAGTTCTTATCTTATTTCTCATCCTTAACTTAATAATTTGTTTAATCATGCTATTGTTTTACTTTTCTTCTTTCCTCCGTTCCTCAATTTATTTTTAGAAACCTTATTTCTATTTGATTTAAAAAGCCAATTTTAACTTCTTATTAAACCTTTTTCCTAAAGTCGACCCAAATTTCCCTTCCACGATTTTCCCACATTCCATAAAGATTGCAAAAAATATAAAAAGAAAAAAGAAAAAGACGTAACAAATTCTATTTTTACACCCTTTGGATTCCCACATCCCACCCTCCCTTTCCCGGTTTTGATCCCCAAACCAATGTCCATCAGTCCATCTATTCTCAGCCTGGATCCCTCACGTCCGAGGCTCTTAAATCTCTCTCAATTTCTCTCTGCCGGTTTTTTTGATAGTCCTTTGTATTCAGCACCAAATCTCGGAGAAGTTCTGTCCCAAAAAAGTCCATTTTTCTTCCAGGCAGGCCTCTATATTTAGGAGTGGAGCTCAAATCTTGTTTCTTAAGCCTTTTAAATCTAAATGTCCCAAAAGCTCCAGCTTCCATCTTGATCAAATTTGTACTAACAGGCCTCTGGCCTACCTTGATCTTCTGCAGCATTGTAGCTTCACCTTCATTTTCCTGCAAGTCCTCATATATCTCTAGTTCCACTTTCTCAGATTTATCAGATTTCTTTTCCTGCTCAGCTGCAATGGCTTCTGATCCAACTTCAAGGGCTTTTGGTTCAACAACAAAAACTTGAGTCAAGTCTCTTCCAGTTCCAGTAAGATTATTTACTCTTTCATTCAATGTTATTACCCTTGTAGTCAAAATATCGCTCTGTTCCTGGAGCTTTCCCAGGAGATAAAAGGTCCTGTTCAGCTCAGTGAGTATTTTTCCACTTGCAGCCATTTCTTGCAGTGTCCCAAAAATCCCCTCTAGGGGGATTATGTTTACTTAGTATCCTTCCAGTTCCAGTCCAAAAATCCAAAGTAACTTGTTCTTTTTTATTCCCAACAATTTGTATCCAAATTGAGAAAAAATCTAACCAGCAAAGTCGCCAGAAACAAAGTTTCCTTTTATTTCCCAACTTTGACAGCTAGTTCCTTTTATTTCCCAACTTTGACAGCTAGTTCCTTTTATTTCCCAACTTTGACAGCTAGTTTGACAGCTGTCAAAGTCTTCTGTATCTTTTCAACAGGCTCTCTCGCGAATCACTCCCGGGTCCCGGGGGGTTGCACATTAACTTTCCAAACTGACTCATATCCTCCAGCAAAATTAGTTGTACTGTCCAATCGTGAAATTAATAATTTTTATCCAATAAAGACGAAGATATTTCTCTCAACCTTAGTTATCTAATCTTTGCTTTAGTTTATCTACAAGATGGGGGGGGCAGACTTCCTTTTTACACCTCCCCCGATCGTACCAAATTCAGAAGAAAAAGTTTCCCTTTTAAGTCCAATTTCCGTATTACTCACGGGTTGTTGCTTTTAGTCCGAATGATCAAAGGAAAAAGTCAGCGCTCTCCGTCCATGGCTTGCGGCTTCACTCAGCAGGGGAAGCAGAGAACTCTCAGCACCGCTCCGCTCCCCGTTCCCCGTTCCGTAGCCTTTAAAAAGGCTCCTTCACAGGTCGGGGGGCACAAATGGTGCCCGCCGAGTCACCAGGTCCACAGGCTTCTGCGCCTGTGGTTTTTAAGGGTCCCCACATCGCCGCCGCGGCGGCAGGACCCGACCCCTGCTGAGCCGATTCCCTCCGGAGCTCGGAGGGAATCCGCCATTAGGCGTTGGCGCTATCCCGGAAGTCAGGATCTCATCAGATAAGGAGGTCATAAAGCATGTCCTTCACCTATGCTCCTGAATACAAGTATCTTGCCCTTCCTTGCTTAGTTTCAAAACCTTACTGCCAACAAAGATTGGGTGGTGCGGGACTGCCCATCCAGACCTGCTAGCAGAAATCCCAGCTGTGGGAACACTTCCCTAATCTGACCTAGTGGCATTGCCTGGACAGAAAAGTCCTGCTCTCTGCATCAGTTAATGGGACCAGCCCTATACCAATATATCAGTTTGATCCCAAACTGCAGCCCCCACAACCACATGACTTGAGGACTCATCCTCCACGGCCATCATTTGATAGTAATGTGTTCTGATTCTCCTGCTCTTTCAATGGTCCAAGTTTCTCCTTGTCAACAGACTCTTCCAAGGCCAGGGACAAAGATTTCAGCCCTGTGACTTGTGACATCTTCCTAGTGGTAATAATAATAATAATTTATTATTTATACCCCGCCCATCTGGCTGGGTTTCCCAGGCCACTCTGGGCGGCTTCTAACAAAACACCAAAATACGATAACCTATTAAACATTAAAGGCTTCCCTAAACAGGGCTGCCTTCAGATGTATTCTAAAAGTTTGGTAGTTATTTTTCTCTTTGACATCTGATGGGAGGGCGTTCCACAGGGCAGGTGCCACTACCGAGAAGGCCCTCTGTCTGGTTCCCTGTAACTTGGCTTCTCGTAGCGAGGGAACCGCCAGAAGGCCCTCGGCGCTGGACCTCAGTGTCCAGGCAGAACGATGGAGTGGTGCAATCAGTGCCTTTGGGGGCGCTTGGGACCTAAAAGCCAACCCCTATCTTGGGTACTGCTGCCTTGCCCTCAATGATCCAACTGCTCTTGGGGGCCTTTAGATGACCTTTAGAGGCGCCAATAAACTGTGGGGCAGAATTTCTCTCTCCACCTCCTGTCTGCTCCATGGTCCACTCAACCTCTTGCTCACCTATTCCACTCCTGGCTGACCCTTCCAAGACTCCCCAAACACTGAGAAGGCCAGTTATGAATGCCATTTGGCACAGGCTGCTCCTCTTCACTTACCACTTGACACCACTGGCAGTCCGATGGGGGTGTGGGGGAAAGAAGTCTTAAATATATTCTCCTCGCCTGCCTCTCCATGTCATTCCACACGGTTGCCTGCCAGTTCTGCGGCTTGTGTTCCCTTTCTGAAAGAGTGGGGCAGAGGAAGGAGCACTCCTATCCAACAGGCATGTATACAGCCTGATCTTAGTAATCAACTATACCATTAAAGGAAATTGAGGGGAATTATTTTAGAAGAGCAGAAAGCATCAACTTCCAAGGCCCTGTTCTAAGGACTGAGAGAGAGAAATTGACACAGGCATGCACATCATTTCTCACTGTTTACATTTCTCTCTGGCTTTCATATCTAATTCATCATCACGGTATCCACCTTCAGTCTGCAGGGGAAATTTCATAATAGGATACTAATTTCATACTTTTAAGACTGTTCTGATCCCTATACCTACACATTACCTGCCACCACCACAACCCTCCAGTGGAAATCTTTGACTTTTGTTCTCTGGGAGGCAGAGTCTTGCTGGTTTAAAGTGCTTTGTTCCCTCAGTCAGAAATGTGAGGTGCTGACAGCAAGCAAAAAATACAACCTACTTCAACCCAAAATGTATTTTTCCATGCAGCTAGGGTGGGGGAAAGAGGTGGGCTGGGGCACCAGCATGATACAAAACCTTTTTTTCTCTGTTCCCTTAAAACAGGGGAAAGAAAAGAAAACAGCATAACATGGTAGCTGGTGATCTGAAGGATAACACAGTGATACCTCAGGTTACAGACACCTCGGGTTACAGACACTTCAGTCACAGACTCTGCTAACCCGGAAGTAGTACCTCAGGTTAAGAACTTTACCTCAGGATGAGAACAGAAATTGCTTGGCGGCAGTGGGAGGCCCCATTAGCTAAAGTGGTACCTCAGATTAAGAACAGTTTCAGGTTAAGAACAGACCTCCAGAACAAATTACCGTATTTTTCGCTCTATAAGACACACCCGACCATAAGATGTACATAGTTTTTAGAGGAGGAAAACAGGAAAGAAAATATTCAAATGTTGTTGAAGAGGCTTTGCACGGCTATCCCTGAAGCCAGAACAGCAAGAGGGATTGCTGCGCAGCCTGCATTCGCTCCATAAGACACACACACATTTCCCCTTACTTTTTAGGAGGGAAAAGGTGAGTCTTACAGAGCGAAAAATACGGTAAGTTCTTAACTCGAGGTACCACTGTAATAGAAACAACAACAACAGTAACAATTTAATTTCTTATACCCCCCCCCCGACTGGGTTGCTCCAGTCACTATGGGCGGCTTACAACAAAAACACAAGCAAAAACAAACCAACCAGCCATCACAGATATGTCCCTGCTCACTCTTCACAAATTATAGCAAGTATCTGTGAGTTATCAGAGCCACCTCCTGCTACAACTATAATGCCCATCACACGTAGATAACATCCATCTGGAACCTTGGCTCCCACCTGACATCTGCCACCTCTCAATAGGGAAAAGGAGGAGTACATGTGACAGGCACTCGGCGATGCTGTCTCTTTCTATAATTAATCCCTATTTTTTATGTAATCATTTTGCATTTATTTTTGCATGGCTGGGAGGGGAAATGGTGGGCGGCTCATGTGTAAGAACACAAGAAGAGCCTGTGGATCTGGCCAATGGACCATACAGCCCAGGATCTTGTCCCCACGGCAGCCAACCATCTTCATCTCTGGTTGCCATAGTATATGGCTCACTACTGAATTATCAAAAGCAAGCGACTGCTTTAGATAGCCTTCCTAGAGAACTTGACAGTGAGCTGAATACAATCCAGTCAGTGTCTAAATTGCAGGTAAAGTTTTATTGTGTGAGAGAGAGCCTCTCTGACTGATGTGTTAAAACTTAATTCCTCGAGATTTTCTGGGCTGCATCCATGTATTAAGATAGACCACCAGCAAGCTGTTGGGAGTTAATTGCTTTGGCTCCATGCAGAATTGCGTACAACTGCTTTCCCAGAATTAAGACTTCGTGTTATGCCTACTGCATTTCTGGATGGCCGCTTCAAGAAATTATCTTTTAGTAGTCCATTTGCCACCACCGGTCTACATCTTTTGCATGCTGTGCTACTTGTTGCTTTTATTTAACCACAGCCAAAAAGATCTGTTTTCAGATACAGAACCAGGGGAATAATACCGTATTTACTCGTATCTAATGCTCACTTTTTTTTGGCCACACTGTCGTACCTTGGAATCTGTTCTGGAAGTCTGTTTGCTTCCAAAACGTTCAGAAACCAAAGTGCAGCTTGTGATTGGCTGCAGGAAGCTCCTGCAGCCAATCGGAAGCCACGGAAGCCCCGTCAGACATTTGGCTTCCAAAAATAGTTTGCAAACTGGAACAGTCACTTCCGGGTTTGTGGCATTCGGGAGCCAAAACGTTCGAGAACTAAGCTGTTTGAAAACCAAGGTATGGCTGTATTATGTTGCAAAAATTAAGGTGCACATTAGATTTGATGGCACGTTTACATTCGCCAGCAAATACTTTTTTTTGGTTTCAAGGTTCTGAAAATTGAGGTGTGTGTTAAGATTCAATGGCACATTAGACTCAAGTAAATGTGGCAATTTATAACATTCAACATTCTTCGGGTTCCATCTCCTGATCCACAGGTCACCTCATTGGACCCTTGAACTATTCTCAAGCTGGCAGTATTAATATGTCTTCTGCAACATTTGTTCCATTGTTCAGCAGTCATTGAACTATAGCCTTTATTTTCCATTAGACTGTGCACTGTGCTTTCAGGAACAAAGAGCTGGGAACGGAAGGGGCATCCTGTCTGTTAATATCAGTGTGCATAAGTGTATCTCTTTTTGCCTCTCAGCACAGCAAAGGTCCCCAACTTTGCTCCTTTCCATTCCTCTGACCATTAACCTTCCCTCTCTGCTAAGTTCTGACACCCTTTTCCCACCCCACAGGCATAGCAGGGAGTGGGAAAGGGGCAGCTGCCCCCCCCAATCAATAAAAAAAATCAATACAAATATTGAAAAAGCAGATTCTGTCCTCTGGAAGGGCCTGTTAAAAAAACCAATAATTACTGATGGAACTGAACTTAACATTGGTTGCACTTGTGGGTGGCAGGGCCGGCAGTAATTTAAAAACATGAAGAATGCAATAATTAAATTATTTCTCAGCAAAGGCTGACAAAATCTAAGATTCTTTATTTTCTTCATAGGAACCAAGAAACGCTGGTTTAAATTTGCTTTCTCAGTTGCTTAGTGGGGTATATTCTCTGAAATATTTTACCGTTTCTGGCACACATTTCAATCAAATGTTGGTAATCTTGGATACTTTAGGGTTGTAATGCAAGAGTTATATTGACTTAACATCCTTGTTTCTTACAGAAATTGGGTGTGTTCAAATTGTTACTGATGGCAAGTAGGGAAGCCAAGGGTGAAGAAGTAGGATCTCTATTTTCAGCCCCTGAAGAATTAACATCACGGAACCAGTGTCTGTGCCCTTGCTCACACATTAAGGTTGAAATCACAGCATACTGTTTCTTACAGCATTCCTTAATCCAAGCCACTGACTGGATGCAGTTTGTTTTTCCACAGCACTCTCTGCAAGATTTAAATATTTTTTTTTATTTTTTATTCAAAGTTATAACAAGACATATTATCCAAAAACATATCTTTATTTCCCCCCATTTTTCCTCCCTCCCCCTCCCCCAGAACCCACCCCCCCCACCTCCTGACTTCCCTCAGTTCCAGTCTTTGGTTTCTCTAATATTGCTATTTTCTGCATGTTACAAAGTTGTATAAATCCTCAAACTGTTTAGCTGATTATTATCAGTAAAAAAAATAATTGTGGATGTTTATTCAAAACCTGCCAAGGAGTCCAATTCGCTTTGTTGCGTCTTCAGATACTTTGTGAAAGGTTCCCATTCATCCTTAAAGTCACAGTTATCCTTGTCCCGTAGCTTATATGTCAATTTTGCCAGTTCTGCATAGTCCATCAATTTTTCTTGTCATGATTCTTTACTTGGGGTTTCTTCAGTCTTCCATCCTTGTGCAACCAGAACTCTCGCGGCCGTTGTTGCATACATAAAGATGTTTTTCAACTTTTTTAGCAGGTCTTTCCCTACAATCCCCAACAAAAATGCCTTGGGTTTTATAAACAAATGTTAAATGGAACATTTTCTTCAATTCATTGTATATCATTTCCCAAAAATTTTTAATTACTTTACACTCCCACCACATATGATAAAATGTTCCCTCCTTTTACTTACACTTCCAACATATATTTGAACTAGTTTTGTACATTTTCCCTAACTGCACTGGTGTTGTATACCATCTGTACATTGTCTTCATGTAGTTCTCCTTCAATAGGGAACAATCTGTAAATTTCAAGTCAGTTTTCCATAATTTAACCCAATCTTCCATCATAATGTTGTGACCTACATCTTGTGCCCATTTAATCATAACTGATTAAATAAATATTTGACTCTTTAGAGTGCCTTCTCAGCATCGTTTCATTGCTTGAAATAGCTATCACTGCCTGTGTTTCTCTCTGTCTCCCCCCGTGAAGTTCACATGCCCTCAATATTAGCCAGCAAGCAAGTCTATGCATGCCTACTCAGAATAGGTCCCATTGAGTTCCTTGGGGCTTACTCCCAAGTAGGTGGGATGTGATTGCAGCTTTAGAGCTCATCCACACTTCCACTTGTCCCCTGCCTAGAAAGTATGGATCCAAGCTGTTTTCCGATTGCCCCACTACTTTCCCAGGGAAAACCCACTCTTTGGAGATAGATCGGAACAAATGGAAATTCCAAGGAAAACCTGAATTGCTGTTTGGTTTGATTGAGCACTAAAGAACAGTTTTTCCTGAGGGAAAGCAGAGGGTCAAGAGGAAGCATGGATAAGCCCTTCATTTCCAGCAGAAGACTAGATAGTAGACCTGAATATTCCAGGTATTAATTAAAGAGGCAATTGTATTTGGAAGCTATTCACAGCAAGTACTGTAATAACGTTGAGATCTTCCATAGCACTGTTTTGAGTGTTCAAAAGACTTCATATTCATTATTTCAACATACAGCCGAGAAAGTGTGGCTTTTCTCAGCCTGCTGTTTCCCAGATGTTTCGCATGACACAGCTTCGCTGCTTGGGGCTGATGTTCCAGGGGAGGGGGAGTGCAGAGGACAATTTATAATGCATCTACTTAATAGATTGGATAAAAGTATTTAGACACAGAAAAGAGAAGAGATAATTACTGAAAACAGAGGAGAGGAGTGGGGGGAATCCAGGGGTCAGAAGAACCCCTACAAAGATGTTGAAGAAGAATAATGTATGTTATACAGTGGTACCTCGGGTTAAGTACTTAATTCATTCTAGAGGTCTGTTCTTAACCTGAAACTGTTCTTAACCTGAGGTACCATTTTAGCTAATGGGGCCTCCTGCTGCCGCTGCTCGATTTCTGTTCTCATCCTGAAGCAAAGTTCTTAACCCAAAGTACTATTTCTGGGTTAGCGGGGTCTGTAACCTGAAGCGTATGTAACTTGAAGCATATGTAACCCGAGGTACTGTAGCACCCTGCTTGTGGTTAACGCTTAGCTGGAATGAAATATTCAACGCAGCAATAGAGAAATTAAAATAATAATTTATTTGTCAGACAAATAAATGAGAGGCACAGTGGTATGGTTACCAAGCTCTGGCCTGGCCTCCTGCCATTCTGGCCAGCACTTATATTTCCTTAATCCAGCCCCCTTGCTCCTCCTGTGGCTGCCTCTGTCCAATCAGCCTGGTTGAAATTCCTATTGGCTGTTTGCTAGAACCAATCACAAAAGATACACCCACTTCCTTCTGTCCTTTTATGGAACACAAAGAGCTATATATTCTTCCATCTATAAATGACAAATAAGTAGTAATATATCTTACATGTGTCTCAACAAGGAATCTTAATTACCAGCTCACCTCTTGCCCTCCTTGTCCTATTGCCTTCCAAAACAGATCGTTAATCTTGAATTTTTATCTTCAACAGATGTCAAGGATCTTGAGTTCACATCAACATTGAAAGATCTCCTTCATTTGAAGGTTTCTAAACAAAAAGCCTGACAACTATATATCAGGAGTGCTCTATGGCGTCTCCTGTCTGGCAGGGGGGCTAGGCTGGTGGCTGACTTAATTTCAGGATAGTTAAAACTCTTACAACTATATGAAATAAGAATCTAGCATTTCTTAAATCCTTTGCATAATTACATTTAAGCCAATATATTTAATACATTATCACAGGTAGCCTTTTAAAAGGAATAAGGCCTTTGTAAAGTAAAAAAGGAACTCAGTAAAAAAAAACAGCTTCAAAAGAAGCCTCTTCAGTTTACACCCCTCCTTTCACCCCTCCTTTCCAGCCAGCTGCTTTCCCATTAGCTCTTCCCAACATTTATTGCCCTTTAACTCTCTCAGTTTAAAAAAAGAAACAGCTTTAAAAGATTTCCTTAAAATGCTCTCTTTTTCTCCCAGCTAGATGCCTCTCCATTGCTCTTGGCCTTTTTAACCTTAGGAAGAAGATATGGCTCATTTTACTGGGAGGCACATGGTATCATTTTATTATTTACTCATTCCTAATTATGTTTATCTCTGCTTTTTTTATCTTCTGTAACATGTAGGATCAGTGTCCTCGCTCTCAGCCTGTAATTTCCTTTTTTACGACTTTGAGAATTGTTTTCTGCTATAAATCAGGGGGCCCCTTGTCTAGGAGGAAAAAACATTGCCAAGGCCTTTTAGGCAGCTGGTCTTTTGCCTGGCATGAAACATTTGAAAATCTTTAACATACAGGCCCTGATTGAAATATATAAGCTTTGATAAAAAATGCAGGCTTATGATTAGATGCCTCAGTACCACTGTGTGTGTGTGTGTGTATATAATGTCTCTCTGTGTGTGTGTATAAAATATTATATACACACACATATATATACACACACACACACCTTGGGATGCTACAGCTTAAATATTTTCGGGTTGCGCTCTGCAGCAACCCGGAAGTAATGAAGCGCGTTACTTCCAGGTTTTGTCGTTCGCGCATGCGCAGAGGCTCAAAATGATGTCACGCGCATGCGCGGTAGCGGCAAAATGCGACCCGCACATACGCAGACGCGCAGTCACGTCTTACGTTCACTTCAGGATACGAACAGGGCTCCGGAACGGATCCCGTTCGCATCCAGAGGTACCACTGTATATATATATGACCTTGATCATTATCCTTTAATTTAGCCTAACTCACAGTTTTGAGGACAAAATGGCAGGACCTTAACCCACTTCCCCATTGCACTGAGCTCCTTGAAAGAAGAGTGAGTTGCAACAGGGATAAGAAATCAATAAATGCAGAAGGCTAAAGAAGCTGGGTCCAGTGAGTCTGTATCATCTGAAACTCCTTATTTCCCCTTTGCAGATGAGGAAGAAAGGACTGGGAAAGATACACCTACCGTTTGCTTGAGGATGTGTAGGTGGAATGTATAAATGAGGCTACAATAAAAAGTAGATCTGACTCCAACTTCTGTGTTTCAACCCCACTTGCAGGATGATGAGAAACCTGCTTGTGTTGACTTCTGACAAAATGGAGATTTATTGTATAATGAAATGAATTATGTTGGGTAGGGGTGTGTGGTTCTTTTTTTGGTGTTTTTGTTGGTAGTGCTGGCGCCGAATAAAATGTGTTTTAACTCGGCTCCGGGGGAGAAAGTAGGTAGGCCTCCCTGCCTGTTCTTTGTTTCCATACAAGTGAAAACAGAGAGATAATAGATGTATTATGATTATGCGGAATAATAAGTACACCCTCTGAAACCGCAGCGGAGTGCTGTTTATCTCATTCTCATAGGATCTTTTCCACTTCTATGGTTTTATTTTGTAAGCTTGCTGTGAAGGCAAGGAGCAAGGAGCAGCAGCTCTCCTACCTAATTCATTTCAGGCTGTGAAATGCAGAGCAAAAGACTCCTGGCTGCTCTAACGTTTGGTTACCCCCATATTCCCAGCCTCTTCTACGAGGGGAAAGAGGAGGATTTGTCAACCCACACCTTTTCATTTGATCCTTTTAAATTCCCCCCACCTCACCAATCCAGTCAGGCATTCCAATACAGACCAAAAAGGGCCCCCGAGGCCTCCAGCTGCTGACTCATATTTTACATTTCCGAGCACAATTCAAAGTGTTGGTGCTGACCTTTAAAGCCCTAAACGGCCTCGGTCCAGTATACCTGAAGGAGCGTCTCCACCTCCATCGTTCTGCCCGGACACTGAGGTCCAGTGCCGAGGACCTTCTGGCAGTTCCCTCACTGCAAGAAGCCAAGTTACAGGGAACCAGGCAGAGGGCCTTCTCGGTAGTGGCACCTGCCCTGTGGAACATCCTCCCACCAGATGTCAAGGAGAACAACAACTACCAGACTTTTAGAAGACATCTGAAGGCTGCCCTGTTTAGGGAAGCTTTTAATGTTTGATGCATTACTGTATTTTAATATTTTGTTGAAAGCCGCCAAGAGTGGCTGGGGAAGCCCAGCCGGATGGGCGGGGTATAAATTATTATTATTATTATTATTATTATTATTATTATTATTATTATTATTACTATTATTATTTATTTATTTATTTATTTATTTATTTATTTACATATTCTGACTGCAATCTGAAACAATGTGAGGAACGTTTAAGTCCAGTGAAGTGAATGGCTAAGGCATGCTTAGCTTTCTGCTGGGTTGTAGCCCAACATCTCAAAGACTGATGATGAAGGAACTACTTTTTCTCTGGGGAGTATGTTTTCCTTGGACTGTTTATTTATATATAATCCAGCCTATTTTTGAGACTACAGGAACATCAGTACATTTATTTACTTTTGTTTTGAGTAGCCCCAGTGCTCTTTTTCTATAAAAAGAGGTGCTGGAACTCACCATGAAGACCTCCCTTGTTCTCTTAGAATGGCAATGGCACCGGAACTGAGTTCCAGGGAGCTCTGGCCAGGAAAAAAGCAGCCCTGAGTAGCCCTATTCATGCAACAATGTGGGATACAGATTTGGGGGGGGGGGGTTTGATGTTGGGAGAGGCAGAATATCCCCAAATCATGTAAACTCCTGCCCAATTTAGAAAAATTCCACCTTCTCACCTAAGTATGTTGGAGAATTCTACCACTAACAGAAAACGTGGAAACTGTTGCAGTTCACATGCTCATCTATGGACAAGAACGGAAGTCAATCAGAATTGAAATTGGCTGGTATTTACTTCCAAACCCAGACAAAAGTTGAATTCTCCACTACCCTTCCTAAACTAACCCATTTTTATATAATCTTGTTTTCAACTCTGATTATTTTTTTTACGTACAATTTTATATGATGTTATAATCTTTGTAAACCGCTTAGAGGTTTTGTTTACAGTTAAGCATTATGCACATTTTGTTAAATAAAACTTTAAAAACGTTATCAAATGGTTTCAGATGGCAATTCCTAGTGCTAGTCAGTCAAACCCTGCATAATTCCGAGGACGTCTGTACAGACTTGGTTTGTCACTGTGCTAGGTTTTTAAGTGATGTTTCTCTGAGGGACCTGGGATCCCTTTAAATTGTGCCAGGACTTTCTCAGTGAGATGCTTTGCATTGCAGGACAAGTATATCCATTTGCTAAAGACCACTCCAAGGCAAAGGCAAAATGTGGAAACTTTGCAAAGAGGTATAGGCGTGTCTCCTGCTATGCAGGCACCGTATCATCAATTTACAGTAAAATTATAGGGACTGATCTATACTGGTGGGTTATAATGTTATAAATGAGACACCAGGGGGCACTGTACAGCAGTCAATGGAAAATTGCTTTGAGCGCTATTTAATGTGGTTTTTTCCCCTTTTTAGATCAGTGTAGATCCAGCTCCGCTCAGAAGTAAGTCTTTTGTGTTTAGTTAGCCTTACTACCATATAAATAGGGACGCTGGTGGCGCTGTGGGCTACACCACAGAGCCTAGGACTTGCCGATCAGAAGGTCGCAGTTCGAATCCCCGCGACGAGGTGAGCTCCTATTGCTCAGTCCCTGCTCCTGCCAACCCAGCAGTTCGAAAGCACGTCAAAGTGCAAGTAGATAAATAGGTACCACTCCGGCGGGAAGGTAAACGGCATTTCCTTGTGCTGCTCTGGTTCGCCAGAAGCGGTTTAGTCATGCTGGCCACATGACCCGGAAGCTGTATGCCAGCTGCCTTGGCCAATAAAGCGAGATGAGCACCACAACCCCAGAGTCGGTCACGACTGGACCTAATGGTCAGGGGTCCCTTTACCTTTACCTTTTGCGTGGATAGGCGGAGTCCCCAGATCCCACGCGGTCCCCCGGTCATGTGGAATAACGACTCAAGACAACGTGCTATGGGATTAAATTGGCCACAATTTTATTAAATTTCAAATGTGGGTAGACCTTGGCTCAGGCATTGGGCGTTCTCCCTCCCCAGTCCCCAGCCGGGGACCTAGGGAGCATCAGGGTTATCCAGTGTGTGTGTGGGGGATGGGCTGGCTCTGGAGAACTTATGTTCAAGCAGAGATAGCCGCCCCTGTAACGCCGCCACCGCAGGGGAGAGCAATGATGACCTTTCGGCGTACAGTCAAAGCCTCCCTTCAGAAAACCCCTTTAACGGGGAACCCTGGTATCACCGCCGCAAAGAGGAAGATGGACAAAAGGATTCCGCCCAAGGCCTGATACCGCCAAAGTTGTGACGTTTTGCTACGGGAAAGGCGAAACCTGCCAATGCAGGGAAATTCCTTTCCGGCCCTTTAACAGCGACCTTAACGTAGCAGCGCCCGCATACCTGTGAAGAAAAGTTAACCTGCAAAACCTGTGAGGAAAAATTAACCTGCAAAATAAGACATTGACTGAGGGTGGGTGGGGTGGGAGAAGCTCTGGAGCCAAGTGAGAATTCCCAGGTAAGATCCTCCCTCCTTTGTGTGGGCAGGTAATCCCTCCCCTACCTGGCCTGGTCTCCTTGGCAACGCTTCCCCCAGGTGGGATTGGACAACTGACTGAGGTAGGTGGAGACCTCCAGGTATCCCACCTGAGGGAAGGCAAAGCCAAGCCTATGCTGTTGGAGCCGCTCCAGATCTAGGGGCTGCACGCGTCCACGCAAAGGGCGCCCCCCGTTTTAAGCGGGGAGCGGTCATTACCATATAAATAGCAGCAGGGATCATCAACCTTTTTGGATCAGCAGGTACATTTGAAATTTGATGGAGCGCTGTGTGGGCACCAATCACAAAATGGCTGCCATTGGCGTAACATAGAATTAGAGAGAGTACAGTCATTGCTAGTCCCCCCCCCCATCCATCCCAGAGAACCTCAAGCTTACAGTGGAAAACCAGCTATGTCTTGCTGGTCCTCACTGTGGAGATCACACAATACTGATTTCTCTCTAAGGCTCTCTAAGTGTCCCTGTTTTCCAGGGAGTGTCCCAGATTTACAGAAGCTGTCTTGGTTTCTGATTTGATCCCGGAATGTCCCGCTTTCCCTTAGTATGTCCTTCCCATCAGATGTCAACGATATAAACAACTATCTGACTTTTAGAAAACATCTGAAGGCAACCCTGTGTCGAGAAATTTTTATGTCTAACATTTTACCATTTTTTATGTGCTGTAAGCCGCCCGGAGTGGCTGGGAAAACCCAGCCAGATGGGCGGGATATAAATAATAAAATTATTACTACCACTACTACTACTATTTTCATCAGAGAAATGTTGGAGGATATGGAGTTACACAACCCCTGAGCCGAGGAGATAAGTAACTATACAACCTTTAGTAGACACCTGAAAGCAGCCCTGTATAGGGAAGTTGTTTTTAATGTTTAATTATGTTTTTAATATATTTTATATATTATATTTTTTATATATGTGATGGAATAGGATGTCCTTATTTTCATCAGAGAAATGTTGAAGGGTATGCTCTCTTTTACACACACACAAACACAATTACACTGTTGCTGGCTGACAAAAGGGAGTTAACACAAAAATATTTTGTGATCCCTTATTTCATGTGTTCCTTTGAGGGTGGGGTAGGGGCTATTTTTGGGACTGCACCAAGACCCTCCAACCTCTTTAATATGGCCTTGGTCCCTACACAGGATTCACAGAGTCTGGGATCAGTCTTCCTTCCCTTATTTGTTTTAGACTACAGGAACACCTGCATCTCTGGCTAGCTAACCGGTACAATAGCTGATTGGCTATTGTTAAACTCTACACATTTACCGTAAGTGCACCTTCTGTGACATAGTACCAGGTACCACTCCCGCCCATTGTGAATTATGTAAAAATAAACAATAATGGATGCTTTTCAAATACAGCGGCCTTTTGCAGTTCATTCTTTGATTGTACTTTACGGGAGATCTTTGAATCATGCTTTGAATATTATTTTCTCCTAGAAATCCACACACACACACTGCCCTGAGATCTGAAGCAGTGTTTCATCCTTCATTTGTCTTCATGTTCTTCTCAAATGTCATTAAGTATGGATACTATGGAAACTTTGCTTCAGGATGACAACAGAAATCGCACGGCGGCGGCAGCGGGAGACCCATTAGCTAAAGTGGTACCTCAGGTTAAGAACAGTTTCAGGTTAAGAACAGACCTCCGGAACAAATTAAGTTCTTAACCCGATGTAACACTGTCCCTTGACATTTCCTAATATGGATTCACCCTCATATCGACTCTTGTTTGTAAATAAATGAGTTTTTAATGAGTTTTTATTTATAAACATGTATTCTCTACATTAACAGAATGCCTTTTCTCCATGCTTTTTCAATGTGCTCTTGCAGAATTGAGACTCAAAAATCATGAGAGTAATTTAGATTAAGAGAATTTTGGAAGCTCGTATAACTTTGACTGATTCCAACTTCTTTTGTGTTCACAAATCATTTTAAACCATTTACTAAACTAACCTTCTCTCTCCCAAATAAATCAAGGTCTGTGATTGATGAACAGTTTTTTTTTGCTTCCACTGATTTATCTGGGGAAAACATGCTTTTAAACAAGGTAGTTTGGTGTCTTTGGAGGAAGGAAAGCTTATGGAGAATTAAATGCAGCTGCCAGAAAGTGGCAGAATAGACATTCAGAACGGCTTCACCAAGGCAATACAGGAACTGCCGATCTGCATCTTGCGCCTGGATTCAGTTGCCCAATATCTAAGAAAGGCTTGAGAAAGAAGCAGGCACCCTTTAATCAGTGTTTTCCTGCTCTGCTGTTACTTGACAACCACGGGACTCATTCTGCTCAGCTGCACTCGGAATGAGAAGTGATCAGTATCCCACACCCCTTGTCACCTTCTGAAAAACTGTCACCTACAAGATAAAATGGCCATTTTCAGTGCTTCTTCCGACTCTCTGTGGCTCATTATAAGAATATCAAAGGGTTTCAGTTTAACCTTTATAAGGATTTAATGCCAATATGCTGGACTTAATTATAATTTCTGGTATAATGTACAATCTTTCCTCCCCGCAGGCTCCCTTGGGATGAAGAGACCATGCAAACCTTGTCACAAGGAGCCCATCATCCGGGACTCTTTCCTGGTTAGCTGTTTTATGCTGTTCTGTGACCTTTTGCATTTGCAAATAATCTGTTGTGCTTCACTCCACAGTTAGATCAACAGAGCCCTGCCTTAAGAAATTGAATTGCGTTTTGTAGCCATAGCTAAATTGCAGATTACGCCACAAGGTAAATGAGCTGGGAAAATAGCAGCTCCAGACTACCTCAGAAGGTGATGGATAAGAGGTTTCTAAGCAGAGATTGGCTGGCCATCTGCCAGGGATGCTTTAGCTGTGATAGCTGCATTGCACCCCTAGATGACCCTTAGGGGTACCTTCCAACTACAGTGGTACCTCTAGTTGCAGACACGATCCGTTCCGGGGTGCCGTTTGCACCCTGAAAAGTCCACAACTAGAGCGCCTCTTCCGTGCATGTGTGCGGCACAATCGAGCACTTCTGCGCATGCCCAAAGCACGCAGAATGCTTCTGGGCATGCGCATGGGGTGAAACCCGGAAGCATTCGCAGGCTAAAAAGACGCAACATGAACCTAACGCAACACGAGGTATGACTGTATAAAATTCTGTGGTTCTAGGTTAGGTAAGGTAAGGTAAGGTAGGGTAAGGTAAAGGTAATGGACCCCTGGACTGTTAAGTCTAGTCAAAGGCGACTATGGGGTTGTGGGGCTCATTTCGCTTTCAAGCCGAGGGAACCGGCGTTTGTCCACAGACAGCTTTATGGGACATGTGGCCAGCAGGACTAAACCGCTTCTGGCACACAGAGGACCATGATGAGTGCCAGAGCGCACGGAAATGCCGTTTACCTTCCCGTCACAGTGGTACCTATTTATCCACTTGCACTGGCGTGCTTTCAAACTGCTAGGGAGGCAGGAGTTGGGACCGAGCAACAGGAGCTCACTCCATCGTGGGGATTTGAACTGCCGACCTTCCGATCGGCAAGCCCAAGAGGCTCAGTGGTTTAGACCACAGTGCCACCTGCATCCCTGTGGTTCTATGATATCATTAAAAGATGGACAGAAATGGCTGTATGAAGGGACACCCAGACAGAATGCTGCTCCAAGGAATGTGCCTGAAGCAATGAGCTCACATGTCAATTGAAATTATCTGGGTTCAGAGGACAAATCAGTACAGCAGGCACACCTACAGCATAGGGAAGTAAGCATATGATTAGTCAACAAATATACTATAAACAACCTTTCATAATCTCAATGGAAGTAACAAGGGGAGGAGGTGTTTGCATCTTACCTTAGGCTCTTCTTACTACCTGAATGACTAGAAGCATTTTTTTGCTGAGATGCTTGAGAAAAATTAAAATTGTTTAGAAAACTGATATTTTAATACATGGTTTAAATTATGTTTTCAAATAAAAAAGAGAGAGAGAGAGATAGCTCAAATCAGAGTTTGACTGCCTTGTACACACTGGGCTTGCATAGACTCAGTGTGATCATGGAGGCAGCTGTATCAAGTCACACGGGATTACACTTATTATTCTAATAACCACAAAACCTATTCCAGCAGATGAAATCCGGTGCCTAAAAGACACAGAGGGAGTGCAAATTGATAAGGTAAGGCACAAGATTGATCAATTTGTGGATGAGTGGTTTAGTGAATTTGTTGGTCACATCCCACAACCAGCAGAAGTCATAACGCAATTTGTAGAACGAGAAATAAAATTCCAAAAATGATTGGCATCCGTCTGTCTCGGAAGACAGTGGAAGAGTGTGGCTTTGTGAGTTAAGTCAAACTGTTGAGTTACAGTTCCTGCAATCTCAGAGCGGCAATGGAGTTCACTGTGGGTCTCGAAATCATCAAAACAATTTCACTCTAGATCAAAGTAGCTGATTTACAGGTGGTATACTATACTCTGCTACATCTTCACAGAATCAATAACTTATTCTTTCTGTACTGCTAGGATGTAAAGAAAGAAGGACACTAGCAGATATGTGGCAGCATTTTGAATGGGATAGATAGCTTTGGAAGCAAGTCTTTGTTATCGTGCCTGACATAACTCTGCAGAAAACTGAGCCTTCACAGACTCTTAACCATCTTTGAGGATTGCAGTGAGAACTTACTACATAAGGATCTCAACAAAATGAAAGTCGCAACATTTCTGGAAGGTTGTCTGAGGTCTCTCAGGAGGAAGATGGACAGAACGAATATGAGGGGGGGGGGAATTAAATGTTGGAAGATCATAAAACTGTTTTAATAGTTCCCTGTAACATAGTTCCCATTCAGATTGTATATGAACAGCAAGCCAAATTATGGATTAATGCTTTTTGAACTCCGTCGACACCAACAAATAGGTATCAGTGGGGTGATAATGCCAGAATACACCAGATGTTTGGTCTTTGTTTTCTTTTGATTGTCCTGTTCTGCATAATGTTTTGCAATTTTCTTCTAATGTTCTAGTAAACATCTACCTTAAAAAATGTTTTCATGCACTGCTTTATTGAAGTGTGTGTGTGCACGTGTGTATTGGAAAAAAAACCACGGTTCAAACAATATAGCAAAATGATTAGTCTTTTTATTTTTCTTTGTCTACATCATACATCCATTGGTGTTTCTGTTTCTTAACATATGTATTTTCCATGACTTGTTCTGTTTTTCATTTTTTCATTTTCTTTCTTGGTATTTGAATTTTCTAGACCAAAAAATAAAAATCTTCTCCCACTGTTGACCTGCATGTGTTTCTCCAACATGGCGATTCTCTCTAGGAAAAGTGTCATGTTTACAGTGATACGACAAGGGCAGTTTTAGGGCAATGTCAGTGGAACTAAGAATAAAAACATCCGTTGCTCTTTTGCTTAAGGATAATGAAATGGCAGTGAATCGTGCACACTGACAGAAACTGCAGAGGCTGCTGCTGTTGCCAGTGGCAAGTTACGCTCCACAAATAACAGTAAACAACATCACTGCAGCTGCTTTCTGGTTCACTTCCTCTGCAGACAGGAAAATTAAATAGCCCCACACGTCATTGTCTAATGCAGCTGCTTATTGTTTAGATGCAATATATACACTGGATGCTTCTACCTCTCCTGAACCTTTATACGTGACCGAGAATACTAGTGAAACATGCTAAACCAAGCATATTCACTCCGCTTTGATTGCATATTTTCTGAAACAGAAACGTCAATTTGCCGTGTTTTAATGTGATATTCTGCCAAAACTTACCAAGAAATGCTGAAGTCTCTGTTCACAGTCTAGTGAAACTGAACTTGCTCCCCTGCAGCAAAGGGATGCATGTCAAAACGGACCTCTTGTTTCGTGGCTTGGAGCGACACACATTGTTGCTGTTGCTTGCTCTTTTGTGTAAATCTGGGTTTTTGTAAAAAAAAGAATGAGTCCCCCCCCCCCCCCCCCGCCATCTAGGTATTCATGCACAGGGAAATAAATACCCGCAGGCATGCTCATAATGAATCTCAGGTTTCTGGAAGCTATGGTGGGTTAAAGGTGACTTGAGTAAAGGGACCCCTGATCATTAGGTCCAGTCGTGGCCGACTCTGGGGTTGCGGCGCTCATCTCGATTTATTAGCCGAGGGAGCCGGCGTACAGCTTCTGGGTCATGTGGCCAGCATGACTAAGCCGCTTCTGGCGAACCAGAGCAGCGCACGGAAACGCCGTTTACCTTCCCGCCGGAGTGGTACCTATTTATCTACTTGCACTTTGACATGCTTTCAAACTGCTAGGTTGGCAGGAGAAGGGACCGAGCAATGGGAGCTCACCCCATTACGGGGATTCGAACCACTGACCTTCTGATCGGCAAGTCCTAGGCTCTGTGGTTTAACCCACAGCGCCACTCGCGTCCCTATGGTGGTTTAGGAAGTGCTAATTGAAGGGAGAAGAAAACAACACACAGTGTGAATGTATCCCCTCAGGCACCGCACACTTGTGTGGGCAGAAGCACCAAGTCACATTTGGTAAAGTTTTTATTAGGGGTTTTTACAGAATAGAGTACAAAGACAATAAACAACCTTGCTTTTATCTCAACAGAGTTTCATAACTTCTTTGGACTTCCTCACATCTCCCGCTGCCATTTTCATCATCATAAATTTTTTCCATGCAATTTATCATCTAGTTTGCAAATTTTATAACCGCTTATTTAAATATAGTCCTCTGCAAATTTATTTCTCTTAATCTCACTTTACATCCCATTCCAATCCGATTTTGTGGTGGCCAATTATTTATGATCAAACATCCTACTTAACTTTCCACCAAATCACAATATTTTTGTAAATAAGTCTTAAATTTCCTCCAATCTTCTTCAACCCTCTCTTCTCCCAGGTCTCGAATTCTGCCAGTCATCTCAGCCAGTTGCATATAGTCCATCAGCTGCATCTGCCATTCTTCCAGCGTGGGTAGATCTTGAGTTTTCCACTTCTTAGCGATAAGTATCCTTGCTGCTGCTGTTGCGTACAAAAAGAATGTTCGATCCTTCTTTGGCACCGTCTGGCCGACAATGCCCAAGAGGAAGGCCTCTGGTTTCTTAAGGAAGGTATACTTAAATACCTTTTTCAGCTCATTATATATCATTTCCCAGAAGACCTTCACCCTGGGGCAAGTCCACCAGAGGTGAAAGAATGTTCCTTCATTTTCCTTACATTTCCAACATTTATTGTCTGGCACATGGCATATTTTGGCAAGTTTAACTGGGGTCATGTACCACCTATATATCATTTTCATTACATTTTCCTTCAGAGCATTACATGCCGTGAAGTTCATCCCCGTGGTCCACAACCTTTCCCAATCCTCAAACATAATATTATGCCCAATATCCTGTGCCCACTTTATCATGGCCGACTTAACCATTTCATCTTGTGTATTCCATTTCAACAGCAAGTTATACATTCTTGAGAGTACTTTGGTCTTAGGTTCTAACAATTCTGTTTCCAACTTCGATTTCTCCACCTGGAATCCTAACTTTTTATCGTTTTTAAAAATTTCTTGGATCTGAGCGTAGTGTAACCAGTCTCGCACTTTGTCTTTCATTTTTTCCAAACTCTGCAATTTCCAATTATTACCCTCTTTCTCTATTATTTCCCAATATTTCGGCCATTTGGCCTCCATATTGGGTCTTTTTCGGGCCTTGGCCTCCAGAGGTGATAGCCATCTTGGAGTTTTATTTTCCAATAGGTCTTTGTATTTTGTCCAGACATTAAACACTGCTTTCCTGACAATATGATTCTTAAAGGCCTTATTGATCTTAACTTTATCATACCATAAGTATGCATGCCAACCAAATGCATTGTTAAAACCTTCCAGATCTAAAACATCAGTGTCCTCTAGAAGTAGCCAGTCTTTTAGCCAGCAGAAAGCTGCGGCTTCATAGTACAACCTTAAGTCTGGCAGGGCAAAGCCCCCTCTTTCTTTCGCATCAGTTAATATCTTAAACTTAATTCTGGGCTTTTTGCCCTGCCAGACAAATTTAGAAATATCTCTCTGCCACTTCCTGAAACACTCCGTCTTGTCCACAATTTGCAATGTTTGAAACAAAAACAACATCTTAGGCAATACATTCATCTTAATAGCAGCAATTCGGCCTAGCAAAGAAAGCTTCAATTTTGACCAACTGTCCAAGTCTCTCTTAATTTCAGACCAACATTTTTCATAATTGTCCTTAAATAGACTCAGATTTTTTGCTGTTATGTTTACCCCTAGGTACTTTACTTTTTTAACCACAGTTAGTTCTGTTTCTCTCTGAAACCGTTCTGACTCTGCATCTGTCAAGTTTTTTCCCAACACCTTAGTTTTCTGTTTATTTAGTTTGAAGCCCGCTACCCGACCAAAGTCCTGAATCAATTGTAACACTCTTTTTGTGCTAGATTCTGGCTCTTGCAATGTCAAAACAAGGTCATCTGCAAAAGCTTTAAGTTTATATTGTTTCGCTCCGATCTGAATCCCTTGCACCAACCGGTCCCCTCTAATCAAGTTCAAGAGCACCTCCAGGACAGAAATAAACAACAAGGGGGAAATCGGGCAGCCTTGTCGTGTCCCTTTTTCAATCTTAAACTCTTCTGTAACCACATTGTTAACTATCAGTTTTGCCTTTTGTTCTGAGTAAATCGCATCAATCCCATTTTCAAAACCCCGCCCCACTCCCATTTCTTTTAAATTCCCCTTCATAAATTTCCAAGAGATGTTATCGAAGGCCTTCTCCGCGTCTATAAAAATTAAAACTGCTTTAGTGTTAATATTTGTTTGCAAAAGTTCCAAAATGTCAATAATGTTCCTTGTATTAGCAAACAAGTGTCTTCCTGGGAGAAAGCCTGCCTGGTCTTTATGAATTATCTCATTTAAAACTCTTTTGAGTCTTCCTGCCAAAACGTCAGCAAATATTTTATAATCCACATTTAAAAGGGAAATGGGACGGTAGTTCTTAAGTTGTGTCTTTTCAGTTTCTGATTTTGGTATCAATGTGATGAAAGCTTCCTTCCACGATTCAGGCGCCTTCTTTCCCTCCATAATTTCATTGCTGACCTCCATCAGTGGTTGAATCAAATAGTCACTTAATGTCTTATAGTACTTGGAGGTCAAGCCATCTGGCCCTGGAGACTTGCCCAGCTTCATATTCTGAATGGCATGTTCTATCTCTAATCGTGTTATTTTACTATTCAGGAGTGATCTATTTTCTTGTGATAGTTTTTTAAGTCCATTTTTCTCCAAAAATTTTGCAATCTCTTCCTCATTTTGTGGCCCTTGAGTGTATAATTTCTTAAAATATTTCTGGAAACATTTTCTAATTTCCACCGGGTTCTGAATATATCTTCCTTCTATTTCCAAATTTGTTACTATGTTCAACTTTTGTCTCTTCTTCAACTGCCAAGCCAGCAGTTTCCCACATTTATTAGCCGATTCAAATGTTTTTTGTTTCATTAATTTAATCTTCCATTCTATTTCCTGATTTATCAGTTTGGAATATTGTGCCTGATGAAGTTTAATTTCTCTCAAGATCGGCTGTGACTTCGGGTTTACTCTTAGTTTCTTCTCTAACTCTTTGATTTTCCCCAAAATCTTATCCTTTTTCTCATTTTGTAGTCTTTTCTTTATGGCGTTCTGTTGTATCAAGAACCCTCTCATCACAGCTTTGCTTGCGTCCCAGATTGTTCTTTTTTCCACTGCTGTGTTCAAATTTATCTCAAAGTAGTCCTTTATTGTTTTTTTGGCCTTCTTAATAATCTCCTGATCTCTAAACAAGTTGTCATTCATCTTCCATCTAAAGGAGCCGGTTGGTAATAGTGTCATGTCCATTTTCAACGCGTTATGATCGGAGCAGGTCTTTGGGCAGATTTCCACTTTCCTAACCTTAGGAGCCAGACCTCTAGAAATCCATATTTGGTCAATTCTTGTCCAAGTCAGTTGGGCTTCAGAGAAAAATGTTCCTTCTTTCCCCAAGGGGTTCTTTGTCCTCCATATATCAATCCAGTCCATGTTGTCTGTCATTTCGAAAAAGGTCTTTGGTAGTCTGCCATCTTTAGTAACCTTTTGGCTTTGTGACCTATCCATGTTCGTTGAAACGATCCCGTTCATATCTCCCATCATGATGATGTTATCATAGTCCAGATAGTCCAGCATAATCTCATGCAACTTCTTGTAAAATTCTGATTTCCCTTCATTTGGAGCGTAGATTCCTAATATCAAAATTTTCTCTCCTTGGTGCTGTATTTCAATTGCCAAAATTCTTCCATGTTCATCTTTAAATAGAAATTTTGGTGAGAGGCTCTCCTTTGCATATATCACCACTCCTCTCTTCTTAACTGAATCCGAAGATATAAATTCTTGGCCTAACCTTTTATTTACCAATATTTTTCTGTGGAGCCTAGTCACATGTGTTTCTTGTAGACAAGTAATGTCTAGTTGCTCCTTTTTTAATATGTGAAAGATTTTCTTCCTTTTTTCCGGGCTGTTACAGCCATTTATGTTCCAGCTTAAAAGTTGCAGAGACATCCTGGATGGATCTGTTTAATTTCCTTGGGATGGTGTTTTGTTCTGTGAGTCTTCAGGGTTCTGTGGTACAGGTACCTGTGGTGGTTCAGGCCCTGAGGGTAGTTCAAGTCCTTTATGAAGGTCCTCTCCGTATGCAGTCAAAAACTTATCCCTATCTTCCAAAGTTCTAATTTTAATCTTCTTCCCTCTAAAGGTAAAGGATAATCCTTGGGGAAAGTCCCACCTAAAGATGATTGAGTTGCTTCTCAGCAGTTTTACTAAGTCCAAATATTCAGATCTGGGGTCCAACAGCTGTTTAGGAATGTCCTTAAAAATCTCAATTCTTTTGTCCGAAATGTTCAGGGATCTTCCGCCGTGCAGGCCCAAAATCTTGTCCCTTTCCTCCTTTGATCTCAACGTAATCAAACAGTCTCTGGGCTTCTCTCTCTTTATGAGTCTTCCAAGTCTGAAGGCTGACACAATTTTAAAGTCTTCCTCCTCTAGACCCCAGAACTTGGAGAATTCTTTGGTCAAAAACTCAGCTAGATTGCCTTCTTCCACTTCTGGTATCGATCTTATCCTTAAGTTAGTCTCCCTGTTCCGAAGTTCCAACATAGAGAGGTAGGTCTGGTGTTCCCCAACCTGCTTGCTGAGCGGCCTTACTTCTTTTTCCAACTCTCCCACTCTTTGGCTGGTCTCTTCGGCCAGTTTCTGATTTTCACCTGCAGCCTCCTTCAGTTGTCCGATTGCTTGTGCATTCTGTGCAACTTGCCCAGATAATTTGTTTAAAGTTTCTGTGTTAAGGTCAATTTTCGCAGTTTGTTGGTCAACTTTCCTGTCCAAAGACTCCAATTTCTCAAGAATTCTCTCTAATACAGAACCAGATCCTCCTGAGGCCATCTCTTCTAGTTGTAATTCCTCAGTTTCTCCCTCCCCTGCCTGTGACAGGGAGGTAGCTTTTTCCTCCGAGGGCAAAGTAGGCACAGATGATCTGCGTGTTTGTGAGGCTGCAGTTAAGGTTGTCAGAGTTGTTTGTCTAGTTCTTAATCCCTTTCTTTTTGCGCCACTCATTCCAAAGTTATCTAGCAGTCAAGGTCAAGCTGAGTTGTTCCCATGAGAAAGCTACGGCCCAGGTGGTAGCAGTCAAACAGAGGGCCGGGAAATAGAAAGTAAAACAATGTTTTTGTTATAAATCCTCAATCCTCTAGGGGGAGCATAAAATGTCCTAAGAAGAAGAGTCCATTCCAATCATACAAAATCTGAACCAATAGTTAGGGATCTTCACAAAAGTAGTTTTAGCAGAGTTGGTTTTAAGTTTGCCACAATATTTCAAGTTGTGCTTACTGGAGTTCCATAGTGCAAGAACGTAACCATTCAACTCCCTCAGACTGTCTCAAAGTTTAAACACAATGTATCCAAATTTGCAGTCTGACAGTTCTACTGCTCAGGCAGTTCTGACACCTGGGCTTCTTAAGTAAAGTTGTAATCCACAAAGAAGAGGATATATAAGTCCTGATAAAAGTCCAAAAATCAGTTGCTTACAGTCTTTAAGGGGATTGAAAGTAATTTCTGCGGGTGCTCAATCTGAGCTGTCAAAAGTTCTCTCTGTGCCTCCACTCCTCCTGCTCTTTGCTTTAAAAGTCAATGGCTGCGGAAGACGGACTTCCTTTTCCTCGTCCCTCCGCTTTCAGCTTGTTTTCAGTATTTTTAGTCCCAAAATTTAGTAAAGTCCTCAGTTACTCACGGGTTGTTGCGTTTTAGAATCTTGTGTTGCAGGAAGAAAGGTCGGCGCTCACCGGCAACAGCAGCGCGGCTTCGCTCCGCTGAATGCGCATAGACCCACAGCGCCGCTGCCCCCTCTGCGATCCGGAGCCCCTTACGGGGTTCCCTCAACGTTTTGGGGGTTGCTCCTGGCGCCCGCCGGGTCCCGAGACCGCAGGCTTCCGCTGCCTGCGGTTTTCCAAAATGGGTCTCCGCTTAGCACCAAGTCACATTTGGGAGGGATAAAATTGGAAGTGCTCTCATGTGGACAAAAGGGTGCAGATGAACACACAGAAAAAGCACCCCCATATTAACACCCAACTGTGGACAGAGCCTATGGGTCTCAGAATCAGACTTGTCTTTCTTAAAATCCAATATCAATGGAAGTGTGTCATCTTTTCCAAGCACTAGGTAGAATGAGGTGGCTGTTTTTGTTGGTAGATACAGGGGCTAGGGCAGTGGTGGCAAGCCTATGGCACCGGTGCCAGAGAGGGCACTCAGAGCCCTTTCTGTGGGCACGCACACCATCGCCAGAAGCTGCATCTAAGAGCCCCTGCACCACCTGAAGGTATTTATTTTCCCAATTTGAACTGTATTTATTTTCCGCGATTGAACTGTATTTATCTGCCCTACCCCCAGTGGTGATTTTCTTGACTCAAAATGAGAGTACCCATAAACATTATTTTAGAAAAAAAGCACTGAGTTATACCATGAGATCATATATCAATGGAAAGATAATTTAATGAAGAATGTAGTGCAATAACTTTTATGGAGGATTATGTATTACAGCAGCAGTCATAAAGAAGAAACACACAGAAAAAATGAGATATACAGGTTAAATTGCCATGTTGGCACTTTGCAATAAATAAGTGGGTTTTGGGTTGCAGTTTGGGCACTCGGTCTCTAAAAGTTTCGCCATCACTGGGCTAGGGTATGTCTGTGAGAAGTGAGTTGTTTGGACAACAGGAATCCCTGAAGTTCTAAAGAGGCATTGTGCTCCCCTTCTCTGCCGTTTTCTTTCTGGCTAGTGGTTTCTGTCTCTTTGTAATCTCTGTTTGAGAGCAGATACTCCCTATAAATTCTTTTCTGCAGATTCTATTATGAAGTGTGGATGGATGCTAATGTTTTTATTTAAAAATAAATAGTTTTCAAATGACTGGAGATTTTGACAGATTTTTCTGAGCACTTGAACACTTGGGGTCAAAAGAAAGTAATTTAAAACAACTGCTGTTGAGACATTTCATTCCGAATCTGCTAGACAGAGCCAAACAGATTATGGTGACAGGTGGGTGTCTTGCCCACCCCCTAAAGTAAAGCCTGGATGTCAGGTAGGTTTGACTGAGAATTGTTGACTGGACCAAGATAGAAAGTAAGGGAAAGACAATGATGAGTAAAGTGAATTTAAAATGTGAAACTGCTCATGTTCATAAAGGTAAAGGACCCCTGGACGGTTAAGTCCAGTTGAAGGCAACTATGGGGTTGTGGCGCCCATCTTGCTTTTAGGCTGAGGGAGCCGGTGTTTGTCCACAGACAGCTTTCTGGGTCATGACTAAACTGTTTCTGACACAACGGAGCACCATGACGGAAACCAGAGCGCATGGAAACACCATTTACCTTCCCGCCACAGTGGTACCTATTTATCTACTTGCACTGGTGTGCTTTCGAACTGCTAGGTTGGCAGGAGCTGGGGCAGAGCAACGGGAGCTCACCTCATCGCAGGAATTTGAACTGCCGACCTTCTGATCGGCAAGCCCAAGAGGCTCAGTGGCTTAGACCACAGCGCCACCTGCGTCATAGTGCATGTGTTAATGTAGGTATATTTCATGAGAACCCAAGAAGAGCCTGCTGGATCAGGCCAATGGCCGATCTAGTCCAGCATCCTGTTCTCACATTAGCTAACCAGATGCCTGTGGGAAATATAGATTGTCTGTTTATATAGCAAACTGGTTTTTGCTTTTGTTTGCTGTAAAAGAAACAGAAATGGAACATAACAATCAAAGCATGGTGAGGGGAGGTTGTAGTTTCTACCTGCCCCTCCAAACCTAAGGGATCCCGTTAAAGGGATCCAGGAGTTGCCTATGTCCATATGCTCAGATGAGGGCTGGGGCTTATAGCATTTCTCAAGGCAGCAATCTCTGCAGGAGTCCCCCTTTTCAATGTAAGTTTTAGGCACTCCAGTGCTTGGATTGACCTATGGCGGCGGGTTAAAATTAATGGTTACCCAGTGCCTATGCCAAACCTCTTTCATCTGTATTCAATAAAGTTGTGGCCTTATTCGATCCAAAGTCAAGTGTGTGGCATCCTTATTCTACACAGTCAGGGTGGTGGGAGGCACGAAGCCTTGGCATGCAAGTGATAAAGCTTCATGGCTGGGTGGGGATCTCAAATCCTTTTTTTTTTTCCAAGAGAAAAAGAAAACAAAATGTTTTTGCTTTTAAATGATTACACTGCTTGCTTTTTAACTTTTTAAATCTTGAATTTATCCAAGCATTCTAAACAGACATGCTGTAAATCCTAAGTCATTTTTTTACCCCCTCCACCTGAAATACCATGCCTGGTCTTGCAATGAATGTAGTATTGCTTGCCTAACAATATAAGGTGAAAGATATGCAGTAATGTAACTCATTTACAAGTTAAACCTCATGAAACTTGAGTTCCTTGCATGAATTGGCTCTGGAAGAGAGAATGGCTTTCGTGCCTTTAACAGCTATGTGGCAGCCAGATATTAATCAGAGTAAGTTCTTTGTAGTATGGAACTACAATTATGGGGAAAGCTTCACCTGCTGATATTCTATCTGTTGCGCATCTTATGACTTGTGTGTGACTCCTGATTTATTTTTTGGGTGCTTTACCCCCACTTGTAGAAGAGGGTACAAATTTGCCTGTGACATAAAGTATATGAAATTTTATGCAAATGTGGATCTTCTTTGGCAAGTGTAGACTGGGCCCAGAAAATCCTGTTAGCACCCTTGGCTACATGGCGTGCCCTTTGCTAGACTCCTGCTTTCAGGTATAGTGGTAGACAATATTCCATCCACCCCTGGAAGAAAAATTCAACTGTCAGTACGGTCACTTTCTGTACATTGAATAAGAGAGGTAACCATCTTGTCCTTTTTTTCAGGTAGCAAAATATCTTGAGCCAGCCCTGGCCCTTTCTATTGCATTTTTTAAATCATAGATTCAGCATTAATATTGATTTTGTTGTTTTATGTCTATGTTTGGGTTCTTTGGTTTAGAAGAAAAAATAGGATAGACCATTTTAAATAACAAGAGTGCAAGTCATAATTGTGAGATGATGGTACTAATGTAATGCCTTGGTGACACTTAAAACAGCTCTGTGGTGCCCACTAGAGGAACTTAATTCTTCAGTTCTGTTTTCCACTCCTGAAGAATGAATTTCCATACACACACATACAAATACATAGCTCAGGTGCGCCAAGTTGCCCCCAACATCGTGTGTGCAAGGCGCCTCAGAGTTAGTTCAATTCCCACAATTACAGCCCTTTTTAGAGTTTGTACTTGCCAGTGATGTATCCCAAGGCCTCCCTCCACCTAGCTGCTCTTGTGAGAAAAAGACAAAATGGCGAAAAAGCAAATTATAAGCAAGTAAACACAACATGGGGCTGCATTTGAAAAGTTCTCAGAAACTTCAGCTGGCTCAAACAGCCGCAGCCAGACCAATGTTTGAAACTCCCATTGTTCTAGGTGCACTTTGCGACAAGGAATTTCATTAGCGTGAGCAGTTTCTGAGCAGTATTGTGCCTCAGATTTGAGATTAAAACTGCAGAGTGGAAGCTGCCTCCCCACTTCCAGCTACTCTCTGAAGACTGGAGAACAGACCCTCTTAAGAATACTAGGGGGGTTGGCAGGGGACTGACTAGACCACGTGAAAAGCGAACATCATATTTTAGCTGCAGTTCATTCATTTTCAACTTTGTGTCCTTGTTATAAAAGAAATGTGCCTGGACATTCTGTTGTTGTGCCCATAACCTAGGTTTAAGGTGCCATGTAGCTGCAACCCCATCGTCGCCTTTGACTGGACTTAACTGTCCAGGGGTCCTTTACCTTTTTACCTATATGGAGAGTGTGTGCATATGTGTGTTTTAATCTTATCAATGTTCCATTCAGTGCTGTTTTTTTTTTTGGGGGGGGGGTATGCAGAGGTAGGCATGCCCCTAAATATTTTGTGAATCTAAGTTTGGCCTCACTGAGGGGCAGTACTTCAATATGAGTAGGAAAATGAGAGTACCCCTAAACTTTTTTTTAGAAGAAAAGCACTCCTTCCATTGCTTTTTAAGTGAGCCCCCCTTTATATTTTCAGTGGGTCTTATTTTCATCTGTAAGCCACTTTGCGTCCCTTTCGGGGGAAAAGGTGGGATATAAAGTAATAACATTAACAACAACTAGGGCCCGCTCAATAAATTTTGGCACCTGAGGCGAGCCTCCAAATGGCACCACCTCCTGCCAGCCATGGAAGAAGGGGTGAGTGAATATCTGCCTCAGGAACAAAGGGTGTGTGTGTGTTATGTACTCAGTTGAATAGGATCCAAAATGCAGCAGTCTGATTGGTCTTAGAACAATAGGATTCAGATATTTCAGGGGGATAAAGACCTACACCAAGGAATAAGGGGTGGTGGAACCAGCAGCACCTCCTGTTTGCCAAGAGGCCACTTAGGTGGTTGCCTCACCTTGCCTCATGGGTGGGCCGGCCCCTGGCACCACCAGCTCTAGCAGCCTGACGGTGGTGCCAGGCTCGGGGGCAGAGAGCTGGCACCCTTCACCTTCCGGGGGCAACAAAGCTGGCATCTCCCACAACTACGCCGCTGTCCAGGAACTGAGAAGTTCCTGCAGAGTGTCATTGTTGAACCTTGCCAAGGTAGCCAGCCACCTCAGTACAGTGGTACCTTGGTTCTCAAATGCTTTGGTACTCAAACGCTTTTGGTGAGAGAGACACCCAGCTCTACCTCTCTTTTAAATCAGAACCAGTGAAGGCGCTGAATTTCCTGCGTGAGTGCCTAGAGGCGGTTGGAGGATGGATGGTGGCTAACAGATTGAGGATGAATCCTGAAAAGACAGAAGTACTGTTCTGAGGGGACAGGGGGCGGGCGGGTGTGAAGGACCAGGTGCGCAACCTGGGAGTCATTTTGGACTCACAGCTGTCCATGGAGGCACAGGTTAATTCTGTGTCCAGGGTGTTTGTCTACCAGCTCCATCTGGTACACAGGCTGAGACCCTACCTGCCCGCGGACTGTCTCGCCAGAGTGGTGCATGCTCTGGTTATCTCCCGCTTGGACTACTGCAATGCACTCTATGTGGGACTACCTTTGAAGGTGACCTGGAAACTACAACTAATTCAGAATGCATCAGCTAGACTGGTGACTGGGAGTGGCCACCAAGACAGTATAACACTGGTCCTGAAAGATGTACATTGGCTCCCAGTACTACTGCAATGCGCTCTACGTGGGGCTACCGTTGAAGGTGACCTGGAAACTGCAATTAATCCAGAATGTGGCAGCTAGACTGGTGATCCGGAGTGGCTGCCGGGACCACATAACACCGGTCGTGAGAGATCTGCATTGGCTCCCAGTACGTTTCCAAGCACAATTCAAAATGTTGCTGCTGAACTTTAAAGCCCTAAACAGCCTCAGTCCTGTATACCTGAAGGAGCGTCTCCACCCCCATCATTCAGCCCGGACACTGAGATCCAGCACCAAGTGCCTTCTAGCGGTTCCCTCATTGTGAGAAGTGAAGTTACAGGGAACCAGACAGAGGGCCTTCTCGGTGGTGGCGCCCTACCTGTGGAACGCCCTCCCATCAGATGTCAAGGAAATAAGCAGCTATCCTATTTTTAAAAGACATCTGAAGGCAGCCCTGTTTAGGGATGTTTTTAATATTTAATGCTGTATTGTTTTTAACACTCGATTGGGAGCCGCCCAGAGTGGCTGGGGTATAAATAATAAATTGTTGTTATTATTATTATTATTATCTTGGAACTCAAACACTGCAAACCTGGAAGTAAGTGTTCTGTTTTGTGAACCTTTTTTCGGATGCCGAACATGCTCCATTCTGAGTGCCACACTTCCGTTTTGAGTGTTATGCTGAGGTCTGTCTGTTTTTGCTATTTATTTTGCGTTTTTGTTTTTGCGGCTCCTTTTTTCTTTTGAGACTGTGTGGAACCCAGTTCAGCTACTGATTGATTGATTGTGTAACTGCAGTACATTGTTTATTGCTTCCGTTTTATGGATCAATGGTCTCGTTCGATAGTAAAATTCATGTTCAATTGCTGTTTTAGGGGTGATTTCCCAAAGTCTGGCACGGAATAATCCATTTTGCATTACTTTCTATGGGAAAGCACGCCTTGGTTTTGGAACGCTTTGGTTTTGGAACAGATTAAACTTGAGAAGCAAGCAAGGTACCACTGTAAAGGCACGTGGGGGAAAGGCCCTGACTTAAGAACAGCGGAGCCCTCGCCGGATTGCCCTGTCAGCTACTACCGGTTGTAAAGCCTGCGTTCCCTCAGGAACCTAGAGGGGGCGCGCGGAGGCGAGGCGCCAATTCCCGCCTTTCCCAGGTGTTTATGTGTGTGTGTGTGAATTCGTGCCCGCGCGCGCTCTTGCTGGTATCGGCAGACTGAGGGAGCCAGTCGGGGAGAAGCCCTCCTCCGTCTGAGGCGAGCGGCGTTCCTTGTGTGAGGGGAGCCGAAGAGGAGCTTCGCCGACGACGCTCTGCCCGCTGCCCGCCCTGCCGGAGCCGGCGTGGGTGGGTGGGTGAGTGGGAAGGATCCCCCACGCCCGCCCGCCCGCCCGCCCACCTCCTGCCTCGCCAATCCCGGAGAAGCCGCTGCTCTCTCCCGGCCCCCCACCCCGCCCGGACTCATCTGTTGCGCGGCGGCGAAGCGGCAGCACCTCCGCCTGGGGGAATCCTGAGGAGATCCTGAGGGGAGCGCCGGGCGAAGGCGCCTCGGGGTGGCCGGCGAGAGGACTTGAGGGAGAGAAAGAGAGAGACCTTCGCTGTCTTCGGGAAAATGCGGCTGCCTCGCCGAGCCTGCCTTTCCTTCTCACGCCCAGTAAGTTCTCCCCGGCTCGCTTGAGGACTGTACGGGTTGTTGTTGTTGTTGTTGGGTTTTTTTTTTGGGGGGGGCTGTTTGTATCTCTAGAACGGTTTTTATTATTCTTAGGGGGAAAAGATTCCTGCATTGCAGGGGGGGGGTTGGACTAGATGACCCTTGGCGGTCCCATTCCAACTCTTCTGTGGTGATTTATTCCTCATCGTAGATTATTGGGGGGGGGGGGGGAGGGCAGGCAACCACCACCTCGAAGCGGTTTTAAAACAATCCGGAATGAAACATTGCCAGAGGAAAGTCAAATGGGAAGTACTGTATAGGTTTTCCATCACTTAGCACCAGGGGTAACTTTTTCGTGCCCTGGCGTGAGAGGCGAAGGGTCTATTTCTCCCCAAGAAGGGGGTGTGAAAAAGGTGGTGCTGGTTAGGGTTAGGGAGACCCATAACTTGGAGGGGCAAACATGACTTCTCCCCCCCCCCCCATCCTCCCAATGCTGAGGTCCAGAGAAACTTAAAATCCTCACAAAATAAGAAGGCAGGTTGTGGGGTAGAGAGGGAGGCATTGTTATTACTCCCTTTGAAGGCTTGCAGAAGGGTCGCTTCACACGTTGCAGCAAAAAGACCCAGGCCTGTGTCTCCCCTTTCCGGGCTGCCTCGTTTCTGTCAAATTATTTCTGTGTTTGTGAACGGGTCCAAGCACACACCGGCGTCCGTACCTCAGCCAATTCTCTTGTGTGTTTATTTTCCAGACATAGGAGCGCCTTTTAAACACTATAGAATGGAACATAGAAGAGAGGGTCATCAGTTTTGCTAGGTGGCAAAGGGGAAAAAAAATTAATGACAGCACTTTTAATCCTGTTTATAGTGCTGCCAGCGAGAGAAGTTGTTCCCGTTTTTTTCAGATGTAGGATTGAGGTTGTAAGATAATGATGTGTACGGTCAAGAGCCGGTTCATGCATATATGTGTACATCGCTTGAAAATGTGTGAACTGTACTCAAGGCTGTTTCTTTTAAATCTCACGCAGAACCAAGATGTGTCTTGGTATTTCACTAGTAACTTGTCAGTTGCTGTTTTTTTTTTTTAAAAAAACAACAGCTATCTATAACTTTGCAGTTCTATCCTGTCAATAAAAAAATAGATTTGTTTCTCAAATCTACTTGCTAGATATGAGCATGGCAGTAGCACTAAAGGGAGAACATTACCCTATTGTACAGATGAGTAGCCTTGGTGACCAATGATGCTCCTTTTGATTTTACCCACATCATCATTGGATGAATTTGAATAGATTGGTTCGGTACTATTAATTATGCAGAAGAAATACAGTCCTGTTCTGTAGAATTTCAACTTTTGCTTGACATTTTTTTCTGTCTAGAAATTGATGAGAAATGAGGGGGAAATACTCAAAGTATGGTACAAAAGCATTAATCTGAATTGGTTTATGAGGCAATACGTTCATCAGAGAAGGAAGAGTGGAAACATGCAGTGATATCTGGAAAGAATTTTGGAGAAGTGAGGACCAACAGAAAAATACTATGCTGTATTGAGTTAACATGAAATTTAATCATAATTATTGCAATCAGATGTTGATTTTTAAAAAAACTGATCCGATTGAAACCTTGTTTTGTAGCATAAATCAGAGTATGAGGTTCAGAGCCCCGTGAAATTCACATTTCTTCCTTAGCCCTTTCTACACGAAGCTGGCGATTCATTTGTTTAAACCTGGGCCTGTTCTAATCACATAATGCAAGACTTGGGAGGGGGAGGTGCTTTTAAGTGCAGGTGGCTATATAAGTGAGGGGTTCTGAACTCCCCTTCCCTCCTGCAGTTTATGTTCCTACTCCCTTCCACAGTTGGTCTCTGATACCAAAAATGATCCTGGCAGTGCCTAGAGGCAGGGGCGAACTTCAGTCTTTCAAATTTCAGTGGCACGCCAATATTTGGCATCCCTTTCTATTCTACACGTGCACTACATCATAATTGCTAAACCCTTTAGCATCCCCTTCGGCTCAGTGCCCAATACGGCGGAACTATCCTAAATCTGTCTCTGCTGGAAGAACTGCAGGGAGGTAAGCCATGGGCAAAGGGGGCACTCAGCTGCCCCTTACAACCTTAAAACTGGGCCCTACATTTTTATTTACAATCGCTTTAAAAATAGTTCTGCTACTATCACCTGCAGTTTGAGACTGCTTTTCAAGGTTAAACAGAAAGACTTGCAAATTTTCAAAGGTTCCTCCAAAGAATCTTGTTCTTCTTGTGAACTTTGAGATTACAGTAAAAAAAAATCTTTTTCAGTTCTGAAAAATCAAAGTTGATAAGAGCCAGTTAAACATGCAACAGATCTTAAGTAGAATATTGCAGCATTCAGCCCTTTAGGCTTGTTCTTTTTCAGTTTGCATATAAAGCCAAGTGCTACAGAAGTCTGCAAGCACAGAGAAGGAGTCAGGGAAAAGAAGAAAGTGAGAGGTTGGTTATATGGCAAAGAACTGTGGTGAGAGGAGCAACAGACAGACTTATATGGTAAACCTAGTGACTGAAGGAATTCATCTGTGCATTGTGTTCACTTTTGTAAGCTCTGAGATGGTCTGGCTAAATTACAGGCACCATGAATCGAAAAAGAAGTAGCTGGCACGCCATAAAATAGGATAAATCTGGACAAGATGAATTTCAGAACTATGGAATACACTACTGGGCAATTTTGATTTTTACAAGCACTGCCTCCACTAGCATCTCCTTGATCGATTCCCAGCACATCTGGCAACCAAAATATATTTAAATGAGACAGTGAAAAAATGCTCAGTATTTAAAAATGGCCACTCCAGAATAAACATCTTACACCAGACAGGAATATTAAAGGAAGAGAAAGTAAGAAAGTACAGAGAGTGCTTATCATACACACCACAAAGTAAGATGTGTGTGGCACCCCAGGAAGCCTCTTGGGCTCCCTAGGGTGTAGATAATTTCAGAAGCTCTTTCCTCATCCAAGAATTCCTTCCCCATGGAGGGAACATGCCCAGCACATCTGAAGGCTCAAATGTATACTAAAACTACATCAGAGACACATTTACTCCAGGGAAGTTAGCAAACTGCAGAACAAAGAGAGACTATGAGCCCAGTCCACAGAAGGATTGGCATAGCAGAAAGCAGTGGGATGTGGAGTGGGATGACTCTGTGGTGGTGGAGCAAGGTTTTCGTTAGGGGACCTTTTACCTTTTACTATAATCATTATTTAATACTGAGGATTCCATCCTCAGGGGGTGATCCTCGATTGTGTCCACATATCAGAAAATTGGACACTGTCCTGGATCCCATTTAGGAGGTGTATCAGATATAGGGCAACATCACCAAAATATATGTAAACTTCACTTGTAGTGAAGTGGGGCTTGGGGATTTATGCGATTTAAGAACTTGTGGCTTAACTACTGGGCTGCACCAAAGTCCATTTACCAGAATTTTGAAGAAGGGATTTAGGTCAGTTTAGGCCTCTAGGAATGAGGATTTTTGTCAGCAGAGTGTTGATGATGATTGAATGTGGGCAGTTGAAGCCCCTCCAGAAATGCAAGGGTCTGCTTCTCTAGGTTCCCCCCACCAAAAATGGACTAGACTTTAACTGATCTTGAAACAGAACCTTACATTTTGCAACTCTGGAATAGTTGCAGAGTGAGCAAACTTCCCTTGCTGATGACAACCACTTGCAGAATGAAAGTAGAAGGTTGCAGAAGAGGCTGGGCATTGTACTACTCATCTGATGAATTCAATAGATCCTGGGTGAACTTCTTGTATTTCATCCTATTCCGTTAGAATCCCTGCTCTCCAAACAAAAAACTTGTATTGCTTGTGAAGTCAGGCCAGCCCTGACAGAGAGTTAAGACAGGCTTCTTTGGAAGAAAGCAGCACCTGCAATGACTTGCGGAAAGCTCTTGGTACGTCTGACTTATTCCCCAGAATTAGAATAGGGCTTCAGGCCCAGAGAATATTTTTCTGACTGTAAGAAAATAGGTTCAGGGTGCATTCATTAACAGTGGTGGGGATAAATATTGTTTAGATGTAAAGTATTATTTTCATTGCAGGAGTTCTTTTTCTGTGCTTCTTATTTATTCAAAGCAAATATAATCTTGACACCAGCCCAAACTTGCTTATAAGAAAAAGTTGTGATTCATTAGAGCTTGCCATTTGTCAAAGAACACAATCTAACTGGAAATACTTCTGCACCAACTCTACTGAAACTATTCAGAACTATGCTGTGCTCATGTGTAGCTCCTGTTCATTTTAAAGGGGCTTGCATTGGAAAGCTTCATGCTGAATTGGGACAATAATTTTTAGGAAAGCATTTGCTCAGTATTGGCTCTACTGTGTGCCACCACTCTGAAATCCTGCTTATCTCCCATGACTCAGTCACTAAAGGACCAAACTTGTGCTGATGCTGCTATTTGAGAATGGGAGCTTGATTTCAATTCCAAAATGCACTTATACCACGACATGTACAAAAGAAGATTAAGTGGTGCCACACAAAAACAATTATCTTATACTATAAAGACAACAACAGAAAAGAACCACATGTGATAAAACTAGCACATAGACATAAAAACATATCCATCTCTCTTCTTCCCACCCACCAGCAGTAGCACTCTGGTGAAATCAACACTAATATTTTATTTCATGGAGGTTTTCTGTGGGTGGGTGGAGGATGACTCTAGTTAGATAAAACATATCCTAGCCTGCTTTTTATTTGCTACTTCAGATTTTCATTTGTTTTAAAAATATGGTTATATTCTTTGTTCTGCTGAGTTTAGGGAGGTACGGAGAAGCCTCAATACATTATGATATTCATTTGCACTTTCATCTGGTATTTTCCACTCCGCTGCAGTTGGCTTAATTTGCACAAGTCCATGTTTTGTTTCATCATTTGCTGTTGCAGAAATATATGTCTACTTAATGAATAGTTATAACAGACAGCTTGTCTCAGCCATCAACAGATATTTGGATTAACTTCCTGGCATGTTCCCTTTCAGAGTTCATAAAGTGGCTAATAGCCCATCATAAATCTAACTATGGCTGCAACCTAACTATGTCTACTCAGAATTAAGTCCTATTGCATTTAGTGGGGTTTACTCCTAGATAAGTGAGGTTGGGATTGCAGCTACTCTTGCTACTTTGGTTTCACAGTTCAGTATATACTTGTAATCCTATCTCATTTTCCTGACTTAGATATCAGAGAGGGACAGTTTAATTATAGGTCAAGAAATCTTTGGAGTGGGGAGGAAAGGAACTGCAAATTCAATATTTTTGTAAGCCAATCTCTGGTTGGGGTTTTTAAAAATTAAACAATGTGTAAATTTTATGAAAGGCATAAATACATAAATAAATAAATTTTGCTTTTGAAACCAGGTTTTAGGGTGGTAAAAAATGGGTGCTCGAAGCCAGATGGTTCTTCCCACTTTGATAAAAAGCTAGAAATTTAAGATAAAGCAGAAATAAAATCCACAGGTTAAAGAAGGGTTCATTATTGACTCTCTGCAGCAGCAAATAGAACGAAACCTCAACAGCAGGGTAGAAGATCAATCTATCCCAGTCTTGGATGAGCTGGCTAAAATCTAATAACTAAGAGGCACTAACTTTTGCCCTGTGAAAAAAATGGAGCAGTTGAACACAAAATTCAATTAAGATATTCCAGTGAATCAAGGCAGATGCCTGGAGTGTATAAGACCCCCTTGAATAAGCAAAGCATGCAATTCCCACATAGCTTCAGAGGGGCAAAACCCGAATAGCCTGTAAGATAACACAAGTTTCAAAGCAGTATTCATAAATTAAAGAGTGAAGTGGCTAGCTGAGCAGAAGTTGTGATACAGCCCATTTAACACAACTGTTGTTAGTTATCCCACTATCTCACAGCTCCTAAGTGGCAAGTGGTTCCTTAGTCCAAAAAAAGGCCCCGGTGCCTGAGAAAAGGCCTAAATCTTTGAAAATCCAAAGTTAGGTTCCTTATACATAGGATCACTGTAAGGATCCTAGGTACACAACTTTTTTGAAGGCAACTGTGCTAGCCTCTGCCAACTGAGCCTTTGTGGAGAATAGGTAATTACATCCAGAACAAAAAAGCAAGGGGGAACAAACAAAAAGGAAATCTCATTGCAGGGAAAAAGAAAGCTGTTTCAAAATGGGAGCCTTTTTATCAGCTCCTAATAAACTTTATAAGGGTCACCAGTGTATGAACCACTGTGGCTGGGTGAGCCCTATTCATAAATGCTAATTGCTGGCATACCAAACAAAGCTGGTAAAAGGCACTCTAAGCTGTTGAAGCCACCTGGACCTCAGGCAACAAAGATTAATTCAGGAGCACACTCAAGCGACATGTCTGGTCCTTCAGGGAGAGTGAAACCCTGTCCAGAACAGGTAGTTGACCTGTCTCAAACCTGGAAACCATATACCCACAAGGCTAGTTTTGCTTCACTTTGTTGTTGTTTAGTTGTTTAGTCATGTCCGACTCTTTGTGACCCTATGGACCAGAGCACGCCAGGCACTCCTGTCTTCCACTGCCTCCCGCAGCTTGGTCAAACTCATGTTCATAGCTTTGAGAACACTGTCCAACCATCTCGTCCTCTGTCATCCCCTTCTCCTTGTGCCCTCCATCTTTCCCAACATCAGGGTCTTTTCCAGGGAGCCTTCTCTTCTCATGAGGTGGCCAAAGTATTGGAGCCTCAGCTTCAGGATCTGTCCTTCAAGTGAGCACTGCTTCAGTTTATTTGCCCTCAATAGCAAGTCTTGGCCATGTAGGTACAGTAGTAGAACTGAGCTGAAAGAATTAAAAACTGCATATGGAAAAGAGACTTAAACACATAGCAGGGGGAAATTACTTGTATGTGTTATCATGTGAAGTTTAGTGGCATTGGGTTACTTTCCAACAAATTAGTTGGTTTAGAATAAGAGTGATAAATCTCTTTGGACCTGAGAGTGTATATTTAATAAGAGATGAGTATCTTTTGAAAGTTTGTCATTTTAGCATATTTTAACAGGTTTCAAATGCTGGTTAGAATGATTTAATGATTTATGTATTATGCAGTTACCATCTGCAAAGCTGAAAAAATGCATATAATATTTGAAAGGAAATGTCACAATTTGTCATTAAAATTTTGGCACCGAAAAGTTTGACCAACTGTTAAAATAGATCATTTTCACTAATGATAAAATCAAATACACTAAATTCCTTTTGCATGTGTGCGTGCACACACACAACACTTTTAGTCAAAAAATACTTTTTTCCAGACTGATTCTTTCACAGAGTTAAAATATAACCGCTTCTGAAAACTTCCAAATTATTATTATTAATAATAAACCCCACTTGTTTATTTACTCAATAAGAACTCCCCACTCCACCCTGTTGTATGAATTCTGTTTACTGCAGCTGAGGAACTTGCTTGCAATTTAGTGCTTGATTTAATGAGGTCTGCCAGGATTTACAAAGCCATTGTATTTTGCAATACTGTATGTGCAAACTATCATTTTGTACAATGCAATCACTGTCTTTTAGATTTTGTTACTTTATAAGTGCTTCTATAATAAAGCCCTTTAGTGAAGCTGAGGCCTTGCTTTTCTGCCATTATCTAAAGCACAATTAAAATGGAGATGTCATATGACTAGTGACAGCTAGTGGGGCTGCTAGGAGGTCACAGGGGTGTGACCAAGTTGTTCTGGTTTTCTCCCTATCCTTTTCCCTTGCAAAGATACTGTAGACACTTAAACATTGCAGTTTTACAAACTGTTACGTTGTTGGCATCTGTCTATCTTGGGACACAGTGAAGGAGTGCACCTTTGTGGGTGAGGTCAAGCTGTTGGAAGGTTGCAGCACCTACTGTGGCTGTAGAGACCACTATGGGAGAGACAAGTTTTGTTATGGCAGGGGCAGATGAAGGCATCTGTTTGTGCTGCTGTAGATGCACTCTGGTGTTTCTTCTCTCTGAGCTCCTCCCAGCAGTCATTCCTCCTCTGGTCACTGCTACGAATACATGACTTGACTGCCTGTTTCCAGGCACTGTGGTCTTCTGCAAGGGATTCCCACATGGCAGGGTTGATGAAGGTTGCCCACCTTCATGTCACATTTGCAGACATCTTTATGGCACAGAGTTGGTCTGCCAATTGGCCTGGTGCCAGAAGCCAGCTCCCTGTAGAGCATGTTAGCACCTTACTAAACTGAAAGGTGACACATGGTCCCATTGGGTTGCCATGCTTATCCACCTAGCAGCCACATTCTGCACAAGAGGCAGCCTCCAGACTGCCTAAGGGGGTGGCTTCACATAGAGCACACTGAAGTAGCCTAAGCGAGAAGTCACTAGAGTGTGGACAGCTGAGGCCAGCCTATACTGGTCCAGGAACAACCAAAACTGGGAAACAGCCTAAGCTGGCATAAGCACTCCTGACCACAGAAGCCACTTGAGACTCCAGTGACTAACTGGAATCCAGGAGTACTATGATCCTGTTCGTTCAGAGGAAGTGCAGCTGCTTCCAATGTAGGTTGTACATATAATTCTCAGACATGGGAACCACCCACAGGACCAGGATTCAGCCTCATTTTATTGGTCCCCTTCCAGTGCTTCACTGCTTCCAGGCAGTGGTCCAACACCTTCCAAGCCTCTCCTGATTCAGATTGAATGGAGAGAGAAAGAGCTACATGTCATCAGCATGTTGATGGTGCCATGTTCCAACTCCACAGATGACAGAGAACAGTTTCATATAGCTGTTGAATAGCATAGGAGAGAAAATGGACCCTTGTGGGAGCCCACAGCTCAAAAGGCACAGAACCAAGCAACAATCTCCTAGTACTATTTTCTGGTGATGACCCTGCAGGTAGGAGTGGAACCAATGTGATACAGTGCCTCCAATTCCCACCCCTCTGAGTCATTCCTGAGTCAAGACTCAAAGGGAATTTTCCTCTCATGCCTAGAACATTTTGGTGTCATGCTACATGTGTGTATAAGTTAGGGTCTAATAAAGAAATGCAAGCTACATTGGGCTCAGATCATGTTTCCAGGGTTCTTTTAGCAAGAAGAGATATTTATCCCAGTCATTGACGGGAAGCTACAAAATGCAGATGTTTGAGTTAACAAGATTTGTGAGTTAACAACACCTGCCCACACTTACTTAATTGGCTTGTTACTTTGCAAATATTCTGATTGTCATACAACATTAAATATTGTATAACATTTTCACCAATATGGTGTCTTTTGAGTCTTCTTACACGGTGTAGGGGGCAAGAATAAATCCCTTTACATGGCTGTATGACAGAAATGGATTCAGGTTGTAGCTCCAGTGCAGGGGGATGAATGATCTTGGCGGCTTGCCTTTAAGGACCCTTACACCAAACTCAGACTGCTTCCTTGGTAATGAACATGGTGTATTCAGTTGTGTTCTATAAAGGTCATTGCAGGCTCATGCCTCTCTTTACTGATATGAACTTGCCACCCTTTTAGTGGCAATAATTGTGGGGGCATGTCATTCACAGGGTCTTCCTCATAGACTTATTTCCTTATCTGAAATAGTCTGCATTAGTCCCAAACTACAGTCCTTCCTAATGCAATGCAAGTGTTTGTTCTTATACAGTATCATCAGTGTGCGTGGCGTTTTGAATATTGAAAGAAGGGAGATAACAAAGGGAATCGATGGATGAAAGGAAGAGATCAGTATAATAGTGTATGAGGATGTGCAATGTAGTCTAAAGGGTTCAACAAAAAAAGTTGGGGTATCGTGGAAAACTATGCTTTAATTGTGATTAGTACTGGGTATTCTGAAAGCTGTAAGAAAATGCTTAGTGGTAAGCAAGAAATGTGATGAAAGAGGCTGCAGAAGGAACTCACAGTAAAAAGCTATAGTATTTCCTTGCATTAACATTACCACGGATTCACCTTACTGCACAGTCTCTCAGCCTTTCAACAGATGTTCTGCAAGATATCATGGCCACTTAAGAGTCCCAAATTGTTTTGTTTAAAATGGCCAATAATGTTTTTGAAAATGTGTAAGATTGATCATTCAAAAACAAGAGCAATAGTAACCTTTTCATTTAAAACGTTGCACAGTTCAGATATCCCTGCTGCACACACACCTGTTTTTCATTCTAAACAAGAAAAATTATTATTGTGGAGTTTGGTTTGAATTTAGGCCCATTTTTCTATTGTATTAGTCTTTCAACTTCATTCTGTGGTTTCTGGCCTCATTTAAAAAATGACACCTGAGGGAACAAAGGAGAGCAAAATCATAACAAGCTTCCTTTGCTTTTGAGATGCAAGCAAAATGTTTCAGAATTATTTTATTTTCAGTCTTTATTTTTAGGAGGTAAAAATATTGCCCTGAGACTACACAGAATTTGAGGAAAGAAAGGTTACTGTGGTAATGGCCAGGTGCTTTCCTTTTAACAAGGCCAACTTTAAAGGATATAAATTTAGAGCAACAGCATCAGTACCAGTCAGTAGATATTTCAGTACATTAATGAAATGATTTCAAGTGCCTCCCAACAGAATCCTAAACTACAATATGGAGCAACCTTGCAATGCTTGAGGGCCTAAACGCAAACCTTATGTTGCAGTCCCAAGAAATATTGACTACACGGTGTAAGACTTGGGCTTTTGTTTGGTTCTGAATTTTTCTTTGCAAGAAAAATGTTTGTATTTTCAGGCAAAGGCCACCTGAGTTAACTCTGCATAATACTTATCAAATACTGTTCTTGGTTAAGCTCTCTGGCTGTCTTTGGTCTATTATGTAATTCAATTAAATCATATTAATTCATCTATTGTTTTTCAATAATATTAAGATAATACAAAATGCTTTGATCTAAGTATTTATGTAGTTTTTCGTCTTCCTGTTGCTAAACATGAACACAGCCATTTCTGTGAAATTCCATTGCTATAATAATGGTGTACTCGCTATATTGTGCTCCAGGAATGTTCAACTGATGTGCGTTCTCTTTTCTATTGCAGAAAGACATGGTTAGGCTGGTGTGAACTATGGCCCAGTTCTATTATAGAAGAAGCGTCAGTGCCCCTTACCGAGATCGAATCCCGCTACGCATTGTACGAGCTGAGTCTGAACTCTCACCTCCTGAGAAAGCCTATTTGAATGCTGTGGAAAAAGGAGATTATGCCAGTGTGAAGCAAGCCCTGGAAGAAGCAGAGATATATTTCAAGATCAATATTAATTGCATTGACCCCCTTGGAAGAACGGCTCTTCTTATTGCAATAGAAAATGAGAACCTGGAGCTCATAGAGCTACTTTTGAACTTTAACGTCTATGTTGGGGATGCTTTGCTACATGCCATCAGGAAAGAGGTAGTTGGAGCTGTTGAGCTGCTGCTAAACCACAAGAGGCCCAGTGGGGAGAAACAGGTATTTTCCAATGGAAGCTTTTTGTCTGTTGATAATTGCTGCTCTAAGTCTCTGTATGTGTGGAGAGGGGGTGATCCTTTTCAGGATCATGGTTGGTGTAGAAAGACTTAAACCTCCTCCCATGCTGCAGGAAATTAATGGAGACTGTGCCTCGAATGTATTTAAAAAACCGAAAAACCAAACCCAATTACCTCATGTGGATGCATCAAATGGTTACGCCTTTGAAAGGTTTGTATTCCTAAACTGTTCCCAAAAGGCCAGTTGTCAGTGGCGTAGCGTGGGTTGTCAGCACCTGGGGCAAGGCAAGTAATTTGCACCCCCTAACCCATGGATTTGCGCCCCCTAACCCTAACCCCCAGATGTTGCGCCCGGTGCGCCCGCCCCCCTGCACCCCCCACGCTACGCCACTGCCAGTTGTAAAGATCCTAACCCTTAGTGGGAGACAGCTGTGCAGTAACTGAAAAGCACCTGGAGGGATGCATCTGATCCCTGACTTAAGGTTCCTATGTGATAACCAGACACACATAACTGACATACTTGTCTAATTAATGCATGAAAGGTTTTAGACCAAAGAGTAAGCTGTCCTGCCAGGCTCAGCTCACCTTTGGAGGAACTAGGTCATCAAGCCTACTGTTTGCTCCCAGCCTACCTAAGAAGAAGACGTTTTGAGCAGGTTGCTACAGCTGAGACCACATGGCTCTTACAAGCCATTACTGTGTTCCAATACCAACAATTAGGAACCTACACCACTGTAGCTAAGCCAAATTTTACTGCCTGTGCAACTCTTTCTGAATGCTGTATGGAAAAACACATGAATCTGACCTTTGGAGAGTTTGTAAGTAAATCATTTTTAACTTACCAATCGTGTGGCCTTTTTCTATGTTAAGGCAAGAATTTTGGAACTCCCAAGGACATATTTTAAAGGTCTATTTCCATGATTTGCTTCGCTGCATATTTTGTGTTTTTAAATCTTTTTGGGTTCTCTCACCAAAGTGTACTTGCCCCAAACTTGGATCTTGCCAACCAGAAAGTCTCCTTTCTATATACAGTGGTACCTTGGTTTACGAACTTAATCGGTTCCGGAAGTCCATTCTTAAACCAAAACCATTCTTAAACTGAGGCACACTTTCCCTAATGAGGCCTCCCGCCGCTGGTGTCCTTTTACCATTCGGCTTCCATTCTTAGACTAAGGTAAAGTTCCCAAACTGGGACACTACTTCTGGTTTTGTGGAGTTCGTAAACCAAATAGTTCGTAAACAGGGCTGTTCTTAAACTGAGGTACCACTGTACCTATATTTTCCCTTGCCACCAGCAGTTCCCAAGCCCCGCTTTAGAGTATCCAGTATCCAACATTTGTCCAGGTCCCCTTGTGCCTCTCTGTTCCTGCTTCTGATGAGAATAGTTTGGATGTCAGAGCCCTTGGGTAAGAGTCAGCCAATGAGGCAGGAGGAGAGAAGTGGCTTAATATGCAGAAGTGGACAGTCTGCTGTGCCACAGTGTGTGTATCCAGAATGGCAGTAATATCATAGGAGAAGAGTGGAGGATTATAGTAAAGTGCTATGCAAAGCTGATAGGTGCTCTACTCCCTGAAATGTTGAGAAAGGTGTGGTGAAGGCAGATTGGTAAATGAGATTACTGCAAAAAGTAGCTCTGAGGTTGCAGCAAATGCTGCTCTGTGTCAATCAGAAACACTGGGAAGAGTCCTAGCAAATAGAAAATCTGAGCATGTATAGAAGGCAAGACAGATAATATAAGACCTGCACCCCTGAATGATGTGCTAGAACATTTTTGTGTAGAGATTAGAAATAGATGTAAGTTTCTGGTCTTTTCTTGTCTGCTTTAATTTTCATACATTATCAGGGCACTGTTAAAATATTGAAATGAACAGCATATTGAAATGTCTGGGGGCATTTCACAATGCATAAGGTATCATTTAATTACACTATCTTGTTCTCATTGTGGATTCAGTAGTGAAAGAGAAGTAAAACGTATAATTCATTTCTTCAATAGCATAATGAGAGCTCATTGTTGTATTGTGAAAGCATTCAATGTATCATCCCTGTTTTTGCACTGCTGCAATGCTATGCAGTCTGAATGGAAGGGAATAATCAATTCCCCTTTGGAATTCTCCCCCCCCCCTTTATTATCTTTCCATTTTTGGAAGAGAGAACAGGAGAAATCTCTGTATCCTCTTCTAAATATTATTCATACTGAATACTACATTGCTTGTTTTGTATCCTCATATATTCTTCTGTGACTCAAAATTCCAGTAATAATTCGACATAAGTAAATCCTCTCCCTAAGAAAGAACCCAGAATGAACCTTACCAAAGCTGCAAAATTCCTGAATCACGTTGTTGTTGTTGTTGTTGTTTTTACTGTCTTTTACTTTTTACTTTGCTCTGGAGTTATGACTAGGGCTCTGTATATGCCACAATTCCACAGGAGTGCAGGAAGAGCTCAGAACATGACATTGAACATATAATTTCTTTATGAAATCTCAGAAGCCAGGAGGAAGGACCAATATGAATAATAATTCCAATAGATGGAAGAGGGGCTTGAATTATGTAAAAACAGCAAACATTGCAGAATACATTATGCATAAGAGAAAATATACAAATATATTAATTTGCTTATTTAATACATAATATAAAATCCAACTTTCCTTGGGGCACAGTTTGGATTGCAGAAAGTTAATTTTTTTTGGAAAAATACTGAGTTACATACTTCTCGGTGCACAGAAACGGCAGATAATTAAACTTAGTACAAAGCACATAGCACAACTCAGCCACAGTTAAGCACATTTAAATCCTTCCAGTTGGTGCATTTATGTGTGTTTACATGTCTTCCATTGACATCAGACTGACATATAAATGCTTGTATTTGTCTGGATTATGCCCATTTTTTTTAGTAGGATGGAAACAAACAAGAAACCTCTCTCATATGAAATGCATTCTCAACTCCACAATCCTTATAAAGGATGGGCCACTCTATATATTTTCATCCCTGAAAATTAATACAGCTCCAAGGTTTGAACCAATCTTAATCGTGCCTGAATATGGCGTGTTTTGGATGCATAAGTCCTACTTGTGTGAATGTGTGAGTGAAAAGGGGGAAGCGTTTGTGCCTATGGTCTGTGAGAGGTGTGTGTGTACAAAATGAATATGAATATGTTTGCTGTGTGTGTGGTCTGTGTGGGAGATATGCACTTGGGCAGAGAGAAAGGGAGAGATGTATGAGTGAAGTATATATATATATGACTGAGTGAGGCATGGATACGTCTGTGGTCTGTATGTGAGTAGTGAGTGTGCATGAGAGGGTCTGAGGCTCCTTGTGGCATGGATCCTGGAGCAGCTGCTGTAGTTACACCATTATAATCCAGCTCTGATTTAGTCTCACACTCAAAGTCATGCAGTTTCTCTTTGCGTAGAGAAGGCTCCCTATTTCAGGCATTATGCTGAATGCAATGATGGGAGCAGGAAAAGCAGTATGAGTTTGAGCATGGAGCTAAGCACATGACCCTGAATGCCCCCTGAACACACTTTCATTCCACCTGAGAATAACATGACTCCTACACACCTAATTCATGTCAGCAACTCCCCTCACAGGATATGTGTGTCATCCTCCAAACTTCGTTGGTCAATGTTTAATAGATACTTGCATCAAGGGACCATCTCAGTTGGTTTTCTATATGGGCAAATAATGCTTTGTTCGGAGTTTGATTCTATAATGTCTCTGGTATGTTGCTAGATAATTAAAGAAGCATGCTGAAATTGTAACAAATGCCGCTCTAGAAAAATTAGAATTGCTTTATAGCAAGTGCACATAGAAATGGACTCAGGAACAAACATCCAAGACCAAAATAAGTTAAAATACTTCCCTTCACAAGCAAGAATAACTCAGAGTTCCAGCACAAAGAATGACATGCAAATAGTAGCAATATATCAAATCACAGCATATAAACAACACAGAACAAGGCTTTGCAGAACTGAGACACTTGATCTTTATAACAGCTTACCTATCTTAGTGCAAACATGTTTTGAGTTACGCAGAGAGCTAAAATGTGTTCAAATGTGATATATATATTGCACAGTTTAATGTGTACAAGAATGTCTTATTTATTACACATATCCTTATTTATGTTCAGAGTTGATTGCTGGCTAGCACAATTAAATGAGAGAAGGAAGCTATGTAAATCAAAGCCAAAAAAAGGATACCAGGCTACATCAAAATACTGCAGTAAATCCCAACTATGAAGTGAGCTACATATTTCCATATATCACATATACTTTTAAGTGTTGGGTTTGGGCTGTCTGGCACTCCTGAACCCAGTGTTAAGCTTCTCTCTTCCCAATCAAGCAACAAAGCCTAGAAGTCCTACTTGCTGCTGTCACTTGCAAATTTCAGCCTTGTTTGTCCCATCCTTATTAATGGTGGCTGAGGGAAAAACAACCACTTTGTTCTCCATATGCTCAGTTGTCCTTTGTTGTGTGGTTCCCAAGTGCAAACCCCATACAAGGGATTTTGACAGGTGGGCAGCTCCACCTATCTGTCAACTTTGACCTGCAAGGCTGATACTGATAAGGATCAGGCCCTTCAAGCCAAAAAGGTTGCCCACTGAATTAGGCTCGGAACATGAACAAGTAAATAAAGTGTTGAAGAGGTTCGCTCACTTTTCAGTGACTATTTGGTTCTAGATACATTATGGATATATATAGGTAAACAAAACAAAACAAAACCTTGCACTCCATAGAGAGCTGAGCTGAATGTTAGTGAGTTTCAATTTCTGCCAAAACAAAGACACCATCCCAAAAAATATTTGGAGTAGAATAGCCACGTTTTTTCCATTCACTTTTGATGGAGCATCTGCTTAACAGCTCCAAAATAGATACAAAATTTATTCAGATGTAGATAAACTATTGTACTGTTTTCTTGGCCCATCACATTGCTCTAATCATTTCCTTCTCGGTGACTTATAGCTCCCTTCTAGAAATCAACTTCTGCACTTCAACACTCCCATTTGAGCGTAGTGCTGATAATGCCAAGGTCATGGGTTTGATCCGCATATGGACCACCTACATATTCCTGCATTACAGGGGGTTAGACTAGATGACCCTTAGGGTCCCTTACAACTCTATAATTCTATGATTCTATTCCTGTTTTTAAATAGCATTGCCTTTATAGCCATTGTAATCTACTATCTCATAAGTTGCAATGTGGGGAGCAGAAAATTATGAATAGGAGTGCAGTGGAAGGGGGACAGAATAATTAACTCTCTTTTAGCACTACGGTTTCTCCCTTGCTGCTGCTGCTGCTGCTGTTGCTGTGGTACCATTTTACTCATTGGCTGCTTCATTCACTTTCCTATATTTCTCACACGAAGGACCACTACCAATCAGGGATTAAATAAAAGAGGGTAATCCCACAATGTATAAATACACACTGCATTACTGTTTTGTATTTTATTATTGAAAACTTTTAACCATTTAAAAAAAAGATTTTTGTCCACCACACAGGCATTCTGCTGGGTCACCTTGCCCCAAATTCCTTGCTCTGAAGGACTCCTGGCCCTTTCTCAGTGAGACAGAGGGAGAAGAGGGAGCTTGGGGCCAAGGTACAGCCAGCACAAATGCCACATTAGCCACAGCAAAGCACTAAACATTCCAGGGTGTGTGTGAATAAACAGGGTGATGGCATCAATGCTACCTGTCTCAGGCAGACATTCAATGTTTTGTACCAGCTCTGCCCTGCAGCTTTGCTCTGATAGACTCCACAGACTTTGTAGACATGAATTATACTTCCTTCAAAATGGGCAAAAGCAGCCCCCTTTCTTGTTCTAATAATAGCTACTATAGCTACTTTATTCCCCTGGGTGGGTGCAAGATGGAGAGAGAACAAACAAAACTCAGAAGCATTTGCAGTGATTAAGGTGCTGCACTACTTTGCAGTGGTCTGTACTCCCATGGACTGTTCCATCTTTGGCCGTGCTGCTGCAATGGATCAACTGTTCTGTTTTCCAGTCACTTACTTCTACCGAGTGTTATTTCTATGGAGAATTTCAAAGGCACTCATCTTTCATGGAAACACTGTCCAAACCTTCCCAGATTGCTCAAGCCCAGATTTATTATTTATATTTAGTGCACATGATCCTGGATTTCATGACCCTGAACCTGAACAACAGCCAGAACCCTGGCACAAAGGAGGAGGAAGGAGCTAGCTCAAGAAGACAGTCATGCAAGCAGTGAAGATGCTGAACTCAGCATCAGGCCCTGACACAGAACCTGAGCTGAAGTTCTGTGGCAGGCTTTGGGAAGCAGGTGTAAGACTCTGACAGGGTCCTAGAGCCCTCTTGCTTCCTTCTCAAAGCTCAGTAAGCTCTTGCCCAGCTTTGGGAAAGGAAGCAGGAGGACTCCAAGACCTTTACTGGGAACCAGTGGCGCTGCCCTAAAACCACCTCTGTCTTACATCAGCTGTAAAGAAGCTGAAAAAGCTGACATGATTAGCCTCTTAGCTCATTATTAATGTTCATGGAAGAAGCCACAAAGAGAGAGGTAGAAGGAATGGCTCTTTTATAGTCTGCATCTCTGGTTGTTTTTACTTTCCGGACTGTTTTATTGTCGAACAAAATGAACAAGTTATAAGGTGCTAAAAGATCTAGCTATCAATTAGTGTTCGTATTTTCAGCGAACAATCTAACTTAGTATTGATTTTACTATAGTTTAAATGCCATCTAGTGTTTAAATGAGGCATTTCATTTTTGAAAAGATCTTTGTACAATTTAAATCCAAGTCACTAAAGCCAATCTTTATAATGTTTTTTCAACTATTTCAATTACAACCTATTTTACAGTTTATGATTCGGATTTTGCCCTTGTAGCATTAATTAACTTTTTTTAGCCAATAAGCCACTATTTATGATAAGTACTTTGCCATATGACCTGGTTTTATTATTTTGGATCTCTGTGAAGTTTTTAGTATGACAGAGCCCAGTTTTTTCTGCAGCAGCATTAGAAGTTCAATTCTGAAGGCCCTGGGTGGATTTCCATCTAGTTTGTTATCACAACACAGATGACTCCTGCATCTATTCTGTTAAATTATCACTTCATATGTTGTCCAAGCTGCAACACCACATTAACACCTGCAATATTGTAACACTTTGCTACACAAAACTGCCACTAGCAATGACTTGTTAGCCCTCTTTGATAGGTGAGAGTACAGCAATTTGGGCAATGCCCAAGTGGTTCAAAATTTTAATCCCATCTTGGCCACACTTCATTGTGTTAAAATGTGTAGCTTGCCCCCACATGTCTGCCAGCCAAGATCCATTTAGGCAGAAATAGCAGGGCGTCAACCTGGGGTCTTTTGCATTCAGAGTTTATGCTCAGTCATTGAGTTATAGACTCTTAGAATTGCACCGTGCCATTAAAATTAGTGACTCATGTCCTGCAGGCATGGTTGGAGTCAGTTCTGGATTGACACAGAAGAAAAGATTCAAACAAGCTGGTTCAGAATATTGTATTCAGATGCCTATATTTTCTCCAGTTGTCCATTACTTTACTGAAGTATTCCCAACTAGCCTTCTTTATTACTTTACTTTTAAATTTACCTCTCTTTCCCCCCGCCACTAAGGCCCTCCAAGCAGCTCACAATAAATATCTACATAATGTTACACACTACCCCAATCTCTGAGTGGTGCAAGATTCCAGGGGTCCAGGGTCTTTGTTTCCTTTGGAGACTTTGTGGTGTCCTTTTGATATATGGCGCATATATATATATATATATATATATATATATATATATATATATATATATAAAATATATATAGTTAGTTAGTTTATACATATATACAACCTGAGACTATGATGTGGGTTGGGAGGGGGCTTCCAGCATTGCACTTTAAGAGGGTCCTGTGTCTCCCATTGCTGCAGCCTTGGATTCAAACTGTCAGTTCATATTGTGTTCTGACTGTCCCCCCCTCAGGTTGCTGCATTTAACAGACTGCAACCACTTCCCCCCCAGGTCACATAATCACCCCTGCAATCCTGAACTCAGCTCTGCTAACTATTACTCCATGGAACGAGGGGCTCTATCCCCTTGCTGTCTGGCACAGCCTATATCTTCTTAATGGCTCTTCACCTTCCCTTTGTTCTTCCTGATGGTTCTTCTCCCAGGTGATTTCCTGAATGGGAAAGCTAGTTTGGCCTATATTTTTCCTAAATCCAGCATCTGGCAGCCCATTTCAATACTCCAAGCATTGTTTGAACTCCCAACAGCAATTAGACCCAGCAGCTATTAGACACAGGCATTTCTGGGAGTCAAAGCACCCACAAACCCATCACAATAACAACAAAAACCCAGTAAAATACAAATCCATTCAGCAGGAAGATAATGTTACATCCATTTGTAAAATCCCTGCAAAATCCCTTGACCTACTGTTCTTATTTTTGAAGATGGGTCAACAACATTAAATAGAAAATTAGCAACTTTGGAGCCAGTCCTCATTACAAATTAAACAGATTCCTTATTCAAGGGCAACATAACAATGGATTCTATAGTGGTGAAAAGCACAGCTATGATGAAGATTATCCACTAGTTGGCCTCCTGATGAATATGTATTATTTTTGGAATTCTATTATCTTCTCTTTGTTATGCTTTTCGCACATTCTGCTGGAAACTGGAGTTGTGATAATGTAAGAAATTAGCTACTTTGCATGTCAAATATTGCCCAGCTGATCACACATTATTTTTCCCTTGACAGAATCCGTTGCATGTGGCAAAAACAGCAAACTTAGGGCATATACCAACATGTCTGCAGTAGCAGGATTTTTTTATTTTTTTTATTTTTAAAGAGAAAATGAGGGGTGTGTATATTCACATGTAAAAGAGGAGATGAGTGCTTGCCAGGAATCTGAAAAAGCTGTAGAATATGCTAGACTGCTGTTGAAAGTCATGCCCAATTACCTGGAACAGGGGTTGCCAACTTTTTCTGGGCAAAAGGGCACATTAGGAATTTTGACAACAACAAGAAGAATCTTTATTACAGCCATAGGACAGCAAATTTTGTCAAAATGTTGTAAGTCACCAAGTGGCTGTCAGAGGCATGGCATAACACAAAATGGCTGTCATGGGAATGTGATGCAACATAAAATTAGAGTACACTTACTCCTGCTGCTTCACTAACCTACAGACAGCCTAATGTTTCCTGTTGAAATTTAGCTGTGTTCTGCTGGTCCTGATTGGGGAGATCACACAATATGGATTTCACACACAAACCCATGAGCGCGTGCACACATAGATGCTGTTGCTGTCTGATAACAACAAGCATCATTCCCTAGTTCAGGGGTCTGCAACCTGCGGCTCCGGAGCCGCATGTGGCTCTTTTACACCTTTGCTGCGGCTCCGGGGCAGATACTAGCGAAGGGAGGAGGCGCATTGTGCGCCCCGACACTCCCCACTGTGGCGGGCGCTGTACTGGCTGTGACGTCGCATATGGGCGGTGTGTGTGTTAGTTTTGCGGCTCCCAGGTTTTTTTTTCTTCGGAAACGGGTCCAAGTGGCTCTTTTTGTCTTAAAGGTTGCAGACCCCTGCCCTAGTTCCAGGAAATGTACATGAAATGGGTGCTCCTCCCAGCAGTAGATTTAGAACAGTTCAGGCAATTCCCTCTCACAGGGCACCAAGCTGAGGGAGCACAAAACAACAATAGCAATATTGCCTATATTTACATGGGGACCTACTGAGAAGATCCATAAAAAAGCAACTCTACCAAAGGAATTATTGCGGAAATAAGAAATATTTGGGTGTGAGTGCACAAGATTTTGTCCTTGCTCAGGACCCCATATTACCAAAGTCTGCCCCTGACATCACATGCACATGACAAGGCCCCCAATGTCGGTTGGAACTCTGTGCCTCTGATGTACAACATCCATCAACTGAACTTAACCTTCTCTAACTGAACAAGCTAACAAACAGCCTTGCTTTTAAGATTCTATTAATCTTACAGATACAGTAACATAGATCATGCTGCACGTGAGCAAAGGGGTTGCAGAACAGGAGAGAGAAGGCATAGAAACAGGGATGATCTATGTAGAAGGAAGAGTTGAGAAAAGCTAGTAGAGGGGGGAGAAGGGAAAGGGGTGAAAATGGGGGTGCAAAGAAGGTTGGAAAAAGGGAGTAGTAGACACAAGAATGGGGGTTGAGATGAAATCAGGGGCATGAAAGGGTCTGCAGAATAGGAGGGGATGGTGACTTCATAATTGGGCAGAAGGTGAAAAGGTTGGTTAGTATTCATTGCAGTGTGCAAGAAGAGGAAGATGCAGGAGGTCACTATGAAGGTGGCTTGTGTACAAGGAGGTGGGGGTGTTGCACAAAAGGTGAGGAAGGAGGAGGGATGGGTTGGTGGGGCAATAAAATAGACATGGCTTCACAAATGGGCTTAAGAAGGTGAAAAGCAAGCATGACTGTTGCATGGGGTGAGAGGGGCAAGCCCTAGGGGTTTAATGTGATGGGGAACGGCAAGAGGCTTGGCAAGTGGAGTTGACAGGGGTGCAACCCCTAGCATTAAATAATAATTTGTCCATCCTCATCAAACCTGACTTCTGAACTGTCAGGTTTATGAATTAAACCTAAACCCTTTCTGTATTCGTTAGATATCTGCCAACCTTCTGCAAATTTATCTTGCCTTAGCCTTTTTTTAAAGTCATGTCCAAAAACTTAATAATAATTTAAAAAGCAGGTGGAGGACAGTAGTAGCTACTAGCCAGAGAATCTAAATGAATCAATATGCTCAGAAACAGTATACCTCTGGTGCTACTTTTGAGGATGATTACCAGAGGAAAATACTTTGAAAAAAATAGAAATGAAAAAATTTAAGATTATTATTATTATTGTATAGGCACAGTAAACACAGAGAATTTTCTTCCAAAAGAGCCCTACATTTGCTAATCAATTAAAGGCTGATTTGCACAATACAGTGGTACCCCTGGTTACAGACTCCGCTAACCCAGAAATAGTACCTCGGGTTAAGAACTTTGCTTCAGGATGAGAACAGAAATTGTGTGGCGCTGGCGCGGTGACACAGTGGCAGTGGGAGGCCTCATTAGCTAAAGTGGTACCTCAGGTTAAGAACAGTTTCAGGTTAAGAACAGACCTCCAGAACAAATTAAGTTCTTAACCCGGGGTACCACTGTATATTTTTGGCTACATGAATCAGCTGCAGTATATAGTTGAAACTAAATAAATGCAGATGTAGACTGGGCAATTATGCATATGGTCAGAAATGATTGCTTTAATCTTAATGGCATTTTTCCTAACCACCGTGAGAAATTGCTGCTGAGCATGTTACCTGATGCACACATAATACAGAGGCCCACACTGGCTCCCTCCATAATTGGGATTACCCTCAAGTCAGCTTCCACAACCATCTTGGAAATTGCTAGAAAAATTGCAGACAGCTGCAGACACCTTGGGGGTGAAAGACTAAAGTCTTATATGTGTGCTTCTGCAGGAATAATGGCATGAGGGAGAACTGGGACAACATTTTGAAGCTCCACCTCCCTCCACCATGTCATGTTCTTGTTTTCAGCCCTTCATGTGCTTGAGGGCAGAATTGTGAAATGGGCATCCTCCTATATTCTTAGAGGTTCCCTCCACAGTTTAGAACCCCTACTTTAGAGGTTTGCCCTCCAACTCACGGAGGGCTATAAACAGGGCAAAAGGGATGCACCAGAGGGACTGAGGCATAACTCTGTGCCCCTGATCTCCCTTATCATGAATAACAAACAGGGTTTATTTGCTGCTGCACTCTGTATTTCAATTCAGCCTTCCTTTTTAGAAGAATGTGACTGCAAATATTGTAAGCAAAACAAGAACACTTCATTCTGACAGACCTATCTGAGAATGCTCTCTGGAATGTCAATAGCGTTCCCCCTTCACACTAAGACAGATAGGTCTTTATTTATGATGTTATGCCAGGGAAACAATCATAATTGAGGAGACTGTGAGTCACATCCAGATATACAGACCCATTTAAATTCGGCAGATGTATGAACATGGACACATAAATAATGACAATGTATTTGCCTTCTTTCGCTATGCTCCTCCTACAAGACTTTGGGAACAGTCTATATGCTATATACTGCATCACAATCTCCTGGGCAAATCATGACTCTACATTTCTACAGCACCTCTTCTCTAGAAATTTGACCTCTTGAAGCTTGAATTATTTAAATGTCTACTATGCACAGAATTAAAGCACATGGTTCAGAACTTGTATTTCCATTGCTTGTGAGATTAATCTGCTGCAAGTGACAAAGGCAGAGATGTCAAACTGTTTAGCAACCTTACACAGACAGGGAGAAGGGAAACTGTTTTCAGTCTTCATTCTGTGCTCAAATATATCTTTAGCTGCCTGTAGCTGCTTTCCTGAAATTTCCAAGATAATGAGAGCTCCAGGGTCTATGTCAATTTTGCGAGGCGGGTGGACTTGCAAGAATTGCTAAAACTAACGAGTTTCTCTATATGGGGGGGGGGGGGAACATGCATAAACCTGAAGCCAATCAGATTAGTACTCTAGTTCTCAGTGTAGTCAGTTGCCTGCTAGAATTACTTCCTAAGATACGGTATCTATGCAAACAATTCAACAAACTGAGCACCTCAAACTCATTTAGGGCTAAACTGTGCCTGTGGTTCTTGTCTACTTCAAGTAAAGGTTTGAGAACCTAGCTATCACTTTGTGACTAAAGATGGATTGTCAAAGGGGATAATTTTTTTCCTTTTCCCATAGCACTAGTTCATCATGCAGATGTATGTTAGAAATACTGATGGACCACTCTGGTTCTTGCTGTCGGCTAGTTTTTCTGCTGCCCTGTTTAGTGTGGTGTGAGTCACTTCTTTGAATAAATTGGATTGGTTGTACTAACCAGATTGCTTGTCCCAATGTTGCCTTTGCTTGATTCATGTGGGTCCATTTTGTTCTCTGCTGTCATAATCTCCTTGATGATCTGCATATCCTGAAAGCAGAACTCACACAATACCTTTGATTTATTAGAACCAACCAAACACCACAGTGAGGGAAACTAATTTGCACAAAACCACCCTCAGGCTAAATGTGAAACAAAAATACTGAGTGATCTTTGGTCAGCAGCACCATCTCAGCCTAAATCTAGCACACAAGGATATTGTTAAGATAAAAGAGAGTAAGACCTGTATGCTGCTGTAAGCTCCTAGGAGAATGTACACATTAAATATATGCTAAAAATTAACTTTATTAACTAAAAAATAAGTATATTAACTCAATACTAAAGATGGAAGTGGGAGTGGGGGCTGAGAGCTAGTGTCTTTTCCAAGGCTGCTGCTGCTATTGTTGTTATTGTTGTTGTTGTTGTTTATTATATACTGCCCTTCATCATAAGATCTCATGGCAGTTCACTAGTGAGTTTATAATTCTGGAATCCCCAATATGGTGACTATAGTGACCCTTTCATTTTTTTAAATCTGGAATTTATTCAGTTTTGCCTTTGGGTGGTACCTAGGGCTTTTTAGGAGAGGTGGATGACATTTGCTACTATTTTGTGGTGTGCCTGCAACAGTTCCTTAGATTTCTAAATGTGCCCATAGAAAAAAGTTTGGAGACTTTTCTTCTACTACTACATCACCTGACGTTTCAACCCAGGACTTTCTTGCTTACATCCATGGCAACCACTGTATACCAACTCACATTGCAATGTGCTGACCAGTCTGTAATTTAATACGTTATTATGACCAGAAGGGAGAAAGGAATATTTTATGTTCATACTGGTTGAAATAACAATACACAGAAATGGAGCAAGATAAAGAAGAAAATAATTAGGAATACAATTGACAATGGCATTTACAGTAGTTTATCAAGGTTTATATACTGCTTATATTGGTTTGCTGTGCAAATACTGAGTGATTCAATCCCTTGTCAGTATTATGATTTGCAAAGTTACAGCAGGCATAATACACTAGAAGTCTATATTTTTACAATCCTAAGGTCTTAAATTTTCAACTAAGGCATCACACAAATATCAGATGGTGAGTTCTAAACTTGTAAACCCACATGGAATGTTTTGGTTCCCAACTTAGAATGTTATTCCAAACTAGTCTCAGGGTTCATTTCTGCTCCTATATTGAGTCTAAAACATTAATTGACGCTTAACCTTACAAATGGAAACATCTGTCGTAAGAGGCAAAAGCAAGAGGGAGAAGAATCCCATCATAATCTGTTGCCAAGCAAACATGTTACAACCTGACTAGAAGTATTGCAGCCCGATACTTCAAATCTGTGAAGCAGTGTGCTGAACTCTGTGGTACCCAGCCTTGTGCATCCCTCCACAGCTTGTTTTTTCTCTCCCAGTTTCTCTTCCCACTCATGTTTCTGCATCCTCCCCCTTTCATTCTTTCGTTTTTAGGCTTCTGCCTCTTCTACTCCTCCTCTTTACTTAAGAATTTTCTGCCTGCCCTGCCCTTCTCTAGAATTAGAGCAGCTGAGCCAATGACAACCCAAGGCCTTTCTGGCTCCCCAACCCCTCCAATATGTAGGCTTCACTGTCACCCCTACCGCTTATGCCACTATCACAAAACCCCGAGAATAGTGTTTCTCAAACAATGGGCTATGGTCCACTACTGGGCCTCAGCATTGTTCCAAGTGGTCCTTGTATTGGAGTCTATATATTTTTGTTTATTTATTTTGTGCTTTTATCCTGTAATTTTATGTTGTGAACTGCCTTGAGATCTTTGGATAAAGGGCAGTACAGTGGAACCTCGGGATGCGAATGGGATCCGTTCCGGAGCCCCGTTCACATCCTGAACAGAACGTAAGACGCAACTGTGCGTCTGCATGTGCATGGGTTGCGTTTTGCCGCTTCTGCGCATGTGCGTGATGTCATTTTGACCATCTGCGCATGCACGTGTGGCGAAACCCGGAAGTAACACACTCTGTTACTTCCGGGTCGCCACGGAGCGCAACCTGAAAATACTTATCCTGAAGCGTATTTATCCCGAGGTATGACTGTACTGTATATAAATTAACAACAACTTACTCTAGTAGTTACGTTAAAACATAGAGTGCAACTCTATCCATTCAAGTAAGTGTGGCATGCTGGGTTCAGATGCTACTTTGCTCTGTACTTTCTTCCACCACTAGGGGGAGGGTGTTCTTTTCCCTATAGCTTTACATTTAGGTTGAACACATTGGTTCTTTTTACCATGATTTCTGAAAATGCCACAACAACTTTCTGACGACTTACAGAGCATGAGAGTAGACACAGTCCTCACTCACAGTTTCCCAAAAACATTTCTCTAATCTGCATTGTTTCAAAGGCAAATATAATGAGGAAAAAGACCTGCATTGTTAACTGAGAGGAGAAATTACCATTCTGTGGCTTGGTCAAGGTGCAGTTTTGACTGAGATGAGAATTTCCTTTTGTTCTTTTGTCCCTGTTCCTTTGAGACAGTGAAGAACATGGCTGATTGATGTTCTATGACCTTCAGTGGTATGGTGCCAGAGAAGTTAAGTTTCAAACTTGTAGAGCTTTGAAAAACAAGCCAAATCACATGCAGTGTGTCAGACACCTTCAGCTTTAGTAACCCTGAAGTATGCCATGAACAAGGAAAAAAATGCTTCTTTTTGCCTCACAGCAAAGGAATTTTGAACCGAAGTTCATTTCTTTATGTTACAGGCAAAAAGCCAGCAACATTTATAAATTATAAAAATTTACTTTTGCTGACTATGAGCCAACTGTCTTCTTTGAGAGGGCCTGCTTTTATCAAAGAGCTCAGAAGTCTAGAGAAACTGTTGAGCTGTTCATAAGAGACCTTATTTTTTTTCAAGGAGCTCCTCATAGGGACACAATATACAGTGATATGCACCTGATGGAAGACTTAACTCTTTGCAAGACTAGAGAGACGTCAAGGAAATCAGGAGCAACCAAAACTCAGGCCAGGGAGAGGATCTTTTATGCAATTGAAAATATATGGCAGCTGCTGCATTTTCTTTTAGATACAAGGAAAGCTTAAGTCAGATTTAAAAGATTTATCCTATGTAAATGGGTGGATATGATATACACCATGCCAGCACCAATGTTCCTAACAAAAGGGAAATTTTCAAGACAGAAGGAGGAACAGGGCAAAGCTACTCCCTCCCTAGTTCATTGATAGTATTTCTTGAACCATTAGTAACAGTAGTGAGACAAGAAGAAACTATAAGTGGAATAAAGTCTGAAGGTCCTGAATGGAAGTAAATGCTTACAAATATGGAGAAATAGCTGAATTTAAACTGAATTTAGCTAAGAACTAGCCTAAGTTTAATTGGGAGTGGTTGGGGGATTTTCAGGTATGGAAAAGGAATGAAAGGAATTCTGTCATGACTGGGCAGAGGTCCATTCAAACAAATAGTGAGGGAAATGCAGGATTGTATCTATGAGAATCATTTCCTATTCACACCATCAGTAAGTGATTTAAAAATAGCACCTGTGCACTATAAATAGCTGCTTCTAAAACGTATCAAGTCTCCTCTGTTCTGTATTTACTGACAAAACAAAAACCCTCCTCACACTGTTTTATTTCTCTCATCACTTGTTGGGAGCAATTACTGTAAAAAGGCAAAGCCAGGTTCTGTTCTTCCTTATAGAAATGGTAGGAGCATTACCAGGAGACAATATTTGTTTCCAGACTATATACAGTATTACAGTAGGTAAATAAGAAGTACAAAACAAGCATTTGTCTTTTTGGGGGAGGAAGGTAATGATATCTCAGAAATAATTACAGTGACACTAAGAAGGTGAACAAACAGGGAATGCAAAAATATTGAAATTGAGGAATAAAAGAGCAGCCAGCCTAGCGTTTTCCCCCTCACTCTCTTGTTTCCTTTAAGACTGGGATTGATTCTCTCCAGCCAAAGCAAGCCTTTTAGATGTTAGCAATATATGAAGAGGGGAAGCAGGACATCCCAACCTCAGGACCATAGATCCTGCCACACATTTGACTGAAGATGTCTGCAAAGGGGAAGCCTCCTTACATAGAGATGAGTGCTCATAGGCTTCCATGTGGTCAGGAAACCAGATTGCGCAAGGTTTGGAGTAGATTTGGTATCATCTGCATGTGGATAGCACCCAGCTCTATTTCTCATTTTCATCAGATTTAGGCAGTACATTGGAAGAGCTTAATCAATGGCTGAGTCACTGGAGGGCAGCAAATAAAGTGTAGGTCAGATAAGATGGAGATGTTGTTGGCAGGTAGGTAATCTATCCAGTTCAGTTGTGTTCTGGATTGGTTTGTACTACCCAAAAGGATAAGTCTTCGTATGATTATACCTTGATATCTTGTACCTTGAGCTACAGATAACACCTATTCAATATAACTGTATTCACTTCCCTTCCCACAGGTACCACCCATTCTTTTGGATAAACAATTCTCAGAGTTTACACCAGACATCACACCCATTATCCTGGCTGCCCATACAAACAATTATGAGATCGTAAAACTTTTAGTACAGAAAGGTGTTTCTGTTCCCAGACCGCATGAAGTCCGCTGTAACTGTGTGGAGTGTGTCTCTAGCTCAGATGTGGACAGCCTTCGCCATTCCCGATCCAGGCTCAATATCTACAGAGCTCTTTCAAGTCCGTCTTTGATTTCCCTGTCAAGCGAGGATCCTTTTCTTACAGCTTTCCAATTAAGTTGGGAACTTCAGGAACTGAGCAAAGTGGAGAATGAGTTTAAATCTGAATATGAAGAACTATCACAGCAATGCAAGCAATTTGCAAAAGACCTCTTGGATCAGACACGGAGTTCCAGGGAACTTGAAATTATTCTTAACTACAGAGATGATAACAGTCTAATAGAAGAGCAGAATGGTAATGAACTTGCAAGACTCAAACTGGCAATTAAGTACCGTCAAAAAGAGGTAAGTGTATAGAAGAATATTTTTCTGATTTAATTGAAATAATGTATGAGATAGATGATATACCCATCAAATGAGACAAATTGCTGTCAAGGTCTTTTGTTCACCATATTGTCTCAATTTTAAAAAGGTAATGGGCACATTCGGTTATTAGGCTCTTGTGATACAAGAAACTGAAATATTGCAGCATATAAGAAATCCAGAAGTACTGCTGCTCATGTTTTCTCATGAAAAAAAGATCCTGTTAGTATATCTGCCTGACGTTAAGCTCTGTGGAAAGACAGAAGTATTTTCTGGTTCATTTTACAGCCTAGAATTCCTCCACAAGCAGCAATGTGCATTACTGCAAATAGTTGCTTCCTGTAAATGTGTGGAGGCTTTCATGATGATGTAATAATGATAATAATCAAATCAGTGAAGGTATAGAAATCAGACAGATGGCACTGTGTTGGGTGAGGAAATGGAGGCTACTGGTAGGAACCTATCTGACCCAGACACTAGTGAGATCCCTTCAGAGGAAGAGTCTTGGCCCCCTACAGACTCTCTTCCAACTGAAGACTTGGAGGTAATCCAAAGGCAGCCTGAAGTACCCCACTTCAGAGATGTCTAACTTAGGCTACCCAAGGACCCCATGCCAAGCTCTGCCACGATCTCTGATTCTCCCCCTCCAGCTCTCATAAGTGAAGATGGCAGCAGAACCAAACAGGAAGCCCAGAGTCGCAGGAAGAGTGCTTTATTGCCAGGATCTACTTGGGTGAGAATCCAGCTTCAAGGAATGACCCAGCAAAGAACCTGTTAGAGGAGGAGCTGGTGGTGACTGTGCAATTCTTTGGGTCTTCTCTGAACCTTCGTTAGGTTAACAGCTCCCTTTTGAGCTCAATAATGTTCTTCCAGCTCCCTCTGTCCTGTTCTGGAACTCCCTGGCTCAGCCCTAGAGGTTCCTGGCTCAGCCCCTGCTTCAGCTACCACTCTGACTCCAGCCTTCACATCAGGTGCTGGTCATGAACAACTACTTAGAAGGGTTACGTTCCTCTTGGTTGAGCCACAATAGTCCAGTAATTCAGTGAGAACAAAACGACTTTGAAATAATAATAGTAATGGGTGGCTTCCAGCAGAATATTAAAAACAAACTTCCCTAAACAGGGCTGCCTTCAGATGTCTTCTATAAGTCCGATACAGTCGTACCTTGGCTTTCGAACAGCTTTAGTTCACGAACAACTTGGAACTCGAATGTTGCAAACCCGGAAATAGGTGTTCCGGTTTGAGAACTCTGCCTTGGAAGCCGAACATCCAGCGTAGCTTCCACTGCTTCTGATTGGCTGCAGGACACTTCTGCAGTCAATTGGAAACAGTGCCTTGGTTTCTGAACATTTCAGAAGTTGAACAGACTTCCAGAACGCATTCTGTTCAAAAACCAAGGTACGACTGTAGTTGCAAGTATGTCTTAGAAAATTCTATGCACATTTAGTAGGAATAAGTGCCACTGAGGTAAATTGAACCTATTTTTGAATAAATAGGCTGCACCAAACAATTTACTTACTGAAGCTGAAAAGCATAAAGAAGAAATATAAAAAATATTATTAGGAATGCAGTAATGCAGTTCTCAAGGGGAGCAATACCTCCTTTATCACCTCTTAGACTCATTCAGAAAGTTCTGATTTTTCTGCTTCAAGCACTGAGTGAGTGAGACTAACTCCAGCCAATTAGTCTATAAAGGGATTTGGATCACCGTGCTAGTCACATGATGCTTGAGATGATAGCCTGTTTTGTTTGATTCAAAGTTATTTTTTTATCATAACTGATGAATTTCCACATGTTGATATTTTAATCACACCCTTTAGCATTGATTTTAATTATTTTTGAATGCTTTTAATAGTTGTTTTTAACTGATAATAGGAGTTTTTTTGTAAACCACCTCGAGGTCTGTTTGCTTTTTATAATCAAGTGGTATATAATTTTTAATAACTAAGTAAAAATAATTCTTTATAACTAGAAAGTCATGTGAAGATAGGTCCAGGAAGATACTGTTCGCAAATCATGGAGCTTCAGTATTGCAATGTAAACACAGGGTTAGGGTATCCTGTTTGCCTCATAGCACATGGTTCTACTCAGATAATTTATTGTGTAACACGAGAATATTTTTTAGATTATATTTTAAGATTTTCAGACATTGCAAATAGCTAACATAAATACAAATATTTTTAAAGCAGAGTTCATTTAAAGAAACAGTCCTAAGATGATATTTAGTTATGCGTGTGCATTGCTTATTTGGTTGTGCCACCTTAACATTTTATGCTTTATAACAAAAGTATAACCAAGTTAGAAAGCCATCATAACAAATGTGATATTGCAGAGGTTTCATTTGGTCTTTGATACTTCGTCAAAGCTGAGCAATTTCCTCAAGCTCCATTTTAACAGATGGCATCCTTTGCCTTTTAATTAGCTGTTACCTGAAATCAGACTGTAGGGAGGAGGAAACTAATTATGGCTAAGATTCCAAGAACCACATGACTACCAATTCTGCAGCCCCAAGTGGGCTTTTAGAATTGTACTTTTCTAATGCCACTCCATCATCCCAAGCAATAAAATTCCTTTAAAACTGAGGCATATTCTCACAGCAGTCTGTGATTAACCCGTAGTGGGAAGAGACTGTTCAAAAGTATGTGTGGAGGGAGCGTAAAAAGCTCCAATGAGAAACACACAAGCCAGGAGGGGTGACTGTCTCAGCCTGCATCTCTGTTTGGATTAACCTGCCTGTTTCTATCCAAACAGCTCATCTGTTGCAACAATTTGTAGATCAATTATGGATATGTAGCCATTTTCTGCTTGCACAGAATCCCATCACATGAGAATTCCAGACGAACCCTAGATTATTTTTTGTGGAGTCCGTTCCATCTGCCTTTAATGTAGCATATGAAGAATTTAATTCATAAAGCTTGATTTATGCAATGAAACACTGCTATCCAATTCATTCACGCATATATTTTTTTTTAAAAAAACGTTTTCCTCTGTTTTGTAAGAGCACTTCCAGAATATCTGTTTATTGAACATACATCCTGATTTTTTTGCAGGGAGAGTAGATTATATTGGCCATTTAATGAGTATTCATTCCAATTGGCTTGCGGGGAGGTTTGATGATGTTGTGTCAAAGCAAGTGCCATCCCATTGCTTCCCAGTGCAACTTTGCATTATTTTTCTTTTTGTGAGAAGTCTGAATTTGGGGGGAAGCAGACTTGTTGCATGCAATCTCCCAAACAGCTTGAGTTGCCCAACCTGAATTTGCCAGTCTGAGCAACTCCAGACAGATGTCTTATACCAGGTTTATGCAGCAATAAGCACTATACACTTTCAGTGTGGATTTATAATGTATTTGTCTGATCCTCCTCCTGCTACATTAATGCTTTCCAATACTCCTGCATTATTGACTCTGCACTGGCATCCTCCAGCAATTCCAAGGCCATTTTTTGCACCCTCACCATCCACTCTATTGACCACCCCCTACAGAAGTAGAAGTTAGATGTGCTGTATGATACCATGCTGCCATATCACTGTGCTTTTTCCAAGCACCAGCAGTAGCACAGCTGTTCTTTTCTCTCAGTCTGCAGCAAGAAGTCTGATCTCTTCTTCCCTCCCTGTGCCCTGTAGCTGGGCAAAGATCTGACATCTGGAAGGAAGGGAGCTGGGAAAGAAGGAGGAAAATACATAAATCGTCCGTTGCCTCTGTGTTGCAGTGGCACACAATCACCACTCTAGTTTCTCTCTTGCTCTGCACACAAACAGCCACCACATTGTTCTGCGTTTAAGCATACACCCATCTCTGAGCAAAACAAAACCTTAAGAGGCTAAGCCAGTCACAAAGCTTCCCTTTGATCACCCCCCTGACACAAGTGGAGCCACCATAGCTGCCAGCAAGCAGCGAAAAAGAGCAGGTGGGCAGCAATTTTATCTCTCCCCCATCCCCCTTTTAAGTAGAAGTTATTTGCAGAATGGCAGCATGCCAGCACCATACTTCCACTTTTACAGTTTTAATATTCAGGCTGTGATTACTGTGCTAAACCTTCACTCAGTTCCACAAAAACAGCATCAACAGGAAGCATGTGGGAGTAGCTATTTCACAAAGAAGCAACTTCAATTCGGCACATTGCCATAGTACCATAGCACATCAGTAGTTAAAAAAGAAAAAGGGAACATTTCTGGTATGAAAAGTTTAATGATATGTGCCAAAAGTTATGGATCACGCACAGATTGCTACTTATGCCATGTGACCATCTCATCAGTTTTAAAAGTACAAATCAACTTTAATGTGGGAGCACTTGTGACTAATGCAACACCATTAAGAGGACAAATCCTCAGTAACAATGACATCAGTAAAAACAGTGCGTATCCTCAAGGGCTGAGGTCCCAATCCCAGGAGGCATAAGCCTTTCACCAAATTAGTCAACAGAATAGTCAGGGTTGGTGGTGCAGCACAGTCCAAACAAACCAAGGTCAAGCACAGGGAATCAGTCTAGGAAACAGTCCAAGATCAGTAGCATAAGTTCATCAAGCCGTGGGAACTAGACTTAGAAACAAGGTTGTGTTGTTTCCAGCAAATGAAAGACTTGGGAAGGAGACATTATGTTCTCTGGCCTCCTGGACCACAGCCTGACCACAGTTGATGTTAGTTGCATACTCATGTGTATACCCCTTGCTCATCAGTAGACCACTGACTTTGGGTCCATAGATGCACACTGTAATGTTTTCTTTAGCCTTGACCCAAATATTTTAGCACCAGTGTTCTTGAGAACTGATGGGTGGTGCTACTTTCTCCTTTGATAGCTCCAGGGGTTCTCCAGCAGGTCCCAACCTGGAGGACCCCTCAAGGAGATACTCGGCATTGGTTTCACAGGACCCTGCTAGCTCCTCAAAGTTCTTGACCGCGTGGAGTGTCTGGTTGATCCTTCAAGGACCTCATGTCTGGTACCAGGTCAGGGCGAGATATAACAGTATGTGATGGAATCCCACCAGAGAATAGCTAATCTGGAAGTGCCCAAAGTCTATGAGTCTGTCCCAGGGTATGGTGGAACAGGGTTGACCTCCTTCGTGCCAATTATTTCACATTTTTGGCTTTTTGCTGTATGCCTTTCTATTTCCAGCCCCATTGTTTTTGTGGGATACTAACAAGTTGTAATAACTTGACCTAGGATTGATTTGCTCTCCTTATCTCCAACATGTTGTCTGCACAAAGAGAATTATGATTTTAACAACACCTACTGGAAGAAAAATAAATATACCGGTAGATAAAAAGCAGCAGCAAATGAGTCAGAGCCAACAGTTTCACCATATGTGGCAATTAGGAAGGAGTTAAAAGTTGGCAAGTTAGGGAAAAATTTGTAAGGATGGTTCATATTCCAATAAATATAGAAAAGTGTCTTCAATGAATTTTCAAAGTGACTGTCGACATGGAAACAGCATATTGCTAATAAAAATCCAGAAATTTTATATTGCATTTACAGCAAAGGATTGAGTTTTCATTCTAGAGTGCAACTGCTGTGGATTATCCAGCACCCCCATAAATACAAAGGTCTCCCATTTAAGGAGCAGAAACAAGATGCAAATTGAGGAAAAGCTGTCATTGAGGGCAACAGTTAATAAACAGTTCCTGGGGAGAAGACTGAGCTGAACTCTTCTTTTCCAGTGGTTGCCAAGTTTGTAACAACTGGTTTAGAAGGCGTTTTAATCCAGTTCTTACGTGGTAGTGGGCTGGAATTTCATTTCATTTATTAAAATTGTATAATGCCCTTCCTCCGTGGCTCTCAACATAAAAATATGAGATTAAAAACGAAACAAAATACATAATAAAAACAAGAACAAAGGCAATCCATTAATCCCATTCCCCAACTTGCATAGTGATGGGAAATTGTGGAGGTGAGATCTGCAGAACTTGGATTCCAAAATGGACTCACCCAATCTGACTAAAGTGCATCCAGATTGGATCACAAGTCCACTTTAGAAGAGTGGTGGAACATCAAGCCCTGTTGATCCCAGGGCAATGTTCTGTTCAATTGAAAGAGCACAGCGGCAATAAGATTGACTGTGTTAGCTACTCCAGGCCCTGAGCAACTGGGAGACTTCTTCTGGGAGCCATTATAAGAAGAATCAGTTGCAGTATGCACACATGTTCACCTTTTACTTTATATTGTGCACAAATTATTTTTTGTTGTATAATTTCATAGTGAGAGATATAAAATGAATGAAATAAGCACAAACACTGCCTGCCTACCCCTCTCTATTTTAAACTTTTTTCTTCCTTTTTAGAAGGCTGGTTGCATTGTGGTCTTGGAAATGCCTTGCCCATGCCAAGCTGCTTCTCAATTATTGAGGGAGCTCTTTTCAGCTTGCAGACTTTACCCAAAGGAACTGGGAAAACACATAGCCAAATGTGCATAAGAAATAGCCACTTGCCATCCACATCTTTCTAGAGCAGGCATGCATCTGTGCAACTTGAGCAGAGTCTAAACAGCCATCCCACTGCTAACAGCGGTGAAATTAATGCTGACTCGCCAGAAATGTGGATCAATGTTCTTTTTATTCAACAAAAGCCTAAAGAGAAAATAATGCTGTGTAGGAGATACAATATTTAATTACCAGAGAAGTGGATTCAGCAAAGGAGGAGATACTTGTAAATAGCTAACCTCAAGGACTGCATTAGCACATTCTTTATCATTTGCCAGAAGCCTATGCATGGCTGAGTTACTCAGAATTTGACACTAAGCCAAGCTAAAAATGTGATTAGAGGTGGGAATTATTTGACAAAATATTAATACAGTGGTACCTTGGGTGAAGAACTTAATTCGTTCTGGAGGTCCGTTCTTAACCTGAAACTCTTCTTAAACTGAAGTATGACTTTAGCTAATGGGGCCTCCCGCTGCTGCCGCGCCGTCGGAGCACGATTTCTGTTCTCATCCTGAAGCAAAGCTCTTAACCCGAGGTACTCTTTCTGGGTTAGTGGAGTCTGTAACCTGAAGCGTCTGTAACCTGAGGTACCACTGTAACTAGGTGCTGCAGCTCTGCTTGCCACCCTCACCTACTCCTTTACCCTTCCCCCATCCCTTCCTCCACCCTCCAATCAGTGGCAGAGCTCTACCGGGGGGGGGGGGGTAGAGAACAGGCGGGGCGGGGCTGGCATGCATCCTGGGGGCGTGGCGCCCAGTGCAGGCGGGGGCGGGCAGTCACGATGGCATCCCACTGGGATCGTGCTGCGCTCCCCCCGCACTCCTCTTCCTCCGCCAGTGCCCCCAGCCACCCCCTATCCCCCCAGAGTTTGCTCCAAGCCCTTCCTTTCCCCTCTTGAGTTGCACCCCTCCCACCCTGCCCCCCATCAAAGAATGGGGAGGTGCTTCACAAAGCGGCTTGCTAAACTGCTTTGTGAAATGCCTCCTCTTCCATTAAACCCTCCTGTAGCCACGTTTAGTGGAGGGGGTAGGGCTTCACAGTACCTCCCCTCCATTAAACAGCTCACCTGGGCCAGCCAACTGTACCTATAATAAATTATAATAATAATAATAATTTTTTATTTATACCCTGCCCTTCCCGGTTCCAAATCCAGGCTCTGGGCAGCTAACAGCAAATTTAAAACACTTAATTGTAAAAGTAGCATAAAATGCAGTATAAAAACATGAATAACAATAATATTCAAAGTTCAGAAATCAATTTAGGGGAAATCCATCTGATAAGCATTAGATAATCACCAGGGCTATTGTCGCAGTTGGTGTGACTCCCTACTGAATGCAAGAACTGCAGAGCATGATGACAAGTTGGAGTTTTTTAAAAAAATATTACGTAAGGGTTGTGTGTTAATTTGTTCAAACCAGGGTCCTAGTTTTGCTCAAACATCAGAAGTAGAATCTTTATGTATTTCATCATATACAAGCAGAAAACATTGAGGCGAGTTAACTGGTCAGCCTCATTCCCCCTCCTTTGGCCTGATTCAGTACCTAAATTAATTTCAGCCTGAGATGGTTTAAGAATGAATTGTGATTCTTAAACCAGGCCTTTCAGATAGACGTCCCCAGCTTATTTTTGAATTGGTTGTTTATATTTATAAACTACAGTTCTGGACCATGTACAAAAGGGGATGCGCGCGCGCACACACACACACACACACACACATTCTACTCATTCGCATTAATGATACAGATAGTGCAGATCTAATTAGGACAGAGTTGGATGTGGGCATGACTCATGAGGCAAAGCAGAACTAGCAATGTGACTGGAAATTAAATGAGACCCCAAGTAAAGACATTCCCTGATTGGAAACTAGAGCTATTAATCACAGACCTACACTCACATCCTCTGCTTTTCCCCTCCTGCCTGCTGGTTTCCATTTATGGAGACTTTTGGGGAGATTACAAAAACGTATCAAACTAGAAAACAAGCAATTCTAAAGCCTCTGCCTGTTTCTTGGATTTCCTTGGATCACAGCCACCCTGCATTCTGAGGTATTCGGAATATCTCCAGGGCAAGTATTCTCATCTTAGCCACATTATCTGAGGCGAATGCATAGTCTTAAACATCTGCCTGTACTGTACAGAGCTCCAGTTTGTTTGCCCCTACCCAGTCATTTCTGACCACAAACTCTATTTTTATACAGCTCTAATCTCATCAGTCTCCCTGGAATACCATGGAAATGAGAGCTAGAATTATCAGTATCTTGGTGACATCAAACTCAAAATCAGAGTACAATATTCCCCAGCATCTTCATATACTATTTATTTAATCTAAAGGCCTTTTCTGCCTCAATGTCAGGTACTCCGGATCATTTACAACAGGATGATACCACAATTGACAATATTCAGTAAAAGAACTGAAACATTCAAAAATACAAGAAGAAGAAAAATTAGTTATAGATATGCATGAGATCCTAATAAATAAAGTAATGTTTGAAGCTTTGGGAATTTGATCTAATATGGAGCTTAAAGATTAATCTTCTCTACTTTATAAGACACTATTGAACCTACAAATGGGCAATGGGCAGAATCTTAAAAGAGTTGTGGAAAGGAGATTTAGGCCAACAAATCAATGAACACAAGTGGGGTTCTCTATGATCTAAACCAACTGCATACCATTTTGGCTAAACTGTAGGAAGTCATTATAAGATGCCCCTGGATGCCCCTATGCTTTTTAAGAAGTTAGCTACTGCATTTTCCCGTGTATAAGACTAGGGGTTTCCCCCCCCTAAAAATTAATGTCAAAAATTAGGGGGCATCTTATACATGGATAATGTCTCCCCCCATTGTCTTAAATCTGAGTCCACCAAAATAGGGGGTGTTTTATACATGGGGGTGTCTTATAGACAGAAAAATAGGTAATCTCTCACCCTTATGCTGGAGAGGATATAAGCTTAAAGGCACATTCCTCCACATGTGGGGGAGTGTCTCTTAAAGATTTCTGCACCCATTTTTCCCCACAATTATCCACTATTATAGGGCAACATCTTGTACGCTTGTACGCTATCCCAACTTGTACGCTATCCCATGTTAGCCCTGCTGTCAATGGGAAATGATATCATCCCAAATGTCAAAGATAAAGAGGCAAATAATTGCTTCCAATTGTAATAAACACCCCCTCTCACCACAGAAACTTGGACCCGATATGTGTGTAATATAGCACATATGGAACACTTAACTCACCTTTGGAGAGTGATAAGAGTTTGGTTTTCAATGTATTATTGTTTATTAACAGTACAGTAACCTCCCTTTGGTCTCAGTCGCAGCAGCCAGTAGATAAATTATCTTAATGCTTTAGATTGAAGTATACTCTAATTTACACGATTTTACAAGCTTGTTTAGATGTCACGTGTATGACTGCATACAAGACTTAATATCTGTACACGTATCTGTCTTGGAAGACAACACTTTGTGTTTGGTAATTTATTTTTAAATATTTCAATAAAGTTTGTAAGTAAAAAAAGCAATTTCCGTAAATAAAAAGAAGGACATCAAGAAGACAAGGAATTGGATCTCCTTGGTTTATGGCATTCCGAGCCTAAGTACAGCAAGAGAGAAGGTGCTATTACATGTTCCCACAGATCAAGCCTCAGTTATCAGCAAGATAGTCAGAAGGCCTCCCCAAACTATCTCCAAAATCAGCCAGGTTCATACTGTAGAACAGGAGTGGCTAAACATTTTTTGGTTTGAGGGTCATATTGATGGTCAGCTCACCTCCTTAAGGGCCACATGCCAGCACTGGGAATGGCTAATTTTGTATGTGCGTGAACTCTCTCTCTCTCTCTCTCTCTCTCTCTCTCTCTCTCTCTCTCTCCCTCTCTCCCTCTCTCCCTCTCTCCCTCTCTCTCCCTCTCCCCACCCACCCACACCCACATACATGCATATTCACCACACATATACAGTGCACACAGTCACCAGGCATGAAGACACACTCTGCCTCTCTCACAAACGCACATTCTCAAACATGCATTCTCACAATAAACACATGTAAAGACAAGACACACACAACCAGGATTTCCAGCCCTCCACACTCCAAGGCAGTGAAAACAGTACTTTGCATAAATCATTATTTTTTATTTCTTTTTAAATAGATCTGTTTATTTGCAAATACAAAAAAAAAAAGGTAGGCGAGATAACAGCCTTTTCAGCTGACATCATATTTATTTAATATTCCATCAATTCTTATTTAAATATACAGATTAATATAAGCAATCCATATGCCCAAATAGATATTTAAACCATGTGTTCAGATAAGCACAATCACAAAATCTGCTACTGTCCTGCAACACTTTGGAGTCTCAGTTTCTCTTATTCCTATCAGCATGAAAACAAAATAAGCCCCTCAAGCATAAGGTAGGGATTTCAGATTTGCCCAAAAAATCTAGTTTATTTACTTATTTTATTTCTGACATTTATATAGTTACCCAAAAACAATTGTATGGATGATAATTCCATGCTGATAAAACTCTTAGGGGTAAGGTAATAGCATTCTGGGACTTACTCTGTGCTTTCTATAGATTTTATATTCTAGCACATTGAAGCATGTATTATAAATTGGTAGGATTTAAATAACTACCAACTGACATGTTTAATTAGAAGAGATAATTGAGTTTCTAAAAATACATTAGTATCCAGTAGATTAAATTAAATTCAACCATCCATCATGTTTTAATAGTCTGAAAAGAGCCTTAAGTATTATGCTAATGGTTTCCTTCTGTTGGCCATGCTTTGACTGTGTGCAATGACTAGAGCTGCCATTTATTTATTTATTACAGTTATTTGGCACTTCTTCACTAGAGTGTCTCAAAGTGACTTAAAAAGTAAGAATAAAAATAACATGCTAGTGCGACTGATCCAACCCACCACACTTAAACGATTAGCACAAAAAGGTGCCACAGACATACCAAATTATCCTTTAGGGCCAAAGGCCTGGGAGAATAAAAATGCTTTTGCCTGGCAGCTAAAAACGCAATGGTGTTGCCAGCTGTGCCTCCTTGGGGAGAGCATTCCGCAGTGGGGAGCCACTACTGAAAAAGGCCTGTTATCACGTCATCGCTCTCCCAACCTCCCTTCAGAGGGGCACCCAGAGAAGGGCCTCAGATGATGAATGCAGGGTTCATGTGGAGAGAGGCAGATGGATGGAGTAGTGGAGATGCAATGAAAGCAGAAAAATATGCTTTCTCCACTGCTTTCAATGCTACCAAATCAACATGAAAATGAGCACTTTACTAGCGTTTGGTTCCATTTGTCTGGAGTTTCCTTCCACTTGCATTCAAGCCTTCTCGGGGCTTGCTTCATTGCCCTAAACCATGGGTAGGCAAACTAAGGCCAGATCTAGCCCAATCACCTTCTAAATCCGGCCCGTGGACGGTCCGGGAATCAGCGTGTTTTTACATGAGTAGAAAGTGTCATTTTATTTAAAATGCATCTCTGGGTTATTTGTGGGGCATAGGAATTCGTTCATCCCCCCAAAAAATATATATATATAGTCCACCCCCCGCCCACAAGGTCTGAGGGACAGTAGACCGACCCCCTGCTGAAAAAAGTTTGCTGACCCCTGCCCTAAACTCTGGGAGATATTCTCTGCCTGAAATCCCGGAATGTTGCTGCCCGTGTAGAAAATGAAGTACTGAGCAAAATGGACCAGTGGTTTGACTCACTATAAGGCAGTTGCCCATGTTCCTATGATTCCTATGTCCCTATGATTATCTTCTGAAGAGAAACTAGAGATTTTTGGATTTAATTCCAGTTTGAGCTGCCTGATTCGTCCCTTCCAAGCTAATATGCAAATCAAATTTTCTGACTATTGCAACATAATTCTTGACTTAGAAGGCATCAGAATCCTTATTTTTTGAAATTAGAAAGGAAGAAAAGACATTTTAAAATATGTATTCAAATTCAAATTTTCATACTTTTCTTTTTCTTTTCTTTTTTTGTTAATTAGTGTAAAAGTGACACAGACTGGAAATAGATCGTCCTGTATATCCTCAAGAGAAGCACTTTAAGATAGTCACAATATTAGAGTTTCCTCGTGCTTTCTTAGCATCAGCACTCCTGAACATCAGAAATGGTGGTCCATCTAGTCGAATGTTCTACTTTCAGCTTTTGCTCGTCATAACCTTCATGATTCCTGTTCTGTTCACATTATATCCTAATTGTGGATATGCCTGTTCTATGTCTATGAAGTGGGGGCAGGGATTAGGCAGTACAAAAGACACTAACTATGGTTTCTCTGCTGCTTCTTTATCAGTGGCTGCTATTGTATGTTGCAGAGGAAATTGCAGGTATTTGTGCAGTAAGTGCATATTCCATTTAGAGTTGCTGCTGTTGTGTCTTTACTAGCAGCTAAAAATGATAAAGATGAAACATTTGCTGGTTTGACGTAAGGGGGAAATTCCACCTGCCTAATTTCTGTGCATTGGATGCAGTGTCAGGGTTGATAAAACAGTGGCAAACCTAATACCGTTACAGAACATTTGTTCTTAAAAGGTGCATGTATGCAGTTCTGGGCTAAACCCAAATCTGCACGAATTAAGCCACTTTGGATTCAGTTCCAGGGCCCTATAGATGGAAGCACACAGCAGGTTCAGAACATTTGGTGTTCTAAGTCCCAAGAGGAATTGCATCGCAACTGGGACTTTTGTATTCTTTTAATTTTTATTTGAATTTGAAAGTTGATCTAATGATGGCTGAGTAGTGTTGCTAAGTCCAGTCCTTGAGAGGGATCCAGTAAAAGTTGCACTGAAGAGAACATTTCCTCTAGGTGGGTTTTTCCATGGCTGTACCACTGAGATAAGAAGAAGAAGAAAATACATTAATGTGACTGGAGGCAATGGATGACAAGATTCTTGTACCTTTAATATTTGGTCATAAAGGGAGTCCATTTCAGATTGTCATATAGATAATTTCCATTAGGCCGGCAGGCGAAACAGCTCGGTACCTGCTGAAATTCCTCCGCTATGGTACAATGTACAGGTAATGATGTAGTAGGTGGGAGAGATTTGACTGTTCTTTTTCTTTTGCTTTAGTTTGTTGCCCAGCCAAACTGCCAACAACTGCTTGCCTCTCGCTGGTATGATGAGTTCCCTGGCTGGAGGAGGCGCCACTGGGCCGTGAAGATGTTGACTTGCGTCATCATTGGATTTCTTTTCCCCGTCTTCTCTATCTGCTACCTGATAGCTCCCAAGAGCCCACTGGGTCTGTTCATCAGGAAGCCATTCATCAAATTTATCTGCCATACTGCATCCTACTTGACTTTCTTGTTCCTTCTGCTGCTTGCCTCTCAGCACATTGACAGGTCAGATCTGAACATGCAGGGACCTCCACCAACCATCGTCGAATGGATGATATTACCGTGGGTCCTGGGTAAATGTATTAGTAAAGAAAATTCAGTTGACTTGCATAACTCTTCCATAATTGTCTAGCTTTGCCTAGCATATACAGCAGGGCATTGTAGTTTATTCTATGGTTCTATTATAAACTAGTTCATTAATCTATCCACAACCCATCTAGGTCAATAACAGAAAATTCCATTTAAGATTAAGGAATTTTTAAGGAAAGGAATTTCAACTTTAATTTCATTTCAGAATTAAAATTACTTTCAAATTAATACGTTGAATGGTGGGCAGTCAGATCCAGATACTTTTCTCCACTTGGACAAATAGGCTAAACTAGCATTTTTGCTCTAGATTTTAAAAATGGGAAATGATGTAGCTTAAAAAAAAAAAAAACATATGGGGAGAGGGGGAATCGGAAACAAAGTTCCACCATTCCAGTAGGGAAAACACAAAATAGATCATTATGCTTCATTGCCAGCAGTAAATTGTATAACAAAAGTCTGGGCTTCTTCCACCATTTTAATGGAAGTTCTTCAGTCTTAATAGAAAACAATCCATATAAATAAGAATCTGCACCCATAACTCATATCTTTCCACTGAAGAGCCAATAACTGACTGATTTGTGGCAAAGTCTGATTTTTTGACATTGCATTTTGGGCCAGTTTCTTGAGACTATTACTGCATGTGCTCTAATTTATTAGGGGCAGTCCCTGTTTTCAGGCAGCTTTCTGGGACACCTAATTGTCACTGTTTTGATACATCTCTATGTTCCCTCTATTTTTTCCTCAGTCAGTTGCATTTTGTGCTTAGTGCACATACATATCAGGGTACATGCAATGAACACTAAGGCTGCAATCCTAACACCTGATGTTGATCAGTAGAAAGGTAGACTACAGTACAGGCCCCTCTCTGCTGGCCTTTGATGATGGATAGGAGTGCCACCGATGTGGGGCGGGGCCCCTAACTCAGTAAGCTACCAGCAGAAGCAAGTAGAGAGCCCCAAAACAGGGCATTTCAAGGCAAGGCACTAGAGATTCCCCCAAGGGGGCTGATTCTCAGCCCCCTCAGCTCCATCACTCCTAGAACTGGCACGGCAAAGTAAAGTATGTGAAGCCATCAAATATTCCATCGTAGCTTCCCACAATCATGCGTTTATTAACAAACAAACACCCATAAATAAACATCAATCAACTGAACTTAGTGTTCTCTTAACAGAACAAGCTGCCCTGCTTGCTGTTAGGATTATAGTCATCTGAAAGCAACAAACGTATATCAGCATGGTGTACGTGTGCAAATTTGGGTGTGCAATAGGAGAGAGGAGATGGCATGGAAATGGGGGTGATTTAAGAAGAATGAGGAAGGTAGAGGGGAAAAGAGAGTGGAGGTGAAAATGTGGGGTGCAAAGGGGGTTGCACAAAACGAGGGAGTAGAAGGCATGGGAAAGGGGTTAAAGATGAAAGCAGGAACACAAAAGTGTCTGAAATATGGGAGGTGATGGTGACTTCTTAGCTGGGTGGAGGATGATAAGGATGTTTAGTAGTTGCAAGGTAGGAAGAAGATGCAAGGGGAGTCACAGACATGGGGGCAAAGGTGGAAAACAGGTCCAGATCAGGGCTGTAGGGCTGTTGGAGAAGTGGTTGCAGAAATGGAGTTGGTAAGGTGAAAAGTGAGTTTAGCAGTTGCTTGGGGTAGGAAGCAGAAGTTCTAGTGGGTTTATGTGAAGAAACCTGTTACTGGCGTGAGCAGGAATGCAGTCTCAAATATATTAATCATTCCTGTCATTATGCTCCTGGGATTCTTGTCAGATCTTGAACAGTTTGACTTTATTCTAAAAGCAGTTTCAAAATGTTTGTTTCCCGTAAAGAGGCTACCATTCTTCTTTGTAAATACCACTAAACATCTTGCGACATTCCCCTAAAATAATTGCTTGTGTCACTGACCTTAGTATTGAGACAATATAGGTTAATGTTTATTGGTTTTGCTAGATTACCGGAGATGAAGGGGAGAGAGAGGATTACCAGTAGAGCAAAAGATAGACTGTCAAACTCTGTGTTTTCATGCAAGTGCACATTAATAAGGTCTTGGCAAGTTTCTCTTTAGAAATAAAAAACAACAACTAAAATCAGCCCCAGTTGGTTGCTGTTTTCAACAAAGTAGTTACATGGAAGGAAGTGCTGACCTCTCTTTACTCCTGGCCTTTTTCTGATCAGAATCTCCTCCAAGCTGCTTACCATCTCATATGTTCTTTTCCACCCACTGATTTCAATCAACAGAAGAGATCTAAGCATGCGCTTAACTTCCAAGTCCTTTTGCTGAATACATTTGGCATTATTATTTTGGCCCTAGCTGCAATGATTCCAGTTACTGCTATTCATGATGATCAAAAAGACCATTAGCAATGTTTTGGGAATGTGTGAATGAGATGGAGAAAAAGCTGGAATTTAATGGCTCCTCCTTGAGAACTCCTAAATGTGCACAAAAATATATAACCAAATCCCATGTTGTGTTCACCCTGTCATCTTGAGTTATGGTATCTCTTTTGGAGAATTATATATGGCAGCAATATGCTGTAACTGGATGGTGAGTTCACATCCTACACTCTTGCGATGGCACAGGAAGTTGCCTAGTCTTAAAAAAAAAAAACAATGGGAGAAAAGTTATTTGCAGCAGGTCTGTGGCTGTTGTAAAATTCTAAGGGTATAGGATTTGATCCAAGTATTTTACTCTCCTGTGCCACCCACATCTCACCCATGTCTGCCCTGTTTTGGCCATTTCACCTATTTTTAGAGTGGCATCTACCATGGTTGTCACCAAATCCTTTAGCCCCTCAGCTGAAGGATGTTCAGTACTGGATTACACCCTAAAAGGCTCTTTACATTCTCTCCCTAGAACTATTATTTTCCAAGGTATATCAACCATACTGAAATTTATTAGCTGCTTGAAATATATCCTGATTTGGTCAAGCAAAGCTGCCTGTATGCATAACATCTGATAACTGTTTCCTATTAGCTGTTTCCCAGAATGAGTGTCTTAAATCAGTTATGAGTGCTATGGAAAACAAAAAGGTGGTGTTCGTTGCTGTGAATAGTAATAAAACAATTATTTCCCAACAATAAATTTCACTTTAGGTGACTGAGTTTTTCATCACATGCAGTTCCTCTGAAGTGCCATTTAAACAGCAGGTGACCACTGGTGCTAAATTTCAGGAAGTGTTGTTTAAAGGTCAAAAATCAAAGTTTGAAAAGCAGTTATAAATTTGAACCTGAATTCACAGCCTGCCAAGTTCAGAGTAATTCTCCCCATTGCCTTTAGGCTACAGTCAGTGGAACCAAAGTACATGGTGAGCAGAATAGTAACCATTGTTGCTGCAGCTCCTGTTCTCTTCCGTGGGACTGCACTGGAAAATTCCCCGTTGATTATATATATATATGAAACGTGAATCACAAATGAAAAATAACAATATATGTGACTAATAGATTGTAATGGCTATTATGGTTGTAGCTGAGCATGCTTAAAATGTCTTGTGCTTTTATTTCATTTTAAGTAAATAAACACAACAGCTTAAGCAATTCATACAACTAACTTATATCACTGCTTTCTATATTTGCAGGGTTTATCTGGGGTGAAATTAAACAAATGTGGGATGGCGGCCTGCAGGATTATATTCATGACTGGTGGAACCTGATGGATTTTGTAATGAACTCATTGTACCTGGCAACAATATCTTTAAAAATTGTTGCATTTTCAAAGGTAATCAAGACATCTATTCATATTGTGAATATACTATATACTTGACATTTACTTTGAATGTGATTTTATTGTTGTTTTCCCTTTCTCAGGATCTGTTCTCTTTATACTGCCTTTCGTTGTTGATTAATAACTGCCAATTCAGTAATCAGTAACTTGGGGATAAGAGATAATCCTAAACAAAGTTTTGACTCATTGTGGAAAATGCCCATTCTGAATTAGAATTTTTGAAGTGAACAAATAGGACAAAAGCAAAATGGAAATTCACTGTTAAGGAATTCAAATGCCACAATTTCCTGAATAATTTCTGTTGATTAGTGAAATGAAATCAGATCAGGGTGTACCTCCCAAACAACATACCTGAACAATCTGAGAGCAATCCCAACAAGAACAGGAAATCTACTCATTTCCCAAACTCCAGAGCTTGTAAAACACATCTTGACTGGATTCAATTTCAGGTTAAACTTTATAGGTATTTGAGATCAGTAAAACCCAGCCTGCTTGTGGAGATGAATTATTTTATGTACCAGTTCTGTTCCATTCCTGATGTCTCACTTCCTGGATCATCACCTTGTCGTGGTGACTGGGCTTGCACGTTCCTGTGACCTTTTGAACGAAGCCATCGGGAGTCTCGTACTCCCAGCAGGGTCACCCAAGGCAGTAAGGTCAAAGGGAGACAAGGAATGATCCAAGACGTCCTCCACGGCAGAACAGGCAGAAGATAACAAGTGGTATGTTACAGTGGCTCTGAAGGCGGATGAAGGCTGCAGCAGATAAGAACCTACTGGTCGTTGTGTTATTCATGCCATCGAAAAAAAGCCTTACTGTGAATACTGCAACATAAAACAAATTCACACACAGGCATCTTCCAAAAGCCCATCCTGGACCCAAAGAAGTCCCATGGCAATTGGCAAATGGTAATGGGGGCAGGACTGTGAAATCTGGAAGCCCCTCGTCATGAACCGGCACATGGGCAGTGAATACAGATTCATTCGTTCCAACTCAAGGAATGAGGCAGTTGAGTAGCTCAGCAGCTGTATCTATGACTGAGCAGTCCTATTTAGGATCCACTCTGCTGGCTCCAAAAAGGGGGAGGGGCTAGAAAAGGTGCCCTAAACCTAGTCTGCCACCATTTTCCCCTGGCTGGATTACTGTGCCCAGTGGGGTCACCATCCAGTGGTCATAAAAGACAATTGAACTTTGGAACATGAATTATACAGACTTGGTTGGATAGCACAGATAATGAGTGTCCTGAACACAGGACTGCCATCATTGCAAGAGATTTGTGATGTTTTAACTTCGATTTTGCAGCATAGTCTAGGTGATGTTTTAGAAATTTATTTAGAGACTGCTCTCTCTTTCTCAATGACTGTAGTGTGTGAAATGTCAAAAGATCTACCCAGTTCTGGCCAGTTAGCTTTTGTGAAGGTGTATATTCTGGAAGGTGTATATTCAGAAACAAAACACAGAATGACTATCTGTGGGGAATTTCCAGGGGAGTGGTCTGGTCACAGTTACAGGCGAAGGACTGTTCATCTGTTCAGAATATAGGGTACCTCACAAAATATTGTTTTTAAATGTGTTGGAAGCCACCCACAGTGGCTGGGGCAACCCAGTCAGATGGTCAGGGTACAATTTTATTATTATTATTATTATTATTACAGTGGTACCTTGGTTCTCAAACTTAACCCGTTCCAGAAGTCCATTCCAAAACCAAAGCGTTCCAAAACCAAGGTGCGCTTTCCCATAGAAAGTAATGCAAAATGGATTAATCCATTCCAGACTTTTAAAAACAGCCCCTAAAACAGCAATTTAACATGAATTTTACTATCTAACGAGACCATTGATCCGTAAAATGAAAGCAAGAAACAATGTACTGCAGTCACAATCAATCAATCAGTAGCTGAACTGGGTTCCACACAGTCACAAAAACAAAACAAAAAGCCACAGAAACAAAAACACAAAATAAATGGCAAAAACTGACAGACCTCAATGTAAACTCAAAACGGATGTGTGGCACTCAAATCGGAAGCATAACACTCAAAATGGAGCAAGTTCGGCTTCCGAAAAGAGTTCACAAACCGGAACACTTACTTCCAAGTTTGCAGTGTTTGGGTTCCAAGTTGTTTGAGTACCAAGGCGTTTGAGAACCAAGGTACCACTGTATTCTCAAAAGGATTGTGAAGCAGCAAATGAAAGGAGTCATATCTAACAATTACTCATTGAGGGTCTGTCTTGGAAGAGTATGGTCTTGCTGAAATGAAAAGTGATTGCAGAACATAATGGTTTTTGTATTGTTGGGGAAAGACCTTGCTAATTTTGCATAACTCTATTGTTTTCAGTACAGTGGGCTGCTCCCAAGACAGAGCTGGGATATGTGGCACCCAACACTGGTGGCTGAGGCACTGTTTGCTATTGCAAACATCTTTAGTTCTCTGCGCCTGATCTCATTATTCACTGCAAATTCTCATCTGGGACCATTGCAGATCTCTCTTGGAAGAATGTTACTGGACATTTTAAAGTTTCTTTTCATCTACTGTCTTGTGCTGCTAGCTTTTGCAAATGGACTTAACCAGCTATATTTCTATTATGAAACAAATGATGCCAATCGCTGTAAAGGGATTCGGTGTGAAAATCAGAATAATGCATTTTCAACGTAAGTTAGCATTTCCTACTTAAACAATTCATGGTATTCTTTTTTGTATTGCACAGTGCTCTGTGTTGATTTGTTGCTAGAGAGTTGTCTAGGGCGGCAAACTGGTTTCATTTTAAGGAAGGAATTTAAATGCACAACATACAAGGCAACAAACTGATATTCACTAGAACCCATGGAAATCTCATGAAGCTGAATGCTGGAAAATTCAGGACAGATAAAGTACAGTGGTACCTCGGTTTTCGAACGTAGTCCGTTCTGGAAGACCTTTCAAGTTCTGAACCATTCAAAAACTGAAAACTCAATAGCCAACAGCTAGGCCTCAGGATCTTGCACTCAGTGGAAGCCTTGTGACATGTTCAACTTCCGAGGTGTGTTCAAAAACCAAAATGTTCGTCAACGGAGACATTCAAAAACCAAGGTACCACTGTACTTCTTCATGCAGCACATAGTTAAAGTATGGAACTCGCTTCAGTGGGAGACAGTCATGGTCACTGATTTAGATGGCTTTGCTGAAGCCTGGATACACGGTGTGAGGCAGCGGTGTGGCAGGTGGCGGTGCTGTGTGTGGCGGTCAGCTCAGCAGGATCCCACCTTCATCACCAGTGAAATATACTCGGAGTCAAGTGTGGATTTCATGCTCTTTATTCAGCTCATGGTAGTGAGGAATGGAAGTTCCCCCAAAATGTCTGCTTTATATACATTAGTTACACAATGGGCCCCACATGATTGGTTAATTCTGGGATTCTCCTGTAGGCCAATCAGGTTGTGGATTCACTTCCACCTGGAGTTGGATTGGGTGGCTCCTGCGGTCCAATCAGACTGCTGCATTCTGTATCCTATTGTTCTAGGACCAATCAGACTGCTGCATTCTGAATCCTATTGTTCTAGGACCAATCAGACTGCTGCATTTTGGATCCTATTCAACTCAGTACATAACAGCTTTAATCGAAGATTAGACAAATTCCTGGAGGAGAAGGCTATTGATGACTACTAACCACGGTAGTTTATGCTCTCCTCCATGACCAGAGGCACTAATGCTTCTGGATACCAGTTTCTGGATACCACACGAGGGAGAGGGTTCTTGTCCTCAAATCCTTCTTGTGGGCTCCCCACAGGCATGTGGTTGAGCACTGCGAGAGCAGGATTCTGTAGATCGGGGGTGTCCAACAGGTCGATTGAGATCGCAACAACTTCGGCTCATTCTCTCCCCTAAAAAGCCCAACAACTTTGATGGGTAGATCACTGCCAGTTTTTTAATAGTGGGAGTAGATCGCAGTCTCTTGGAAGTTGGACACCCCTGCTGTAGACCATTGGCCTGATCCAGCAGGCTTTGCTTATATTCTTATGAATCATACCTTTAATGCTGCTAAAAAAAACCCAGATATGAAAGAATCCATATTCCACCTACAGTACCAAAAATTTGACTGAGGAAATGTAATAGGAGATCTAGATGTTATGATGAAATGGAGCTGCCACCCAAAGTGACAGCATTGTTTCAAGTTATTCCTGTCTGTAACATGCAGCAAAACTTACATCATGTACAGATGCATTCTCATCCTGTGCGTTTTCCTGCATGGAGGCAGCATAATTGGCTGCAGTAGCTGGGGAGATACAAAGCATGATGATGTCAGCACATATATAAGCACAGGACTTCAGTTGGGGGTGATGCTTTTCAGCGGCAGCTCAGTGTTTATTTGTAACATCTAGTTTCACCCTAATTGCAGTACTGAACTGCAAGTCCCAATTTGCATTTCAATACCTAATCTAGTGCCATGTAAAAGCCACCAAGTCCTATATAGCTGCACTGTTTCCACTGGTACCAACATGCCCTTAGGATGCTATGCCAGGGACGATAGATAGCCTGCCCCACCATCCCTCTTTGCTATTTCCTTGTTATCCAAAATCCCTTTATGATCCATTAAGGCTTTGCAAGAGGACCTGATTTCTCCATGTGCTAATCAGTACGCGAATCCCAGTGACCACAGCCTAGAACTGGGCTATAGCTTAATTGCATTTAAATGTCTCATTTGCTGTTTTAAGTTTAAAGGTTTTAATTAAAGTTTGGGGTGAGGATGTAGTATTTAAAACAAATGAGATGCTTCTCTTTTCTTTAAGACTTTTCCTTTTCTTTTTTTCTTTCTTTGCAGTTTGTTTGAAACTCTCCAGTCACTGTTTTGGTCCGTGTTTGGGCTCATCAACCTTTATGTGACCAATGTAGACGCACGACATGAATTCACTGAGTTTGTTGGGGCCACCATGTTTGGGACCTACAATGTCATCTCTCTGGTCGTCCTTCTCAACATGTTGATAGCTATGATGAACAATTCCTATCAGCTCATTGCTGTCAGTTCCTTGGTTTGATTCTTGTTCACTTTGAAACCCGTATCTGTCAGTTGACCAAAATTCCAGCTGTTTGAGAACAATAAGCCCTGTGCTTATGTATGCTTACAAAACTAGGTTCCCTAGAATGTGCTCTAGCCTCCAAAGAAGCAAAAATCAGCTACCTGAGCATTCCAGCAGGAATAATTTTTCACCAGGTGCAAAATTAAATAAGCCTGGCTTTGCATACCATTTGGTATTCAGCACCCAGGATCTCATAATTTAATCAGTATTCAACATTGGGGGACATATAAAGAACCTACTTTTCTAAGCAAGAAAGCTGAGATTTCTAGTTTTGCCAAATTATGCCAAAGTGTTACTGACTTTCTGTTCCTAGCCAGCCATCTTATTAGACCTATATTCTGTTATATACATTTGATTCTCTTCTAGATACTTCTCAGTTTCATCAACTTACATTCATACTTTAATTTTTCCTTGTACTGAGAAGACTAAATCTGTCTGGTTCTTTCTATCTTCTTCCCATTATTCTCATTTCTGTTTTCCTTCCTTTGTTATTTCCTTTTTCCCTACATTCTTCCCCATACCATTCAGTTTGCTTTACTTATCGTACATTGAACACACCTACTTCTTTCTTTACTTTTAACTGTTGTGTCCTTGTTTATTCATTATTTCCCATCCTCCTCTTCAGCAGAAAAGGCTCCTCAAGTAGCTTTACAGATCAGGTTTTGAAAAAGATGTTCTCTGCCTTCAAGATCTATATCTATTTCCCCCTTTCCTAGAACCAAAGTAAAAGTTATGTGGAAAATCCATGATTTGATCTCCTCAAACAATTGTGCTTCCCCTAAAAAAGCTACAGGGGATTCTAATTTGGTGTAGAGTAACAACTTGAGGAGGTTCCTTTCCCATTGTAACACAGCCGTGATCCAAATTGGGTTCAATTTCTAGAATAAAAATAACTCAAACTTTTGCTTTAAAAGCAAAGGAGACAACATAAAAACCGTTATCTGTAACATACCTGATGGACTAAAAAGGTTTTCAGCACCTGTGTAAAAACAGGTAGAGAGGGAGAAGTTCAGCTCTCTCCAATAAGAAATGAAAATATGTTTCCATATTTCCTGTATTCAGGATCATGCAGACATTGAATGGAAATTTGCTCGAACAAAACTTTGGATGAGTTACTTCGAAGAAGGAGGGACTCTGCCTACTCCGTTTAATGTCATACCAAGTCCCAAATCTCTCTGGTACCTGATCAGATGGCTGTGGAGACAAGTTTTCAGGAAAAAAATCAGAAAGAAACCTGAAAGTTTTGGAACAATTGGGGTAAGCAAAAATTGCCATTTTCCTCACCACCTGCCTTTCTTTATGTTTAGGTGTTATCATATATATTAGACACCAGCATGTTGGGCAAAAGCTAGCCTGGGCACTACTTTTTTCCATCTATCTCATACTACTGTTGGGAGACAAGCACAAAATGAAAATATCCACCCCTTCCCTTTTCTGGTTAAGGGAAACCAGAACTGATCAGTGTTGCCTATCACCACCAAAATAATGAGTCAGGTGTTACGAATTTAGAAAGACGTACCGTAACTTTGACATCTTAAAATAACTTTCCCCCAAACAATCCCCAATGATGGTTTTCATTACCAAAAAGCTATGGATGAGAACTCCCGACTTACTATCATGTAAAAAGACTGCTGAATTAGTAATGTTTGTGCATGTGTATCATATTAATACACACATCAGGGAGTCAGGATTGGACATTCAATAGTCAGCCTGAGTTAATTGCCATAAAAAGTGTGGAATTGCACACACACACACACACACACACACACACACAGCACAGCTGTAGTCATGCGTCTCCCAAGTCACTATTTTGCCACTTCCTTTTCCCCATTACAAAGGATATTTTTCCTAAATGTATATGTTAGGTGTAATGTAAGATGAGCAGTTAATACGCATAAAAACTGGCCATTGTGCTCATTCACTACACCTCCTGAAGAATCTGCCCATGAAGAGGGAAGTGTGCACCTTTCCTGGTCAATAAATGCAAACCCCCCACCCCAACAGGCCTTTGGGGAAATTGACTAAATCTCTCTAACTGCATTTTGTGCACTCTCTGGCCATTCTGCACAATCCCTAACACAATGAATAAATAAATATTTATCTGAAGACCTACCCCCTCTTTCCAATGTTTGGCTGATCACAGGGAAGGCATGTTGTAATCCATGTAAGATTAGGCAGTGGGCCAGAAGCAGAGGGCAGGGGGCCACAGATTTCACACTTCTGAACAAGAGCTAGATTAAAAAAGATAAGAGCATGTTCCTTGGAGGCTATGCATACTGACTGGAGAATGTACAAAATGCAGTTGATACATGCGTATTCCCCAAGGCCTGTTGGTTTATGTATATTGACCAGGAAATGAACACAATTCCTTCTTCATGGGCCGATTATATGCACATTCTCCATAAGGTCTTATATCACCCCTAACACACACACACACATTAAATTTTCAGTCAAAGTTTCTCTTTATTGACTGCCTCATATCTGCTCTGCCTACACTGTCCAATTTCCATGAGCCAGGGCTAGATGCAATAAGTAGTCTGAATGTGGCCTCTGTTTTCAAAATCCTAATGCCTTTCCTGGACACTGAAATTGATCCATGTTCATTTCTGGTCACCATTTTGCAGCTGTCTTAAGCAATCAATCTTCTCCTTCTCCTCCTCTTCTTTGACCATCACTCTTAGCCAAGTGTTACTTTCCTTGAAATAAAAGGTTTAATTTGGGAGCTCTTGTGAATGGGTCTTTCCTGTAAAATTGACATGGACTTCACATTAAGATGGAACACTATTCATATTCTTCCTTGGATATTATCTTTTTGACAAAAGGTTTGCATCAAATGAAGCCCAATTTTGAGGCAGACCTTTTGTGGATGATTTTGGCCACGGTGGACATCTCTGCTATTCAGACATAATTGCTTTTCAAATATCATTCCAGCTAATTTATGTTCTTTATTTTCAGAGGCGTGCAGCTGATAATTTGAGAAGGCATAATCAGTATCAGGTAACCAATCTCATCTTTTACTTTTTTTTACTGGAAGGAATTGAGCATTTTGCTCAGGATGTCACTCAGGATAGGATACCGATTTAGTTTCCAACATAGATATTGCCGTTCCATTGTTGGATACAATTATTCGAGCTTATCTTCTGCCCAAAGCTGTTCAAGAATAAATGCTTCCAGTTGCAGGTATAAACGTTAGTGCCTGGGGAATTTGCAAATGAATATACAGTGGTACCTTGGTACTCAAACAGCTTGGCTCCCGAACGCCGCAAACCCAGAAGTTAGTGTTCCAGTTTGTGAACATTTTTTGGAAGTCGAACATCTGACGCGTCTTCCGATTGAGTGCAGGAAGCTCCTGCAGCCAATCGGAAGCTGTACCTTGGATTTCGAACCGTTTCAGGAATCGAACGGACTCCCAGAATGGATTAAGTTTGAGAACCAAGGTACCACTGTATATGCAGGTGCACATCTCATTGAAAGCCAGGAAGGCATCCTCACTTGCTTGAATATCTGGTTGTACAGCCAGATGATCATCTCATTGAAAGTAATGGACAGCATCCACCTTTGGGCTAATTCAAGCTACTTTCAAATGTATTTACTTCCATTGCACTGTGAGAATTAATGACATTTTTGCTGATGTCTCAACTTGTGCTAGAGCAAGTCAGAGGCCAAAGCTAAGGGCTGTTGTGGCCCTTCAGCTCAGTTCAAAACATGGCACCTGCACAAATTTAATTTTTTTATAAACAAGGGTCAAAATGAAGACAGGTTCCCCTGGATCCTTACAACTCCTGTGTGGCAGAATCTGTTTCTCTGAAAAGTGACCAGCTGGCAATTGCTCTACATATAATGATTTTTTTAGTCCTTTTTTTGTAATTGCATAATTTAAAGCAAAAGGTGATGAAATTTCTGATTCATCAAATGTCAAGCAGCACAGTTAGAAGTGCTGTCAAAATTGGACTGCTCTTATCTTTCAGGAGGTCATGAGAAATCTGGTTAAGAGATACGTGGCTGCAATGATAAGAGATGCTAAAACTGAAGAAGGGTTGACCGAAGAGAATTTTAAGGTGACTGCTCTTATGTTGGACACCTTAATAACAATGAATCAAAACATTAAAGAGCTTCATGTGGTGGTGGGGAATAAGCTAAGATATTTGCCACTGAAAGTTGAGTTCATTTACACACAAAAACGTACTTGAAATACATTGTAATGCAACAATTTTCACACACAGTGTCTAATATCAAATATGAAACATTAAAAATAGAAACACAGTCTGTAGGGTTTACTGGATGTAGAAATAAACCAAGACCTAGAAGCATAGCCAACCCATGAAATCTGGATGCCTTGTGAGGAAAACATGACAGGAATCCACTCACTGTCACTTAGTGATCTCATAACATAGCAGGGAAGAGTTTGTGAAAAAATCGTGAGAGCTAAACTTTATGACGTCTCTTGCACCTTTCCATAGGCAGACTGTATTCACCTTGCATGAAACAATTCACTAAGTGGGGGTGTGGAGAACTAGGAATACTATAAATGGCCTCAAGTGAACTTTTATTTATTTCCCCCTTCCCCCTCCAAAACCCACACTACATCCCCAAACCCAAGTTTCAATTCTCTCTCTCTTTTTTTAATCATAATTTTTATTAAATTTTCCCATATTTCATTTAATTCAATACACATATTCACAGCTTATATTATTTGCTCAAAGTGAGCTTAGACTTCCTTCTATCTCTCTTTCTGACATCCCTATAGTCAATTCTCAACAGCTGAAAACATTTCTGCTACTTGTAAATAGCAAGATGCTTATTAAAATAGCAATTTAATGATATTCCAGCATTTATCTTGTGAACTGCCCTGAGACCTTCGGATGAAGGGTGGCTATTTATTTATTTACAATTCCTTTCATGTTAAGCATAGCATTTTTCTTCTAATGTTTTAGGAGTTAAAGCAAGATATTTCCAGTTTCCGCTTTGAAGTCCTGGGTTTGTTAAAAGGAAACAAGCTGTCTAATTTACAGTCCTCAAAAGTCAGCAGAGAAGAGTCCTCTTTGCCGGAATCTGATGAAGGAAATGAAAATGGAGGAGACGAGAAAATTAAGAAGAGAAACCTTAGCCTTTTTGACATAACTTCCATGATTCACCCCAAAGCAGTGGCAAGAGCCTCTGAAGTCCACAGCCACAGCAATGGGTCAGCCATGATGACAAGAGTTTCCTCCAAGGAAAAGCAGAGGAAAGTGAATTTTATGAGTGATGTGAAGAAGTTTGGGTTCTTTCACAGACAATCCAAAAGTGCTGAGCAAAGGACGAGCATCTACTCAATTTCTGAAGATGTTTCCCGCCAACAAACAGAAGAATGTGAGAAAACTCCTGAAATGGGAGTGAAAGCATTGGTTGTGAACTGCGAACTCAACGTTCGGGATCTCAGCGAAAGCTGTAGCGTAGGCACTCATAATCAGGCCAGAAATGAGGCGCTGGACTCAAAGGTGGATGAGAAAGTTGCTGCTGCTTCTGAAATGAAGAAGGCTAATTTGCCCACACCAAAGGATTCTCCGGACAATGAGCAGGACTTCAGTAGTAGTGACTCTGTTGTGAAACAAGAAACAATTGTTCAGGACAATTACCTGACAACAAGATTGTGATGAGTGGAGGCAGAAGCCTGTAGAAACTCACTTGGCGGTGGTGATGCTTAAATCAGAAAATAAAGAATCAAAGCATTCAGAGGCAACATAGCTGTAAGATAGCTCAGTGAAGAAGAGGAAATGGAGGAGCCTTCTGTTTTGTAGCCTGCTTTAGCTTTCACAGCTTCTTTTACATTTTTTATTAAATGGGAGCATCTTGTATTCTTGTACTGTTGCAATAACCCACAGATACTTTTTAGCTATCTTTTTCAATTTGAAATAAATGCCATTTCTCTCCTGTGATAGTTAATTGCCTATGGTAAATATTTTTCTATGCAAATAAATGTAGCTTAACAAAGGTGCGAGCCTTTATGAACCTTTTTTTAGGATTCCTAAAAATGGACGAGAGAGAATCGTCAGTGCTGTCTGTCAAAGGGTGATAGCCAATATTACTCTATGATTAATGTCGGATATCTACTCTGACCCATTGAAAGCGATGGACAACTTTAATAAATTGATTTTGGTGGGTCTGCTCTGAATATGATTTAGCTGGCTTTACCCAAAATTATTTAACTAGTTAGAAATCTTATTTATAAATAAAATTTTAAACAGTGAAATAATTTATTGAAATTGTTAGTGCCTATAATTTACTAGTAATCATTTTGCTATTTATGTAAAATAGCGTAAATTTGTTATTTATGTATACCCTATTAGTGATCACCATTTCCATACCTAAAAAGTGTTGCAGCCGAATTTTTAAATTTGAAAACTTCAGATATAACCCTGCAGCAAAATAAAATATTAAGACTTCTTTAGTGGAAGATGCCCATGTCAAAGCAACTTTGCACATGCATTTTGCTGGAAAATGGGTTAATCCATCCTTAGCCTCTCTAAGCCACACACATACCCCTCGATGGTCTGGGTTGGGGGGGGGGGGGAGAGCATATTTTATAAAATGTCTCTGAATGATAACCTGGAAGCAGTTGTGACTCTCCACACACACTCAAGCTTGGATTAATCTATGAGTCGTACACTTTCGAGAAGTCTCTTTTCACTTCTGCATTCATAATCCCAGTGTATTTCACTAGGAACACAAGAGTGCTTCAGAATAATCTAATTGATGTGCTATCAAATTATGACAATCATTCAAAATCTTCTAAAGAGAAACCTGAACCGAATCAGTCTCCTTTCCGAGATGTTGGTGGCCTCCTTTCTGACTCTTTGCACAATAAATACGATGGCTGGTATTCAACTAAGTTTTACTTAGAGTAGACCTATTGGAATTAATGAACATGACTGTCTTAGCCCCATTAATTTCAGTAGGTATACTCTGACTAAAACGAAGTTGAATACCGCCCATTGGCTTTTAAATGTACAATATTATTAATCTGAGAGTATTTTCATAAACAAGTGTTTTACTGTCAGCCAAAATAATTTTTGAAATTAAACAGTCTGTTTCTTTCTCATCAACGACTGGTGTTTTATGTTATAAAAAGACTAATATACACTACATTCATATCTGAACATCTGTTCCAGTAAATTGACCATGTGATAAAGCATGGCTGCGGTAAGGCAGAGAACATAGACAACTGAAAGCAAAAGTTCCCTTGCAGAGTTGTAGAGTTTCCTTCCAACTCTAAAATTCTGCTATTCTATGAGTTTCTCATTGGTTAGACATTGTGGTTAACACTTAATGCATCATACTTAATGACATCATGAGAGCCCACCCTATGACATCACTGGGGGCCATCTTCTGTGACATCACCAAGGGCTGACCCTAGGATTCAGGTTTAGACTCCTGATCTGGCAACCCTTCCTGAAATCTGTTCATGTAGTTCTGGTCCGCACTACACCTGAGGCAGCACCTTCTATGCTGAATGTTATGATTAACCTGCTACCAGGCCCACACCGCATGTAGCACAATGCTCTGTGCTGTTGCTGCAGACTCCCTCTCTTAGAGGAAGGAAGGTCTTCCTCATTGGCAGCGTCGCAAATGACTGTGCTTTCTGTGCCTGGGATTGCCATAGCAACACACAATGATCTGATTTACTCATGTTAGTGGTTGGTAACAGGGCATTAGGTCTCAGCTCAAAAATATTGAGGAGACACTTCTCTTCCACCAGACATCTGGAAATACAATCCCATATAATCTAAATTGTTTTTAGAATGGGAGCACTGAAGTTTATGTCTCCATAGTTCTGATCTCTCTTGAACAAGAAAAGATTCTCAATCTGTGTCACTTGCCAGCCTCTGATATGCCCAAATAGGATACTGTGTGTCTTCAGTGACGAACATCCCGGGGCGCAGTGTGTGTGTGTGTGTGTGTGTGTGTGTTATATGCATAATTGTTCAGAACAAAACCTAATCTTTCTTTCTTTCTTTCCACCCTACCCATGTGGCTGGGTTTCCCTAGCCACTCTGGGCTGCTCCCAACAGAATATTAAAAACACAATAAAACATCAAACATTAAAAACTTCCCTAAACAGGGCAGGTAGTTGTGGGAGGGCATTCCACTACTGAGAAGGCCCTCTGCCTGGTTCCCTGTAACCTCACCTCTCACAGTGAGGGAACCACCAGAAGGTCCTCGGCGCTGGACCTCAGTATCCTGCCTGAACAATGGGGGTAGAGACGCTCCTTCAGGTATACTGAGCCGAGGCTGTTTAGAGGTCAGCACGTGGGTGGCGCTGTGGTCTAAACCACTGAGCCTAGGACTTGCCGATCAGAAGGTTGGCGGTTCGAATCCCTGCAACAGGGTGAGCTCCCGTTGCTCGGTCCCTGCTCCTGCCAACCAAGCAGTTCAAAAGCATGTCAAAGTGCAAGTAGATAAATAGGTACCGCTCCTGCGGGAAGGTAAACGGTGTTTCTGTGTGCTGCTCTGGTTCACCAGAAGCGGCTTAGTCATGCTGGCCACATGACCCGGAAGCTGTACGCCGGCTCCCTCGGCCAATAAAGCAAGATGAGCGCCACAACCCCAGAGTCGGCCACAACTGGACCTAATGGTCAGGGGTCCCTTTACCTTTTACCCCACCCATCTGGCTGGGTTTCCCCAGCCACTCTGGGCGGCTCCCAACAGAATATTAAAAACACAATAAAACATCAAACATTAAAAACTTCCCTAAACAGGGCTGCCTTCAGATGTCTTCTAAAAGTCAGGTAGTTATTTTTCTCTTTGACATCTGGTGGGAGGGTGTTCCACAGGGCGGGTGCCACTACCGAGAAGGCCCTCTGCCTGGTTCCCTGTAACTTGGCTTCTCGCAGTGAGCAAACTGGCAGAAGGCCTTTGGCGCTGGACCTCAGTGTCTGGGCAGAACGATGGAGGTGGAGACGCACCTTCAGGTATACTGGACCGAGGCTGTTTAGGGCTTTAAATATCAGCACCAAGACTTTGAATTGTGTTCAGAAATGTACTGGGAGCCAATGTAGGGCTTTCAGGACCAGAGTTATATGGTCTCGGCGGCCGCTCCCAATCACCAGTCTAGCTGCCGCATTACTACACTCACAGAAATGCTACACTTTAACCTCAGCACACATTTAAAGTCAATGAGTGTGGTTTTGATGGGGAGCTCATTATGAGCATCATCTGAAGTCTAGTTTTCTTCCCCCAACACCTGTACCTGCCAAGCACCCTGTTTTAAGTGGAACAACTCCATTTTTGAGGAAGGTGCCCTGGGCTCTCGCAGCAAGCGGGTGGGTGTCAGTGGGCAGGGAGCAGCAGCCTGGTGGGGTTTTGGGTAGAAAAAGTTGAAGTGTATACAAGTCTAGCGCTCCCTTCTCGGATCATGTACTGTATCCTCAAAGGTTCCGTGTGAATCCACGCTAATGAAATATGTTTTTACAATTCGTTTCTAAAAGACTAATTTTACATTCCCATGGTAGTGATACAGTTTTTTTTCATATCCGAAAACCACATGAAGTAACAATTACAGTTCCTGTAATGGAAAAAGTGCTTTTCAGCTGTATCACTTGCGACTGTGCTTTGTATTGAAAGGGCATTGTAGTTGTTTTTTCCCCCCTCTCTCTCTCTTAATATTTTTCACAGTGTGAACAGAAATGGAATAATATGCATGTAGCTCTAAGGCGGTGAATGAATGAAATGGGCCCATTTCACTGGAGGTGGAAGAGAAAGAGCCATGTTCTTTTGCATCCTCCCACTGCACTGACTCACCCGGTTACCTGTGGTGCTGCAGATCTTGACCAACACACCTTGCAATGTGGCTCAGCAGGCTTGTCCTTTGGGGAGCTTCCAGGGTACAGAATGGCTCATACTTGCAGCAAAAAAACCCCAAATTATCAGCACCTATTATTTAAATCCACAGCTCATTCCTGTTGGTGTTTCTTCTATATTTTGAAAAGACTACAAGTTAGGGGGTGTTATAGAAACACAGCACTGAACTGTACCAAGGGTTTCTCTCCTCCTTTTCCTCTCCTCCCCCCCTCTTGCACCCTCTGCAAGTGTCAGGCTTAGGGAAATTGGATCCCTCCCCCGGTGGCAGTAATGAGCAGATCAAATGAAAGGAGCGCTCTTACCAGTTAGTTTCTTTAATAATCACAGCAAGAGACAAAGGAATGCATATCTCTCTAGAAACGGTGTTGCTCCCAGTTAAGGTGTACCCCCTCCATCCCCTTTAATCTACATCACACCTATGTCGGGTAATCTCAGCTTGTTGCTGTTGCGCTCTCTGTTCTATCACTCTCAAAGCCCGTCTAGTCTTAAGAGAAGGGTTGGGGGTCAGGAATGCTGTCCAAGGACACTGAATCTGCCAGCTGTCTCCTGGTGTTTTCTCTTCTAGCTGTTCCTCACCCAGTCTTTCTCAGCTTTTCCCCTCTGGGCTATGCCCCTCTGCAAACCACTCTTCTAAATCAATACAGTGGTACCTTGGTTCTCAATCCATTCCAGAAGTCCATCCCTAAACCAAAGCGTTCCAAAACCAAAGCGCACTTTCCCATAGAAAGTAACGCAAAACAGATTAATCTGTTCCAGACTTTAAAAAAACAACCCCTAAAACAGCAATTCAACATGAATTTTATATTCAGCTGTTGTCCAGTCTAATGGCAGCCATCACTGAGCGGCGATTTTTTATGGCAACAGCCATTTTGAATTTCCCAGCATTCAAACGGGGCCAGTGTGGTGTAGTGGTTAAGAGCGATAGTCTCGTAATCCTGGGTAACCGGGTTCGCGTCTCCGCTCCTCCACATGCAGCTGCTGGGTGACCTTGGGCCAGTCACACTTCTGTGAAGTCTCTCAGCCCCACTCACCTCACAGAGTGTTTGTTGTGGGGGAGGAAGGGAAAGGAGAATGTTAGCCGCTTTGAGACTCCTTAAAGGGAGTGAAAGGCGGGATATCAAATCCAAACTCTTCTTCTCTTCTTCTTGGGGAGCAGGGGTTAGTAGTCACTCTGATTCTATTCGTTCTCAGAGGGATTTTGTCTCCAAAACAGCTGGGGTGAAACATCTGAGAAATGGTCCTTGTCAGTTTGGCACAGCTGCATGTCATTCATCCTAAAACCTATAAGCGTGGTTGGGGGTTGGACTGACTCTAGGTGGCCAGAAGTGTGTTGAACCGAAAGCTTTTTCTTGAATGAGGGCCTTATCACCTCACAGACTTCAGTATCACATTACAAGTTTTGTCTCACATTTCCAGTAACCTTTTTGCTCTATTTCTCAGAACAGTTTGGCACTGCATTCAAGGTGCACTGAAGTGTTCTGGGTTTGATGCAGAAACAGATGGAGCTTTCACAGTATCACAGCTCTGTGTGTTTCAATTTCCAGGAAGACCTTAATGTCTCATCATTAAGATAATCTCATCCGAACACCAGGAATCCTCCTTCTTTTCAGAGCAATATGCCCGATCCAGAAGACTTGACTATATATTGTTTTGTTTGTTTATAGCACATCGAAAAACCAACATCTACCCTTGACAGCTATGATAGCACGATACTAAATCTGGCAACACCACATGTTTAGTAATGTGGTTAAAATGAAAACAATTTTTAACAGGCCTCCTTTATTATTAGGGGTCTGCAAAGCTTCATACAAAGAGGATGATGCACCCAATCTTGAAAATCAGATCATTGTCAGAGGACTCTGTTCTTTATTTTAAGCTTTTAAGAGCCTATCTTGCTCTTAACAAGAGTTCTGCTGGAACCTGGGGAAGCAGCTCCAATTGATTTTCATAGGAATCACTCTCACCTTGCAGCATTCTTGCAGAGAACATGGCAAACTGGTGCTGATTAAAAAGGGATAGCTCAGGACCATAGTGATTTCCACATCAATAGAGCGTGTTCTATTTGAGTGCAACGATCGAAACATATTGACTTGATGATCTTTGATCTGCTAGCTGTTGTTTGATTTTAGATATTTTCTTTTTACTCTTGTAAGCTGAGGAATCAGTCGTCTTAAGGGCAGCATAAAAATGTTTTAAATAAACAAATGGATGACATTTGTCACAGTGCATGTCTGAACTCACACGTTTGTCCAGCACTCACGTGTAGCCATGCACACACTATCAGGAGGTTGGGGATCTTTCACTAGAGCTATAACTTGTGTCTGTTTATGAATATATGTTTGCTTCTATTCCTGCCTAAGTAAAACTCCTGACACCTGATATGTTTTTTGTCCTGGGTGATCCTAACACCCTGTTAACTATCAGCTGGGCAACCCAGTAATGTTTAAAGGCAAAGAAATAGTTTTACTATTAGATTCTCAAGAGACAAGTAAACAAAGGAAGCTTTGTTTATTATATGAAATGAACATGACAGAAGACATAAATGCTGTTTCAGACAGTGAAATTACAATTTAAGCAAGCTGTACCTTGGTTTTTGAACCGTTTCAGGAATCGAACGGACTCCCAGAACGGATCACTGTATTTTTCGCTCTATAGGACGCACCCGACCATAGGACGCACCTTGTTTTAGAGGGGGAGAACAAGAAAAAAATAATTCTCCCCCTCTCTGCTCAGCACCCCTTCAGCGAAGCAGCAGGAGAAACGGAGCCCCTTCCATTTCTCCTCCCGCTTCACTGAAGGGGCGCTGCACAGAGAGGGAAAGCTGTGCAGTGCCTCTCCAGCGAAGCGAAGCCAGGAGAGCAAGAGGGATTGGTGCGCACCGACCCCTCTCGCTCTCCAGGCTTCAGCGAAAGCAACGCAAAGCCTCCAGAGCGCGGAGGGAGGACTCCCTCTGCGCTTCGGTGGGTTCGTGTTGCTATTGCTGAAGCCAAGGAGTCTGCATTTGCTCCATAAGATGCACACACATTTCCCCTTAATTTTTGGAGGGGGAAAGTGCGTCTTATAGAGCGAAAAATACGGTAAGTTTGAGAACCAAGGTACCACTGTATATGCAGGTGCACATCTCATTGAAAGCCAGGAAAGCATCCCCACTTGCTTGAGTATCTGGTTGTACAGCCAGATGATCATTTTATGGTTTGGTTTATTATATGAAATGAACATGACAGAAGGCATAAATGCTGCTTCAGACAGTGAAATTACAATTTAAGCAAGCAGCAAATCCCACCATTGATCTAAAGAGTGGAAGAATCCCTATCTAGTCTCAAAAGCAAGTGAGTGTGGCAGTTTTGTCAGCAGGACTCACAATAATAGTAAGCTAAGAAATGGAAGGCAAGGGAGGAAAAGTATACTGATTCTTAAGCACTTGTGTATTCATTCCTTGTGACTCTGAGCTGAATGAAGGTCCTTGTTAAAACTAAGAGAGCCATTGACTACAAATTTTAGGTAGGGGGCTTTGAGATGACCAGTTCCTATAGTTTCTGATGTCTTCCTCCAGAGTTATTGCCCATTTCTCACCTTGCCTATCTTGCAAATTAAGCATTTGAAAGTCTAGCATTCCAGTGGGCTGTGACTGAACTGGTTACATTTTCTCTGCTCTCTGCCTTCAAATCATCTAACGTTATCTTCTTGATGGTCTCCATTCAGGGAGTGAATAGACTTCACTTGGAAACTAAATTTGCATGTGCTGACTTCTATGCAAAATGTGAAGAACTCAGAATTTCCTGAATGTGTTTCAGGAGATGAGGCTAGTGTCTGACTGGTATATCAGTGTCACCAAAGTTCGGGATGGGGGGAATCTCTTGCTATATTAGGTTATGTTACTTTTCTTCCCTATGTCATCATCTACAGTAAGAAAACACAGAAAAATTCAGATTGACAGATGCCAACTGCAACCTGATCAGTTCAGCTGTGGGAGTGCATAATGACAAAAGACATGACAAAAAAAATGTGACCAGTCTCAGGAATGTTTCACAGCTGTGATTTTAGCTACTTTACAAAGATAATCTGCATGTGATGTATGTCTTACACATACAGAGAATAGTAACTTCTGAAGTTTTTGTTTTGCCTGCCAGGTGCTTGGCACACATGAACACACACTTCTAGACAGACAGGTGCATTTCATGGAACTTTGAAGTGTCAGGCATAGCTCTAATGGCTTTAGCCCAAACGTAGCAGAGTTTTCCTGCACAGCGAAGAAGCTAGTTGAGGTGGAAATGACTAGTCAGCTAGACTCAGAATAACTATTTACAGGATTTATTAAAAGGAAAATAAACCAGCAGAGTTTCTGCATACAAAACAAAGCAAAATAAATCCTTTCTTTCTCTCTCTCTCTCTCTCTTAACCATACACAGCACTCCTACTCCTAACACACCCTACACAAACTGTGCTAGCATTCCTAGATAACAGAGTTGAGTGCTGGTCGTTAACCAATCAGAGTAAGTAGTTTCTAGGTCAAGCAGACCTTGGCTTTTTGCTAAGAGTAAATTGACACTGCCTTGAGTTAATTGTGTGAAGCCAGAATCTGTATGTTTTCATGAGAATCAATTAACAGAAACTGAACAGCATTCAGGTAATAATAATAATAATAATAATAATAATAATGCAGCTTCCAGCATACATAACAACATAGTAAAACATTAAACCTTAAAAAGCTTTCCTATACAGGGCTGCCTTTGGTATTATGGTCCAAAATTTGTTCAGGGCTTTGAAAGTAAAGGTAAAGGGACCCCTGACCATTAGGTCCAGTCATGGCCGACTCTAGGGTTGCAGCGCTCATCTCGCTTTATTGGCCGAGGGAGCCGGCATACAGCATGTGGCCAGCATGACTAAGCCACTTCTGGCGAACCAGAGCAGCGCATGGAAACGCCGTTTACTTTCCCGCTGGAGTGGTACCTATTTATCTACTTGCACTTTGACGTGCTTTTGAACTGCTATGTTGGCAGGAGCAGGGACCGAGCAACAGGAGCTCACCCCGTCGCAGGGTTCGAACCGCCGACCTTTTGATCGGCAAGTCCGAGGCTCTGTGGTTTAACGCACAGCGTAGGTCAATACAAAAACCTTAACCCTGTTTATTGGCAGCCGGTGCAACTTCTTTATGTTTAGCAGCTGGATTATACACCGACTGCAGTTTCCAATCCAACTTTAAGGGCAGCCCCACACTGAGGAGATTTCAGCAGCCCAGTTGTGAGGTTGCCAGTGCACAGGTCACAGTATCTCTGTCCAGGCAATGCACAATATATGAGGAGAAAGTAAATGTTCAGATTATTCTGTTTCATTTTTTCAAATATACTTTTGTGTGAGAGATTTCAGTCCTTCCTTACTGAAGAAAACTCCCGCCCAGCAGCCCCTGTTGCAAAGTAATTGCAATGACACCTTCTTAATATTGACTTCTGAATAGTTGCGCTGCATGATTGCCATTTGTAATGCTAAAAAGAAAGTGGACTTATTTTAGTTGCCTTCTGCTGTTTTTAACATATCCAAATGAAATAGCCCAATTAACTCCGCAGGAGCTCGAACACTGTATGATCCAGATTCTGAACATATCTAAGTGCAGAATACTTAACTTGTCAATAAAAGCGAGAATATTTTCCCATTTTCCTCTCCTCGCAGTTCCCTAAAAGCAGGTGTTTTTTTTCTAATGCCGAGGCATGCTGGGGAAAGCAACCTGGGGATGGAGAGATCTCTGCTGAAAATGCCACTGTGTTGCACACAAATGGCAACACTAATTACCTTGGACAGCAGGCTGCCACCAGTGGAGAAGGAACAAGACAATGTGTACTTCCATTCCTTGCCTGTAACGCGCACGTGCGGTAAGAATCAATTTCGAAGAAAAATGCTAAACCTTTTGCCCCAGCCCCAGATATAAATTGCTCTTTTGATCTCATACATTCACCTCCAGAAGCACAAGATTCAGGCTGTGCGTTTTCATAAAGTTCTCTACAAATTATTGCCCCGATCCATTCCATATAAAGAAAATTCCCACTTGCAGCTGCATTCGGAGGGGCGAAATTCTATTAAAATGTTGCATTAATTAATCCTGTAACAAAGATAGATGCATGGTTGGAAGGTGCATGGATGTGTGGGGTGCAGAATACAGTCGTACCCTGGAAGTTGAACGGAATCCATTCCAGAAGTCCGTTCAACTTCCAAAACGTTTGGAAACCAAAGCATGGCTTCCGTTTGGCTGCAGGAAGCTCCTGAAGCCAATCAGAAGCCGCGGAAGCCCTGTCGGACGTTTGGAGAAGGGGGAGGCAGTCTCCACCATTTGTCCTCCAATGTCCAGTCCCTGACAGGTAGTCACCACAGTTTTCTGTGGGAAAGAACCTCCATAGTTTGCACAAAGAAGCACTTTCTTTTATCGGTCCTGAATTGTTCAATATTTTGCTTTGATGGGTGTTCCATGAATTCTGGTGTTATAAAAGAGGGAGAAACGTTTCGCTCTATCCACTTTCTGCATGCCATCCATAACTGAAAATATTTCTATCATGTCGACTTGTTCTCACCTTTTCTCTAAACTAAAAAGTTCAAAATACTGCAACCTTTCCTCCACTCCATTCTCCTTCATCATTTAAAACCTTTTCTGAACCATTTCCATCTCTACCAGATCCTTTCTGAGGTGAGGTGACCAGGACTGTACACAATATTCCAAATGCAGTCACACCATAGATTTATGTAACAGCATTATAATATCAGCAGTTTTATTTTCAGTTGTTTCCTAAGAATCCCTAGCATGGAACAGAGGTGCTGTCTTGCGCCCAAGATTGTGGGAGGGGCGCATTGCACATGCATGACGTCGTGAGTGCGGTGCAGCATGGTTTATAATGTTAAGGAAGGGTTAAGGAAGGGTTTTCATAGCGAGGATGGACACATTAAGTTCTGCTTTTAACGTTCATAATGCGTTATTTAAAATGTGACACCACAGGGCGCTGCAGAGCAATGCTGTAAACAAAAATTGCCCTTTTCCCTTATGGGGTATTAACTCAGTCAAACTCCATATCACTCCTTAAAGCTGCATGAGTTGATAGAGTATTCTTGTCTGGAATCCAATGTTGTTGTTTAGTCGTTTAGTCGTGTCCGACTCTTCGTGACCCCCTGGACCAGAGCACGCCAGGCACTCCTGTCTTCCACTGCCTCCTGCAGTTTGGTCAAACTCACGCTGGTAGCTTCGCGAACACTATCCAGCCATCTCATCCTCTGTCGTCCCCTTCTCCTTGTGCCCTCCATCTTTCCCAACATCAGCGTCTTTTCCAGGGAGTCTTCTCTTCTCATGAGGTGACCAAAGTTTTGGAGCCTCAGCTTCAGGATCTGTCCTTCCAGTGAGCACTCAGGGCTGATTTCCTTCAGAATGGAGAGGTTTGATCTTCTTGCAGTCCATGGGACTCGCAAGAGCCTCCTCCAGCACCATAATTCAAAACTGGAATCCAATACTGTATGAGAATCCTTGCTGCAAACGTTGGAGCATTTGCAAACATGCTGTATCACACTTTTCTTTTCTTTTTTTTACTATATTGTATTTTTTTCTTGAAACTCAACTTAAAAAAAACCTCAAGCAAGCTGGCTTTGTATCGCAATAGATGCAAACTTTTTTAGAAAGGTGAACAAAAATGTTTACAAGATTTTCCCCACTAGAGGTCTCCAGAGAAATGCAAAAGAAGATGCAGTACTTTTTATCCAGAGGAGTGCTGATCTGATTGTTTCCCCCCTAGATAAGCTTTTAAAGGAGACTGGGGGCAGTGAAAAGGGGGCTTGAAAATTACTGGCCAATTGCGGGAGGAGGTTACAATTTTTTGAGAGAAGCTAGCAAGTTTTCCTTTCAAGAAACAACAAAAACTTTTTAATAGGTTATAAAAACTTCGGTTTCTTAACAGGCATTGCAAAAAGCAGTGAAGACACTCCTATATTCACGTCAATTCATTTTTTATCGTATATATTCAAAGGCTTTTACAATAGATGGCAGAAAATACAAGGAAAAGTTCAAAACTCCTACAGTCACTTGTCTGTTGACTGACATTGATTTTCCTCACTGTTGTGGTGCTTAGCAAACAACTAGGGTCTTTTTCTTTAATTATTTGAAATTAAGGTTAAAAAAAGAAAAAGCCACTACCATTGTTCGCCATAAACCCCTTCCACAAAAATAGCCGCCCAGCCTCTTCTCTGAAGAAATTGCCAGAAATGGTTACCCATATTCACCAACTGAAAAACGGGGTAGTAAATTTATAGCAGCCCAGCTCTAAGCTTGACATTTGTTGAAAGACAGGTGGGGGACAAAATCTAAATCGGGGGTAGGTAACCTAAGGCCCGGGGGCTGGATGTGGCCCAATTGCCTTCTCAATCCGGCCTGCGGACGGTCTGGGAATCAGTGTGTTTTTACACGAGTAGAATGTGTCCTTGTATTTAAAATGCATCTCTGGGTTATTTGTGGGGCCTGCCTGGTGTTTTTACATGAGTAGAATGTGTGCTTTTATTTAAAATACATCTCTGGGTGATTTGTGGGGCATAGGAATTCGTTCTTTTTCTCCCCTTCAAAATATAGTCCGGCCCACCACATGGTCTGAGGGACGGTGGACCAGCCCCCTGCTGAAAAAGGTTGCTGACCCCCTGATCTAAATGATAAGAAATGGATGAATGCAGTTGATTTCCCTTGGTTTCCCTCCTCTCATAGAATGAGAGTGTAGGATTCCCAGCTAGGGATGTTAAGAAGGCAGAGTTTTCCATTCTGACTTGTATTCATCACAATCAGCGCTCTTTCCACTTTGCCTGCAGTTCAGTTTCTGCCAGATACTACATTATTCCTCTCATTGCCCACTATGTAACTATTTAGCTAACTTAAATCCATTCCAATGGTTGTAAAGCGAATGTCAAAACAATGTAAAAAAACCCAAAAGAAAATTATGTATCATTTGCAGAGATGTGAACAACAACTATCAATCATATTGGCTTGACTGATTTCTGTTCCTCTCCAGATGCAAACACAGGAACTGGAGCAATTCCCACTTTTTTCAAAATTGTCCAACCTTCTTTTCCCCAGCAATGTTCCAGATGGAAGTTTCTTTGAAAATTTTGAAAATAATATGAATGTATGATAGTTCTATCCCCACCTTAGGAAAACAACCTGCTTTAGAATTAGGTTTGCAGTATATTTAGAAAGGGCACTGAAGTTTTCTAAGCAAGATCTTAAGCCTAGTTAAATTAAATTCATAAATGATTAGCTTCAAAATAGGACAGGTTTAAAGGTTCCTAAGGCAAAGGTTAAAAATAAATAAGCTTGCATTGTTACTGTTCTATGTATATGTACGTATATCTGAAATTACCATTGCAAAATAGGTTAGCGGAGGCTTAAAAATCAGCTGTTATGTACTTGGTCCCACAATGTTCTGCTGATGCTAAGGTTGATGCATTCAGGGGCATTTCTAGAGGAAACTGTCTTGCACTTTGAAAAGCATGTACAGCAAGTCATAGGATCCTGTGGGTTAGTCTCACCCCATATGGCAATGGGCTCATTGGCTGCTCTCATGACCTACCATATGCCTGGCAGCTGTTGGGGCTATCTTCCAATCAATGGATGTATGGTGGTTGTGCGAAGGAACCCTTCATACTCATGCCAACTGCAGGGCTTAGCACATGTGTCATTGCACAGGAGGAGGGGAGCCTACCAAATACAACCCCACAATTCCCTCACACCTTTGTGAAGTGTCATGTGCACCCCTCCGCTATGCCGAAGGACTGACAAAATTCTGCAGCGAAGGGCTTTGCAATCTTTAGCTTGGATACTTCCGTTGGTTAGATTAGAACATGGTGCTGATAATGACAAGGTTGTGAGTTCCATCTCCGTATGGGACAGCCGCATATTGGGTTGGACTAGATGATAGTCCCTTACAACCCTACAACTATATGATTCACAGATAATTCATTGAGCTCATCAATATTTGCATTTCATAGTAAGGTAAAGTGAGGCTGTTGAAATCATGCAGTAAGCCCATAAAGGCCCCAATCCAGGTAACGTTAGCTTGGACTAACACAGTTGGACTCTAGCACTGTGTACAAACACAGTCGTACCTTGGTTTTTGAACAGCTTGGTTCTCGAACGTTTTGGCTCCTGAACACAGCAAACCCAGAAGTGACTGTTCTGGTTTGCAAACTATTTTTAGATGCTGAACATCCAACAGGACTTCCATGGCTTCTGATTGGCTGCAGGAGTTTACTGCAGCCAATCAGAAGCCGTGCTTTGGTTTCCAAACATTTTGGAAATTGAATGGAATTCCGGAACTGATTCCAGTCGACTTCCAAGGTGCGACTGTAGAGGCTCTTCAATAAACTATATCTTTGTTGCCTATTAATGACCTCTAGCCCACAGATAGCTGCATATCTTGACCATCTTGGTTTTTTAGGTTATGTGAATACCACTAAATATATATATACAGTGGTACCTCTGGTTACGAACTTAATTCATTCCGGAGGTCCGTTCTTAAGCTGAAACTGTTTATATCCTGAGGCACACTTTTGTTAAGGGCACCTCCCGCTGCACGCACGCCTCCGGTTTCGGCTAGCTGAGGCACCATCCCATCCCCCCAGAATTACAATGGAAGGTAAACCATTTGCTTACACCCAGATGTTACTCTTCCAAAAACAAAAGCAACAGCCACAAAACAAGTCTGGAGCAGGGGCTTATGAACAAAGGGGACAGGCAACATTTTCTGAGGGCAGATAGTTCTGCTGTTTTAAAAAACGACTCAGTGATTCCAGATGTAGAAAATGAGGCAGAATCACATGCCCAGGGCAAAGGCTGCGCGGGAAGAAAGAAGGCCAGAACAGAGCTTCCTTCAGACATGTAACAGGTGCCATCCATTGTGGGCAAGCACTGAAGCTTGTAGCATCTTGTAACTGATTTCTTTTGGCAGGTGTATTGTCATGTCCATCACGCAAACTGAGAAATAGTGGTATGGATCGATCAGTACGACTGCCGAAAGAATCGCAAGAAGGTTTTAGGGCGAAAGGAGAGCAACAGGCTGGGTTGGACGTGGTGAGGATTCATTTTTGATTTATCGTGCAGAAATTTATTGCCAAGGCTCTGCCAAGGCTTCAGGACAGCTATTCCTCCCCCATTGCAGCAAGAGCAGAGTAAACAAGGCAGAGCCCTATTTAATGAGTTTTAGTCAATTCTAATAGCGAGAGACAAAAGAACACAACGAGCCTTAACAATGGCGTTGCTCAAACTGGGCTCCTCCTCCCTCTTTCCTAACAACAGCATCTCCCTTTACGGTGACTGTTGTTGTTGTTTAGTCGTTTAGTCGTGTCCGACTCTGCGTGACTCCTGTCTTCCACTGCCCCCACCCCCAGTTTGGTCAAACTCATGTTAGGAGCTTTGAGAACACTGTCCAACCATCTCGTCCTCTGTCGTCCCCTTCTCCTTGTGCCCTCAATCTTTCCCAGCATCAGGGTCTTTTCCAGGGAGTCTTCTCTTCTCACGAGGTGGCCAAAGTATTGGAGCCTCAGCTTCAGGATCTGTCCTTCCAGTGAGCACTCAGGGCTGATTTCCTTCAGAATGGAGAGGTTTGATCTTCTTGCAGTCCATGGGACTCTCAAGAGTCTCCTCCAGGACCATAATTCAAAAGCATCAATTCTTCGGTGATCAGCCTTCTTTATGGTCAAATGTCTCTGATTCCGTTGTTCCTGCACCCTTAATGAACGCTGTGTTCTGGGAGAAAGGGGAACAGAAATACTCTCCAGTGTCAGCTGGCTGCCCTGTTGCAATTCCCCCCTCCCTGCTTCTAAAACTTCCCAACTCTTTTGTTCGTCTATCTCTGAGCTGTGACCTTCTTCATACCCCTGGTGTAAATCGATGCTGCATTCCTCTTCTACCACAGCATCAGGAGAAGTGGCCGGTCATCTCCACCATTCCTCATCCGTCTCACCCTCTTGAGTCCAAGTCCTAACTTTTATATACCATAACAATTGAAGCCATTCACAATAACTGAGTCAGATTTAGCGCTGGGTGATATTGCCCTCATAGTGAAAGATCCTGTGAAATGTCGTCTGGTATTCAGAAGCTACATTCCTAATAGCGGTATCCTGATGGTCTGAGGACATTCCCCAGATGAAAGGAACGAGCCACCTCTTTGAGCTCTGTGTCTTCGCAAGACTACATGCTTTTCATGGTATCAAACAAACCTGGGCTCCAGAATCTGCTTCTCTTCAAATACAGTGGTAGTGAAAGAGCTACTGTGTGGTGTAGTGGTTAAGAGCGGTAGTCTCCTAATCTGGTGAACCGGGTTCGCTTCCCTGCTCCTCCACATGCAACTGCTGGGTGACCTTGGGCTAGTCACACTTCTCTGAAGTCTCTCAGCCCCACTCACCTCACAGAGTGTTTATTGTGGGGGAAGAAGGGAAAGGAGAATGTTAGCCACTTTGAGACTCCTGAAGGGGAGTGAAAGGCGGGATATCAAATCCAGACTACTACTACTACTACTACTATTCTTCTTCTTCTTCTTCTTCTTCTTCTTCTTCTTCTTCTTCTTCTTCTTCTCTTCTACTGCAGGCCAGATGTTCCTCAGCATCCTCATCCAAGTTCATCAAGTCCCTGCTGCCATTATTCCTGCCATTGCTGTTCCAAATGGTACCAATGGCTCCCAGGCCTTAAAACTTCCAGGGGCCATGGTTGTTGGAGGCATGGAGGGGACAGTGATCAAGTTCTCTCCCCTGCCCTTGTTGCTGGCGTACCCACTGAAATGCTTGGTAACAAATGAAACACAACACCCACTTTCCATGCGTATTTTGGCTTTTATCTGTGCATTAAACATTTTTCTCAAGATAGACATACTTTGAGAAACAAATAATTTTTAGATAAGCCAAACATTGTCACAGATCCAGACTGCTCAGGAACTTCTCAGGACAGTTTGTAAAGTGTGAAAGTACGAAAACAAAATGTGTGAATGTTAACCAGATTAAATATAGCTCCAGTTTGCTGGAGAGAATTTGCGCTGTCTTGAAGATCAGGAAGGCTAACCACGTGCGAAAGAAAAATGCCCTCTAATAGTAGTAGCTTTGGATGCAATGGATGAGCGAGAGGCATAAGAAAATACTGCTGGATCACGCCAATAGCCTATCCAGTCCAGCATCCTGTTCTGATAGTGGCCAACCAGCGAGCAGGATCCAAACTCACACTCTCTCCTCCTGTGGCTTCCAGCCACTGGCTTTCAGAAGCATTGCTGCCTCTACCTATTTAGGCAGAACTTACAGAGACATCACCTTGTCAACAAAGGTCCGTATAGTTAAAGCTATGGTTTTCCCAGTAGTGAAGTATGGAAGTGAGAGCTGGACCATAAAGAAGGCTGATCGCCGAAGAATTGATGCTTTTGAATTATGGTGCTGGAGGAGACTCTTGAGAGTCCCATGGACTGCAAGAAGATCAAACCTATCCATTCTGAAGGAAATCAGCCCTGAGTGCTCACTGGAAGGACAGATCCTGAAGCTGAGGCTCCAATACTTTGGCCACCTCATGAGAAGAGAAGATTCCCTGGGAAAGACCCTGATGTTGGGAAAGATGGAGGGTGCAAGGAGAAGAGGACGACAGAGGACAAGATGGTTGGACAGTGTTCTTGAAGCTACCAGCATGAGTTTGACCAAACTGGGGGGGGGGCAGTGGAAGACAGGAGTGCCTGGCCTGCTCTGGTCCATGGGGTCACAAAGACGACTAAATGACTAAACAATAAGCCATTGACAACCTTATCCTCCAAGACTATAAACCAGGCATAGGCAAACTTGGCCTTCCAGATGTTTGGGAACTACAACTCCCATCATCCCTGACCACTGGTCCTGTTAGCTTGGGATGATGGAAGTTGTAGTCCCAAAACATCTGGAGGGCCAAGTTTGCCTATGCCTGCTATAAGCCGTTTTTTAAAAAAATAGATAAAGTGAAATAAATCAAACAATTATTTTCCTGCTAAGAAGTAGCTAGCCCTGTTTATGTGCTCATCTGAAAGTTTGCAGGCTTAAAGTGGTCATGCCTTTAGCCACCTGTCCTGTCTTTTTTGTTTTTTTAACAGCTGTGTGTTGAGTGCTGTTGTCTGCATAGGCAGGTCATCCCTATTTGTGCAAAGCTGCTACACTCGAGGAGGCATTAGTGTACAGTAGTACCTCAGGTTAAGAACTTAATTTGTTCTGGAGGTCCGTTCTTAACCTGAAACTGTTCTTAACCTGAGGCACCACGTTAGCTAATGGGGCCTCCCACTGCTGCCGCGCCGCCACCACGCAATTTCTGTTCTCATCCTGAGGTAAAGTTCTTAACCGGAGGTACAACTTCCGGGTTAACGGAGTCTGTAACCCGAATCGTTTGTAACCCAAAGTACCACTTTTCTACAAAGAAGACACTCTATTGACACCCAGTTGTAAACATGTCAGGGAGAAGGCTAGTTTGAATCATCTCTGTGCTGATTTCCCGTGAGCCGAAATATATGATTCCCTTCCTGCAGTCTGAAGTGTTACACACCCAGATAAACTGTATTGCATCTGTCGAGTGTTTAATGGCAATTTCCCTGAGGATGCAGGCAGCACATTAGTTGGGAATAACAAAAACCAAGTCCTTACAAACCAGGGTAGTATGTCTGCCTTGCTGGGGGCAGAGATGGGGGCACAGTTCTTCTCTTAAACAGCTGACAAGGGGGCGGACATTTTTCCGAAGGTACTGTTCTAGTTGAGATTCCTGCATTGCAAGGGGTTGGACTAGACGACCGTCGGTGTCCCTTCCAGATCTACAGTCCTATGATGCTATGATTCTATTTCTTCAGACTGCGGGGGGAGGTCTGCAAAAACAATTGTGCTCATACGAAACAAGTCCAGAAGAAGAAGCTTGGCAAGGGGTGGAAAAAACTTTCCCTGATATCAAGTTTTCAGAGTACAGACAATTTTTTTGTGTGTGTGTACGTTACTTCATGTGAAATCCCTAAGCAGGGGGAGTTTTACCTTTTATCTGCTGTTGAGGAGAACTTGGCCCAGGGCCTTTTTGAGCGAAGAACTGGACTAACTTGACAAATTCCAATTAAATCCTAAGGGTGTTGTCATAAATAATAATATTACATCTAGAACACATGGATACTTTCATACAGTTTATCTGACTGCTTAAAATATTCACCAAAGGGGGCTGGGGAACAAGTCTGTGATAAACTATGCATTATATACCTATATTCTTACAGTACAGGTGGCCAAGGGGGGGGGGGAGCACAAGCGCTGATATTGAGTGTCTTTTAGGTTCCACTTTCATACTGGGCTCGTCAGATGTCCCTGTTTCTTGGAGGGTGGTTCCAAGTCTCAGGTTGATGTTTCCCCTCCCACTGTGCTTGTAGCACATATATAAACGTTGAGCTCTCTGGAGCCTCTTGCCAGTTCTCTTCTCAGACTAGTCAGGAGCAGCAGAGAGACAAAAGGATGGAGCTCCTCTGGGTTGCCACAGCCACCGTTTGCTTTCTATCCATTTTCCATACGGCAGAATCTTCCACTGCTTATTATGACAAGATTTTAACCCACAGTCGGATCAGGGCACGTGATCAAGGGTAAGTCTGCATTTCGTCCTCCTAAAATTCATCACTGGGGTCGCAAAGTTATTGTGCAGCCAAAAGTGGAGGGGTCCAAAAAGGGGATAACATTTGGCGAAGTAATTTTTGTAAGAAATATATATTTATATATATATACACTGGAAGGTTTAAAGTTGCTAACCGAATAAATTAGCTAGCTGTTGGACAGAAAAAGAAAAAAAATCAAGTTTATGTACAGTATAAAACATGTACATAAAACAGGACATTTCAGGAGGGTTAAACTGTGCCAGAGCTCATCAGAGCTCAGTTTAGACATCTGTTTTCCAAGGGCTCAACTCTGGAATAAATTATGCCTCTGCCCCACAAGCAGATTCAGAGCACATTTCCCTAAGTAATCAAGAACCCACATTCATCAAGGATTGCAGAAAAAGACTGTCAGGAGGGCACAAAACTGTGAGCCCTGGCACCTCTTTTTGAGACATGAAGAACTCCATTTCAGATTTACCCAACCTGTCACCCTTTAAGGTGTAGCCCAGACTAGATAACTGTTACCAATTAATTGCAATAGTATGATATGGGAGGGTTGTTTTTTTTTCCAAACAAGCAGTTTCTTCATTCACCTTTAACCTCTGAATGTGATAAACATTATTGAATGTTTATGAGATATTCTGCCTAATTAAAATGGTATGTTAAAAGTGCATTATGGACAAACAGCAATTGCTTATATAGATGGAAATGTTAAGGATGGAAATGCATGTAATACTTTAAAAAAAATTAAATGAAACCTAATCTAAAACAAAGCACTGCCGTTCAATAGTTATCTTTCACATGAAGTTTGAAGGTGGAAGTTTTGCACAGCAGAATGCACAAGCAAACCCCATTGGAATGAATGGTGCCTGTTCTTGCACAGCTATCCTTCATTTCAGTGGAGCTTCTGAAGACATTTCCTTTTTCAAATCCAAAGGATTCATTATTAATACTCAAAAGGGTGGGTTGTTTCACCCCCCCTTTTCTCATTTGGTGATGGGATTATTTATTTAGCTGCTCTTGTGCTATTCCAAACAGTGGCAACCAAAATAAATGATTGTACAATGGAAGATGAGAGTTTCCCTTGGGTCGGCAGAGGGGAAAAAATGTTTGCCTTACTCTGTTATCGCCCCCTGCCCCACAACTGCAAATTAAGCTTTGCAGCTGTGCAGAAGATGACACCAAACAGGAGGGAAGGGTGATGAACTTGCCAGTGAAAGAGAACAACAGTTCTATCATATTACCTTCCTCTCTCTGAAAAAATAAAAAAAATCTCTGGGGAACTGATAAGATTTGGCTGTAAAAAACCCAACAACATTAGATTTCCTGAATTGAAATCCAGAGGTGGCTGTTTGAAATATCATTTGGTGTATGGCACAGCATGTTCTAGATCACTGGTCTTCCAACTGGTGGGTCAGGATCTCCTAGTGGCCTGATCCAAGTTGAAGAACACTACTGCCATGTTGAAAGATTCAGAAATGAGTTCCCAATTGCATGTTTTGGTTAAAATTGGGTCCTCAGTCTGAGAAGGTGGGAGATATCTGGTCTAGATGCACCCTCACCATAAAATTCCTACTGTGCCTACTTGTGGATGGGAAATCCTATTGTCCATCTCTAGCCTTGGCCATTCAAGTGCGGGGGGGGGGGGGGGAATAGAAATGAAGTAGGGAAACCCTTGGAATGCAGAAGGAATTCCAAAGGTAGAGATTGAAATTTCTGCTCAGACACAAGTGCAATGTGAATAAACTGGGGGGGGGGGGGAGAGACACCAGCCAGTGGACATTTGCAAGTGAAGCTGTCAAACGTGGTTTGATTTGAACTCTGAGTCTCCTGATCATTTTTCAGTATGAAATGTTGCAAGCCTTGTCTGTGCAAGTAAACATTTACACACGTTGGGAAGGATTTATCAAAAGAGTCCCCTGAAATTGACTTGGGGGGAGGGGCAGGTGGGAGAACCTCCAGAGAACAGCGTGCCGTGGAAATAGAGGAGAGATCGTTCCATCTGGCAAGCTGCAATGTTTGTGCTGGCCGGACGTTCACCACAGCCCAGCGTTGAATTCCGCCCAATATTTCACTTGCATGAACTCTCATGAACTTTAATCAAGCTACCATATCGGAAAGAGACTCCATCCAATTTTTGCTTTTTAAGATGAACGCATTAGGTGCCATTAGGACTTCTTCCCTGAGATCATTTCATTAAATTTGTGTGTGTGTGTGTTACAAAACAAACAGATAAACAGGGAAAGGTACATCTACTGTCTCCACTTTCAATTCACCGTCTTTTTCACTGTTCGTTTATATATAGTGAAAGACAATTTTTGTCATGGACATCTTGCAGTTGGGGGCAAAGAGGCAGGGGAGAGAGGCAGGAGAAAGATGGGGGTATTGTCCATTCGTTCTATTGCCTATTATTATTGTACGGATTTCTGTCAGCATCATGTGGGTAGGTTCATTGTTTATGTATGTATTTATTTATTTTGATTGATAATGTGAGAGATTAGTGTGTCCTAAGCTTGGTTGGTTGTGTTCAGTGTGGTTTGTTTGTTTGTTTGTTTGTGGGGGTGTGGGGGTGTTAGGTTGCTGGGTCAGCCAGCCATATTGATTTGTATGCTGTTGCGGGGAAATAGGTCATTGCCATGTTGTCCATATGATAAAGGGAAACCATATTGCTGCGAAGGTAGGGTTGCCATATTTCAAACAGAAAAAATTTAGTTTTTGAGCTATTTTTAACGGAAATCGCCAAAAACAACATTGCTGACATGGGTTGCCATACGTCTGGATTTCCCGAGACATTTCTAGCAATTTCTGTCCAGACATTGCTTTTGAGTGCTATACAGTATTCTGGATATGTCTGGGAAATGTATCGCAACCCTAGGTGAAGGTGTTCCCCTTTGCTTGTCCCCATTTGAATTGGTTGGTTAACCTCTCTAGCAGTCACTTACTCGCAGCAACTAGAAATATTGTAAATAGACACTGGAAGGATCTGTCTGAGGTGAACATAGACCACCAGTACCGAAATGTGTGGGGAACCATTAGGACTTCTTAACTTTTCCTTCTTTCTCTCTCCCAGCCCCAATGTCTGTGCTCTCCAACAAGTTGTGGGCACCAACAAGAAATACTTCAGCACGTGCCGGAATTGGTACCAGGGAGCCATCTGTGGCAAGAAAGCGTAAGTCCCGTGCCTTTCATGACTATTAAACCTGGGTGACCAAACCTGTGACAGGCAACGAGGACATGTGGCAACACTGGGAGCAGGAGCAAGAAACCATGTGCTCCTTGCTCTGGCCTAGAATCCAGACTCTGGTACAGTTCCCTGGCTCGGTAACCTGGAGGAAAAATTACCATATATTTGCTCTATAAGACTCACTTTTTCCCTCCTAAAAAGTAAGGGGAAATGTGTGTGCGTCTTATGGAGTGAATGCAGGCTGCGCAGCTATCCCAGAAGCCAGAACAGCAAGAGGGATTGCTGCTTTCACTGTGCAGCGATCCCTCTTGCTGTTCTGGCTTCTGAGATTCAGAATACTTTTTTTCTTGTTTTCCTTCTCCAAAACTTAGGTACGTCTTGTGATCTGGTGTGTCTTATAGAGCGAAAAATACGGTATATGACGGCAGGGAGGGTTGACATATGCAATGCAGTGTGTGCTAGACTTAATAAAGCACAGAATTACTGAAGATAAGTACACAAAGATATTTCGTTTGCCGTTTTTATAGAGGTCACAGAAGCAATCGCTGAATGGACCTCCTAATGATTATTTCTAGCATATTTCTTGCTGCTATTTCATCAGCAATAGCATTCGCCCTTCAACCCAGGGGGGAAGACAGTGGAAGTGTGGCTATGATGCAATGGAGCACTGTCTGTACTTGAGGAAAGGCAACTAGTGATAGGTTTTTTATTTGGCTGCCAAATTTGCCGTGTGTGTGAGGGAGGGAAATATTGAACCAGAAAACCATAGGCGTCTCTGTGATGTGAACTTTGAAGAGGTGACGCAAGAGAGTCCTAAAGTGTGCGATTCAAACCCCTCTTCCGTACACAGGGTGGGGTTTGCAGTGAACACAACATCCCACTTTCTCTTCTCCAGGGCCTGCTTACTTGTATGGGAGAACAGGATGAGACTAGAAGGAATTCCTAGCTTGCTTAGTCAGGACCAAACAGGGTTAAGCTTTAAGCCCTCTCAAACGCCCTTCTTCTTTCGAAAGGAGGAGATTGATGAATGCCACTTGGCCTCAGAGCCTTTTCCATGTTCAAACAGGCTGAAATGTATTTGGTTTAGGGCTCATGTTTGTGTGCTTACTAGGTGCCGCAAACTGAATCAAACAGAAAAAACATATTTTCCCTCCCCGCAAGGACGTTGGCAAAGACTGATGTTCCATCTATCTCCTGGAACTCTTTCTTTCCCGCACTTCTCAGATATGTGAGGCATCAGTTTTCTAGATGCACTGAACCATGAGGGAACATATGGCTTTGCATATTCAAAGGCAATTGCTGGCTAGACAGAATCCCTTGAGCTTCCCAGAGGAAGTGTGCTATGTGTTTAAAGGAACATGATAATCGAAAATACACTCATATAATGTTTTAGTGGCAGCCATTACAGTTTGGCAAAATTTATGGCGCATCTGTATCAAATTTGTGTTAACCTAATTCTCTCCCCCCCCCCCTTATTTTACTGGATCTGTTGTAGAACACTGCAGGGGGTGAGGGGGGTGGCTTACATTTCTGCCTCTCTCTTTTATTTTTTTATGAAAGAAAAATCAAAGCTGTAGGAGTTTGGCCACTCTCCTGTAGCTCCCAAGGGAAATTTTGTTAAGACATTGAATTGGGAAATGCATACCAATTGTCTCATCAATCATGAAAACTGCCATTTTATTCTATAAGTATTTGGTACATAAGGGACGGGGGTTGCGCTGTGGGTTAAACCACAGAGCCCAGGACTTGCCGATCAGAAGGTCGGTGGTTCGAATCCCCATGACGGGGTGAGCTCCTGTTGCTCGGTCCCAACTCCTGCCAACCTAGCAGTTCAAAAACAAGTGCAAGTAGATAAATAAATAGGTACCACTCTGGCGGGAAGGTAAACAGTGTTTCCGTGTGCTGCTCCGGTTTGCCAGAAGCGGCTTAGTCATGCTGTCCACATGACCCGGAAGCTGTACGCCAGCTCCCTCGGCCAATAAAGCAAGATGAGTGCCGCAACCCCAGAGTTGGCCACGACTGGACCTAATGGTCAGGGGTCCCTTTACCTTTACCTATTTGGTACGTAAGTTTAGTAAGGAAGTTTAAAATGTCTTTGTGTTGCATCCATGATCCCTTTGAAAAGACCTAGAGCCCAAAGTGGCCTGTCTTATTATGTGAATTAGATACCTGCATTTTGCTTCCGCTGTGGCTAAGGCGCTGCCAAGTTGACCAGGGTCACCATACATGGTCCAAAAGGGCCTTTGCAATGCATTCTGAAGTGCCCTGTCAGCCTAGGAATTGGTATCATTGGCTGACTTGTTATTTTCCTGTATTGTGCAACTGCCATTGTTTCCAGGGATTGTTTCAGTTTTGTAGCTCCGTCTTTGAGTGCAAAGTCACCCGAGAGGTTAAGCTATGGCTGGGCCACCAATAGTAAACTAGTTTTACTGTGTCTCCTAATAAGTGATAAACTAGTATTTCATGTTTAATCAAATATATGTAGCCTATTGCACAGACTTATCTTCATTCAGAAAGGGTACAACTGTAGCCAGAACATTTTCCTCTTGAAGTTGTTGAATACGCCCATTGCAACCAGAATTGCCTTAACCATATACCCCACCTTTTCCTCTTGACAAGGACTCAAGGCAGTTAACAAATAAAAAAAGAACACTTTAAAACATAGGGAGGGGATCATAAAAAGTAAATTTAATATACTTAAAACTACTATGCAGATAATTACAGTAAAAATTACAATAAAAACAGCATGGCACTAGCTCGTTCATTCAGGGAAGTTTAGGGATTCAGCAACAAAAACACCAGGTCAAACAGAGCGGGCAAATCTCCAGTTTTTTTTTAAAAAAATTATAAGTAACTTTGTGTCTTTTCTGGTAAAAAGTAGAAATCAAAATGATGAAGCCAGTTTAACAAGTCAACAGTGGGGGAAATAAAATGTTGATATATTGATATATTGTGTTGATATATTGTAGAACTGTCCTGTATGAATGCTGCCCTGGTTATATGAAGATGGAAGGTGAACGAGGATGCCCTGCAGGTAAAGTTGGAGAACATAAGAAGCTTATATTTTGCTTACTTTTTCTCCTAAAAGAAGGGGGCAGGTGGGGATACGAGGTAGCTTGTGAGAGATCATCGCTATGTTATGAAGCATTGCTTTAAGGAAGAGCCACACATTAAAACTAGGCCTTGTTTTTTAAGGCCACGAGACGGATCTGTTTGTGCATAATACGTAAATGAGGAACTGAAGGGATATTGTGCAAAATGATCACTCACCTGCTCCCAGGGTGGGCGGCAGTTGCGACCTGTTGCCATCACCTCCCAGCTCCTTGGGACAAAACACTCTTAACCAGCAATTAAAGTTCACTTGGGACAATCTGTCAGGATGCTGTTAGCAGCTCCCGGCTGGTTGCCCAGAAAAGTACAAAGACAAGAAAAAGTTTCTTACTGTCCTTTTTTATTTCAATCTTTACAGAGAGAGGCTATAGAACCCAGCCTCTTGCATAATGGCGTTGTCCCAAGTGAATCTCCATCCCCTGTCTCTCTCACTTCCTCATTCGTCACTTCTACGGGTGCTGCTACATGCCCTCTGTCTTTGAGTTCTTTGCTCTCCTACTTTTAAGGGTTGCCGGGTTCTGGGAGATGGAGGGTCTGGAATTTCTAATGACAATGTTTCAGCCAGGTATTCCTCTGGCCAGGGGCAGAGGAAGGAGGGCGGTGGGGACGGTCTGCCCTGGGTGTCACCACTGAGGGGGGTGACAAAATGCCAGGCGGCACTCTCCTGGGAGAGACACGGTGGCTTGGGCGCGCACAGGCTCCGTGCTGCCCAAATGTGGATCAGTTCATTCTCTAGTCAGTTCATGCATAAGGTCCCTACATGTATAAGTGGATTGTTGGACTCTATGAACAGACAGGTGGAATAGATACTTATACATGTATGGACCTTATGCATGAACTGACTAGAGAATAAACTGATCCACTGGGTCTTCTGCTTTTTTCGTTGAACTTTATGAGACCTCTGTTGAAATCTACAATTTGACACAATGAATTTGACACAATGAACCTTATTGATTCAAAAGTACAGCCGGTTACGTCTTGTGTGTTTATACAGTCCCTGACATAAGCTGGCTGCTCCCCAAGTATGGCAACTACATTTTTCATACCCTTGAGTGGACCATTTGTGTGTGGACCACCTAACTACGCTATTTTCAGTAGTGTCCTTGTGGAAAGTGCGCAAGTTCCTAAGCAACCTGAAATGGTGTGTTGCCTTCCTTTGAACATCTGCTTTGTTACATTGTTTGTGTACTGCTGCATCCTAAGTCAAATCATGAGCTAAATTGGGGGTCCTGAAGCAAGCAGTATTTAATTCAGCAAATCCCATGAATGATTTCCGCCAGATGAAGTGGCACTAACTGAGGGGAGGGGAGGAGGGCAAACCTGTTGTAAACAGAATGTACAGTGTACTTGTTTCTTGTCTTTTTCAGTTGCCCCCATCGATCATGTCTATGGTACTTTGGGCATTGTGGGAGCGACCTCCACTCAACGCTACTCTGACATGTCAAAACTGAGAGAAGAGATTGAAGGACCTGGCTCGTATACAATGTTTGCACCAAGCAATGAAGCCTGGGATGCTTTGGATCGTGTACGTATTTCAGAATGGATTTTTTAAAAATGTTTCAAGTGCTTTTGAATTTATGGATATATAAATCCAAGTTATGCAAGGGACGCAGGTGGCACTGTGGTCTAAACCACTGAGCCTTGGGTTTGCTGATCGGAAGGTCAGCGGTTCTAATCCCCGTGACTGGGTGAGCTCCCATTGCTCAGTCCCTGCTCCTCCCAACCTAGCAGTTTGAAAGCACGTCAAAGTGCAAGTAGATAAATAGGTACTGCTCCGGCAGCAAGGTAAACAGCGTTTCCGTGCGCTGCTCTGGTTTTGCCAGAAGCGGCTTAGTCATGCTGGCCACATGAGCCAGAAAAACTGTCTGCAGACAAACGTCGGCTCCCTCAGCCAGTAAAGCGAGATGAGTGCCGCAACCCCAGAGTCGTTCGCGACTGGACTTAACTGTCAGGGGTCCTTTACCTTTACCTTTTAAATCCAAGTTATACAAATTAATTATTGGTGGGGGAAATAGTAACACTCAGCTGCTGAACATAAATTTAAGAAAAACTACCCAATTTTAATGTACCAGAGTTTAGTGTTGCAGGTGTGTGGGGCAGAACATTGGGTTTTTATAATATCCTCCCTCCAGGAGATGTTACCTGTGCTGAAAACTTGGATCATGGATGCTCATATGAACCCTTCACATCTCCAACTCAATATGTACAGAGAAATCAATATGTATGATTTCTCTAATCCTTGCTACAAGGAAAAACCAGGGAGGATTACTATAATATTTCAGGCATATGACTGTGTTGGGGCCCTGTATGCATTTATTTTCCCCTGCCAATGCATACAGAAGGCCCATTTCGAGTTCAGAATGAAGGGCATATCAGACAAGCCTGAAAGAACTGAATGCCTTTAGCCTAAAGGAGGGGCCACATCAACCTACAGTATGATCAACCCTCAGGGGACTATGTGTGAATGTGGGCATGGACATTTTTTAAAAAAATCAAAGGACATCTTTGTGTGGGTCTTGCAAGGCTGTAGGTCAAAACACCTTTCGGTATCACCAAATCACAGGAGGGGACATATAGGTGGGAGTGGTCAGTAAAAAAAACATTTCTTACTATGTGTGTGTGTGTGACAAATCTTGGGGTCACAAAAAAACCTTTTGGCATTGCTTAGGAGTCCCATAGAAGCAATCAAACTTTTAGAAGACATCTAAAGGCAGCCCTGTTTAGGGAAGCTTTTAATGTTTAATAGGTTATTGTATTTTAGTGTTTTGTTGGAAGCAGCCAGAGTGGCTGGGGAAACCCAGCCAGATGGGCAGGGTATAAATAATAAATTATTATTATTATTATTATTATTATTATTATTATTATTATTATTATTATTATTATTATTATTATTATTATTTTATTATCATCATCATCATCATCAAAACATTTATTTTTAAAAAAACTATTTTTATAAAATGACAAATTTGGTTGGAGGGCCTCTTAAAACATACTGGGGAATTTCGCAGCCTGCAGGTTTTCTAGCCCTGATTTAAAGGGTAGAAGATATTGCCAGGTTTACAAATGTATAGGGAGAACCTGGGAGAAAATCCTGCAAATCCTCAGAGGCAGTTTATTTTAATATAGTAATTTAAAATGTACAGACATTTTTGCAACAAACAACCCTTTTATATGGGCCACACAACAATTGGTGTTAGAAAGCTCTAGGTCATCTCGCACTACTGCTCTGGGTGCTGCTGGGCAATGAGAAAAGGAAACACTGAAAGGAGGCATTATTAAACCTAAATCCTGTGCAAGGACTTCCGCTTATGCAACAGGGACTGCCACTCCCCCCATCTCCTCAGATTGGCTCACCGGGGGCAGGTGTCAGGAACAGAGTGTGCAGGGAGGAAATGGGGAATTGTTCTGTCTGGAAGCCAAACTGCTTGCTCTGATAGACCGGGTGCCTTAGCACAATGTTGGATACCACCTGTGTGGTCTTGGGCATCTCGATAACCTTTATTGTCATTGTCCCATACAGAACAATGGAATTGAAAAAATCTACATCAGACATTCAAAAACCAACAAGCCTGCTATCCCAGCTATCCCAGCCTGGTTAACCCCCTAAAAACTCTGATATCCCATAATTAAATACAATATACTCCCACAGAGACTACGTTACATTGTGTTTAAAATAAAAATTCCATTAGGATAAAAACTGTTTCTCAGGCAGCTAGTCCTAGTCTTTATAACCCTGTACCTTCTTCCAGAAGGCAGAAGCTGAAAGAGATCATTTCCGGGGTGCGTACTATCCTGCGCTATCTCTGCCGCTTTCTTATGGCACCTGGAAGCATAGATTTGATCCAAGGTGGGAAGAGTGCACCCAGTTATTCTCTCCGCAGTCTTTACAACCCTGGACAGCATTAGATAGATAATTTATTACGGCCATAGGCCCATATTCAATACATCATACAGCAAAACAGGTATAACAAAATAAAATTAATAAATTAAAATACGTTTAAATCGAATACATCTCAAACCGTGAATTTCTAAATTCCATTAAAATAAGAACAATATAGTGCTTAAAATATCAAATTATCAGTATAAATCAATATTATTTAGGCAAAAGCTGGACAGCATTGCTTTTTCCCTGACCATGCAGCTCCCAAACCACACACACAGACCATAAGTTAATATACTCTCACATTGCCCAGTGGCAGAGGAAGCAGCAACAACACAACTTTGGCTCCCAGGCCACCAAAGTAATACAGTCATACCTCGAATGTCAAACGGAATCCATTCCAGAAGTCCGTTTGACTTCCAAAACATTCAAGAACCAAGGCATGGCTTCTGATTGGATGCAGGAAGCTCCTGCAGCCAATTGGAAGCCATGGAAGCTGCGACAGACGTTCGGGTTCCAAAGAACATTCGCAAACCAGAACACTCACTTCCAGGTTTGCGGCATTCGGGAGCCAAAACATTCAACTCGCAAGGTGTTTGACTTCTGAGGTATGACTGTAAACGTAAGAACCTGACCACAGGCTAAGATCAGGAGGTCAAAGATGAAGGACCAGGATAGGGCTTGATACAACGTAAGAATGTTGGCTGGGGTGACAAATGGCAAGGAGTGCTGAAAATGGCCTTTTGATGCCAGAAAGGCTCTGCAAATTTAGTTGGGTTTGAGGCGCAGAATATGCTGGCTACACAAATAATGTGGAAAAATGTTTGTGTATTAGTGGGTAACATGTAAGGAAAAGCAAAGGGGGATGTGAAAGAAGGCAAGATGTACAAGACTGCATGAATAAATGAATGTTGTAATTCATGGAGCCGCGGTACTTTCAAATGAAAGAAACTTAGAAGCTTAGCAGCTGGATGCTAAATGAAGTACTGTAGCTTGCCAAAGGGAATATCAGCATGAAAAAAACATTAGAAAAGATTATTTCACTTGTAGCAGAGTAATCTGGTGTATATCAAGCTGACTGGGATGATGGCCATGGAAAGTCTAACTGAATCTCTTCCCCTAGGAAATCCACGAAGGCCTGATTGAAAATGTAAACATTGAACTGTACAATGCCCTCCATAACCACATGGTGAACAAGCGCATGTTGACAAAGGACCTCAGGAATGGCATGGATCTGGTGTCTATGTACGACAACCAAAAACTGCATATAAATCACTACCCCAATGGTGTAAGTCTGTTTAGTTATTCTTTTTCTTATATAGTACCATGAACTTTAGCCCCTGGAATAGAGGACATTGTAATGTTGCATGTGATATTTATGTTATAAATGTGGCTCTAAACTTGGAAAGAGCTGTAAACTTCAACTTTCTAGATAGAATTTCATTTTTATAGGTGTTTGGTGGGATCCAGAGATGCAGCACGATTCTATGCATGTTAGATGTTTAGTCGTTTAGTCATGTCCGACTCTTTGTGACTCCATGGACCAGAGCACGCCAGGCACTCCTGTTTTCCACTGCCTCCCACAGTTTGGTCAAAGTTGTCTTTGTCCATGGAGTTCTCTTGGCAGGGATACTGGAATGGCTTGCCGGTTCCTGCTCCAGGTGGATCATGTTTGGTCAAAACTCTCCACTATGACCTGTCCATCTTGGGTGGCCCTGCACGGCATAGCTCATAGCTTCTCTGAGTTATTCAAGCCCCTTCGCCATGGCAAGGCAGTGATCGATGAAGGCAGTGATCCATGCATGTTTACTCAGAAGTAAGTCCCAGTGGGGCATACTCCCAGGGAAGTGGTAAAGGATTGCAGCTTCAGTTAGTTGACCTAAGGTCCTGCTGCAGTCAAGTGAGACATGGCTATTTATTTATTCTTATTAGTTATATGTCATTTTTTAATCAATGATTTCAAGGCACTTTACAAAAACCAAAGATGTACCAAACTAGCAGCAGGTTAAAAACAATGTCTAAGTTTAACACTAACACAGTGTTAAATTTTGCTCTGTATGTTCACCTTAAAGAATTTAAAAACATTATTGCTACCAAATATAGGACATGAAATGTATCTGGTACAAGTTTCATTGCAATGTGTGTTCTAGCTAGATTCTTTCCAGAATGTTTTATAGGAGACATCTCATCACACATCCCATAAAGGTGCTAGAAGAATAAAGCAATGTGTGACGCTTTCTCGATAATCTTCTGGTTGCCAGCGAGTTCTGTGCTTAATATTCTCTGGCATCATTCTTCAAATGCAGGTTGTTACGGTTAACTGCGCTAGAATCATCCATGGTAACCAAATTGCTACAAATGGTGTTGTGCATGTCATCGACCGTGTGCTGACCCCTGTTGGAAATACCATTCAAGACTACCTTGACGTGGAAGACGATCTTTCATCTCTCAGAGTAAGCTTACCTTCGTAATTATGAACGTCCATTAGCCTTTAGCCTTGATAGTTGCTGCATCCTGATTTAAGCACACATCTAAACACAGTTAGCTTTTTGGTTTTAGCTTTTGTGTTGGACACCTGCCTGCTATTTTTCCATGTTAAAAACTTCTTTATAAAGAAACCCTTCTTCCCCAGTCTCTTCTGGCTTCTCTCTCCGTGTTCTGCCCTCCCAGCTCCCATTCCATGGCCACTGCTGTTGTGCAAATCCTGGATTGGCAGGAGCCACTACAAATACTCCAATGGGAGCTGTGCTACGGCAGCCTTAATTTTATTTATATATACACACACACTGGGACATGAGTGGCACTGTGGGTTAAACCACAGAGCCTAGGACTTGCCGATCAGAAGGTTGGCAGTTCGAATCCCCACGACTGGGTGAGCTCCTGTTGCTTGGTCCCTGCTCCAAAGCACGTCAAAGTGTAAGTAGATAAATAGGTACCACTCTGGCGGGAAGCTAAACGGCGTTTCCATGCACTGCTCTGGTTCACCAGAAGCGGCTTAGTCATGCTGGCCACATGACCCAGAAGCTGTACGCCGGCTCCCTCGGCCAATAAAGTGAGATGAGCACCGCAACCCCAGAGTCGGCCACGACTGGACCTAATGGTCAGGGGTCCCTTTACCTTTTATACACACACACACCAAAAAAATACATGTAAATATAATATATGTATTTGGCTTTCTAGCTAATTGTTGAGTAGCCAAATGAGCACATGGGGTAGGGGAAGCTTCTTTGCAATGCAGGCATGTAAGTGTTGCTACTTTTGTGAGTATATATCTAGGAAAAACAACTCTATAATTCTTACATTATTATGAGTTGCCCAATCCACTGACTATGAAAAAATCCTGGTCTTAAGTGGCCATTGGAAGAGTATTACCGCACTCGGCTCATTTAAAATATTGCTTTTCTGTACCTAAAATATCAAGGTGCTTAATAACGGCATCTCTTTCTTCCCAAGACTGCTGCCATGGCATCAGATGTGATGGAAACTCTTGGGAAGCCTGGGCAATACACGCTATTTGCTCCTACCAACGAAGCTTTTGAAAAACTTCCACGTGGAGTCTTAAACAGGATTATGAACGACAAGGTGGCAGCTAAAGGTATTTCTGTAAAGTTGATGTTGTGGAAAAAGAAAAAGAGACAATCCATTTCACAGCTTTGGAAAGCAATAGTTAAGAACATGATATGTCTCTCACCATGTTAGACCATTTGCTGTAAATAAGTGTGACAAAATTGTCCATGTGCAATTATTTTGAATCCAGCTCTGTTCCAGGAGGCATGACAACTGCCTCTAATAAATGAGATAAGTTAGAGTTGCCACATGTTGCGATTTTGCCCAAAAAGCTCAACAACGTTTCTGTCTGGATTGTCACTGTTTGAAATATGGCAACCCTAGAAAAGGAATAAATAGCTGTTGAATCTGCCGTGTTTGTAGGGGAGCCTGGAGTATTGCCCTCCCATTTGCAGCAGCACAACCCAACACATTCTTCAGATTCTTCCTCTTCAAAACTCAGGGCTCATTCCCACTTTTGCTTGACCAGTATTTTGGTCGTATTGTGTACCGATGAATTCCCCAGCTTTTCTCGCTGTTCCGCAGCTGTGCCTTGCGAAAATCCAATTTTACCTGCTGAAATGAACCTTATCGGATGTGCAAAAAAATCCAAAGGGAGATTTTGCTCAGCCAATCTTCAATTCAGCGGGCGAGATCGGATTTCCGCAAGGCACAGCTGTGGAAAAAATGAGAAAAGCTCTCAGAACTGGGGGGGGGGGGAGGTTGTTGGTATACAATACAATCAAAGTCAAGTGAAAGTATGGATGAACCCATTGAGGAGGAGGACCCCCCCATAGGGTGGGAATTTCTGCTACTTATTCTCCTTTCATTACCTTTCTGCAAGTTGTTCCCAAACTATCAGTGTCATCAGTGTCTTGCATCTGCAGCTCATCTCATAAATGTACAGTGGTACCTTGGGTTACATACGCTTCAGGTTACATACGCTTCAGGTTACAGACTCCACTAACCCAGAAATAGTACCTTGGGTTAAGAACTTTGCTTCAGGATGAGAACAGAAGTTGTGCTCCGGCGGCGGCAGGAGGCCCCATTAGCTAAAGTGGTGCTTCAGGTTAAGAACAGTTTCAGGTTAAGAATGGACCTCTGGAACGAATTAAGTACTTAACCCGAGGTACCACTGTATTTCCATTAGCCCATCGCTGCATAATGTGTAAGCCTGTAAGGAGTTTGAAATAAGTTACCAGGTAAATGATGATTCGCTGGAAAAGACCCTGATGTTGGGAAAGATTGAGGGCACAAGGAGAAAGGGAAGACAGAGGATGAGATAGTTGGACAGTGTTCTCGAAGCTACCAGCATGAGTTTGACCAAACTGCGGGAGGCAGGGGAAGACAGAAGTGCCTGCCGTGCTCTGGTCCAGGGGGTCACGAAGAGTCGGACACGACTAAACGACTAAACAACAAACAACAACAAATGATGATTGGATGGGTGGCTTCTCCTTGTCTTCCCACATCTTTTCTAACATTATGGGTATCTGAAAAACTGTACCTAGAACACATGTGGTCAGCTTCAGCTTACTTAGAAAGACAACCTTTCATACATGCCCTTTTAAGGAAAATAATAGCAGCAATGAGACATTAATGTTCACAACAGCTTCAGCTCTTGAATATGCCTTATGTATCATTATGCTTTGAGCAGATGAAACTGAGAAAGCTGTAACAGCACCTTTCAGTGTAATTCGTGCGACCGCTGAGGATACAAAACCTAACCAACTAAGCTCTAGTAAATGAAACTTCCTGCATTTGAAATGTGCTCAGAACTACTCAAATGGTATACTTTTGTATCCCATAAACATTCTATAAAAGAAAAGGGAAGTCCCATTTGAATCTTTACAGCTAATGGTTACTGCAAGTTACAGCTTGCATCTGTTCTTCTCATTAAGAAAGGGCAGTTGATACATAGACAGTGTAGGAGTAAGAATTTTCCCTGCTTCATATGTCAAAGAAAAAAGAAAGGGAGGATCTCGAGGGAGTCGTGCTCAGCTTTAGCAACAGGATATCTGGAAGTGCTCACTAGAAACCATCTCTCAAATGCTATCTTCCTCCTATAAGCTTACGACAATCTCATTTGACTGAAAATAACATTTCTGCTCCAATTGTTTTAATCATGTCATAACCTTCACCTTCCCCTGGCGTCTAACTATGTATGTGTAATTTCTTTGTTTATTTGGTGCAGTTGCATGTTGCCCCATAACACAAAGTTTTCTGGGCAGCTTATAATAATACAGTGGTACCTTGGTTCTCAAACTTAATCCGTTCCAGAAGTCCGTTCCAAAACCAAAACGTTCCAAAACCAAGGCACACTTTCCCATAGACAGTAATGCAAACTGAATTAATCCGTTCCAGACTTTTAAAAACAATCCCTAAAACAGCAATTTAACATGAATTTTACTATCTAACGAGGCCACTGATCCTAAAAATGAAAGCAATAATCAATGTACTGTACTATAAAATAAATAAGACAATATTGTAGATTATAAAAATTAAAATTATTTTTTGTTTCTTACCTGCTCTGATGATAGTCTTTGTTTGGATGGGGGGCTTTTATCCATTTCCACAGTCACACAGTCAATCAATCTGAACTGGGTTCCACACAGTCACAAAAACAATTTACTCGAAAAAGCCTCAAAAACAAAAATGCAAAATTAATAGCAAAAACAAAAGTGCCATACTTAATCAGTTCCAGAAGTTCATTTGACTTCCAAAATGTTCAAAAACCAGGGCACAGCTTCTGATTGGTGCAGGTGCCCCGGAAACAACAGCCAACAGCTGCATCGAATGTTCAGCTTCCGAAAAAAGTTTGAAAACCGAACTTCCGGGTTTTTGGAGTTTGAGAACCAAAGCATTTGAGAACCAAGGCGTTTGAGAACCAAGGTACCACTGTAATAATAATAATAAAACCTTGAAACTAAAAAATAAGCAACTCAGGATCGCAATACCTCAAGGACTGCCTCTCTCCATATGAACAGGCCTTTTCTGCAGTGGCTCCCCATTTGTGGAATGCTCTCCCCAGGGAGGCTCGCCTGGCGCCTTCACCTTTAGGTGCCTGGCAAAAATGTTCCTCTTCAACCAGGCCTTTGGTTGATTGACATCCGATGACCTTTTAAATGAGTTGTGGGAGGGAGAATTATTGGTTTGCTGCTGCTGTTGTTATTTTTACTACAAATTTTATGTTGTGAAGCGCCCTGAGATCTGTGGATGAAGGGTGTTAATTCATATTTAATAAAGAATAATACACCATAGCAGCATTGGGATGCTGGTGGTGCAGTGGGTTAAACCACATAGCCTAGGACTTGCTGATCAGAAGGATGGCAGTTCGAATCCCTGCGACGGGGTGAGCTCCCGTTGTTCGGTCCCTGCTCCTGGCAACCTAGCAGTTCGAAAGCACGTCAGAGTGCAAGTAGATAAATAGGTACCACTCTGGCGGGAAGGTAAACGGTGTTTCTGTGCGCTGTTCTGGTTTGCCAGAAGCGGCTTAGTCATGCTGGCCACATGACCCGGAAGCTGTACGCCGGCTCCCTCGGCCAATAAAGCGAGATGAGCGCCGCAACCGCAGAGTCGGTCACGACTAGACCTAATGGTCAGGGGTCTCTTTACCTTTTTATAGCAGCATTAAAATCAAAACCAAATAAATGCAACAACAAAAAGAGCACAATTGTCCCAAAATTATAAACTCAGAGATCCAGGTTACCTAAGTTGCTTTGAAGGCCTGGGTAAACAGAAAGGTTTGCCTGACCAAAAATATGGTGTCAGGCAAACTTTTCTGAGAAGACAAATCCATACCTGGGGTGAGGCTAACAAAAAGGTTGTATCGCTCATAATTACCTTCCTGACTTAACCAGGAGCAGGATTTCTTAAGCTTCAAGAAGGTACATTTGGAAGGAAGTGGTCTTTCAAGAAACCTGGTATTTCAAGTAAGACATCAGTTTAGAACTCTCTGAGGAGAAAGCAACCTCTCCCAGGAGAATTCTCTAGCAGAGCCATTTCCAAATCAAATTGAGGGGTTTTTGACCATGACCAAAGCACTGTCCCTGATAAAAAAGGAAATTTCTGCTAAGGAAGGGAAACTACAAAGTCAGATGTTTAAGTTAGAGAAGTGCCTTGGCAGTTTACCTAGGCATCAGGTCTAGTTGTTGGTCTGGCTGTCGATTTTATAACTCACTCCAGTTGGTTTTTTACCTCAGAGGGACCATGCGCCTGTGAAAGATTGGCAGGAAAAGTCTGGAAATGCCTTTAGCCTTACCGCTTCTCTCTTAACACCTTTGCCGCATGCCAGCTGAGAACCGTCTTACCGGGAGGGAATTCCCAACTGGCCTGTTAGATCAATTACCCCACTTGGCACCGCAGAAAATGCTGCATAAAAGGGGGGGAAGAGTGAAGCTTTCTTTTCCATGTTATCACAGTGCACCAGAAGCACACTGATATTTTAAAGAAAAAAGAGGGAGTAGCTTCACACTAAAATAGGTAGATGTGGTTGGCGGACAAAATTGATTCTATAGTTACTGACTGACTGGCCACTAGCCTATTTTGTCCATCGAAAAGGAATAAGTTGGGGAGCACAAAGAGAAATGTCACCATTTTTTGGTGTGTGTGTGTTTTTTAGGGCTGCCTCTATTGTGAGGCAGATCTAGGTGTCAATTAGTGTGCTTATTACATTTTTACAATTGCAGGGGGAATTTGAACTTCCTTCCTCAAGTACTAAAATATCTTAGATCATCGCTGTCTTTTAAGTGCACTGTAAATAAAAGTTCAGGTCAAATATTGGTCTCCAATTCACATTTTAAATTTAGGGATCATATTATTTGATTAAGGGCTCATGAGTTTTGCAGTCATGATAGATGTAATAACCTCTTATTATAATCCAGAGCTATTATTATGTTATGATAGTGGCAACGGTTAGAATAGTTTCAACAGCCTTGCTGAGAGACAACCAAGTTTAAAATTCCCTACTATAGGTCTCCCTGTTCAAAGAACCTTATTAGACTGGCTCCCTCACAGTGTTCCAGAAACTGGACGAAGACTTGTTATGCCACACAGGGGCTAGTGGGGTTGCTGCATATTGCTTTCTCCTGTGGCTTCTGCTTTTGAATTCAGATGCTGAGTTCATCATAGTATGTTTGGGCTGTGACAGCTCATTAGGAGAACTGCATTGCTACTTGGGAAACCTGAGGTATGAACGTGTAGGGCATGGGTAGGCAAACTAAGAACCGGGGGCTGGATCCGACCCAATGGCCTTCTCAATCTAGCCCGCGGACTGTTGGGGAATCAGCGTGTTTTTACATGAGTAGAATGTGTCATTTTATTTAAAATGTATCTCTGGGTTATTTGTGGGGCATAGGAATTTGTTCATTTCCCACCCCAAAAAATATAGTCCGGCCCTCACAAGGTCTGAGGGACAGCGGACCGGCCCCCTGCTGAAAAAGTTTGCTGACCCCTAGTGTAGGGTTATTGGCCAAATGCGATTGGGTTTGAGATTCATGCATAACATAGTAGAATCACAGATTCATAGAACTGTAGAGCTGGAAGAGACCCCAAGGATCATCTAGTCCAACCCCCTGCAATGCAGGAATGGCTAAGAGATTGATATGTGAAACCAGCACCGTTCTGGCAGCTCGGTATGAACTGTCTGAAATAAGTGGCAACTTTTGCCTCTCCCTCTGCCCCCCTCCCACAAACAGCAAGTTACTGATTCATGTCACATATTGCCACCAGAGAGATAATGTACAAGGTTGGGTTTTTTTAATGAAACAGTTTAAATGTATGTTCTAAATATCCCTAGCTATATGTGCTATTTAATGGTTTTGCTATTTTTCTGCTCATGATTTTGATTCTAATGTAGGTGTAATAAGTTGCAAGGTACAAAATAAAATTCACAAAGGGCTAAGCCCTTGTCCAAAGGCATATGATGCTTGTAAAAGTCTTGTTCAAGTGCAGTCCACACTCGCTTTTCTAGCTGGAACAACCACATAGCAAATGTTTCAATATGGGTACTACTAAAGGTGTGTGGGAATCTCTCTTTCCCCCTAAATAGTTAAGAACATTTCTAGTGGAAATGAATGTCAAAAGCAAAACTCATTACATTAACTGTTTATAATGGCATTGTATTTTCTAAAACGTATCAGTTTTAGATGGCTGCAGCATCGCCTCAGGTTTCATTTGAGTCCTTTCTGTTCTTCCCCCTGTTTAGCTCTGATGAAGTTCCACATTCTGAATACTCTCCAGTGTTCTGAAGCCATCATGAGTGGAGGTGTCTACGAGACCTTGGAAGGCAATACTGTCGAAGTTGGCTGTGATGGCGAAAGCTTGACAATCAATGGCGTCAAAATGGTGAAGCGAAAAGACATTGTGACAAGCAATGGTGTCATTCATCTAGTAGACCAAGTGCTTATTCCTGACTCCGGTGAGTCTTCTTCTTCTTTGGCGATCACTCGTAGCCGAGTAAGAATGTCTTCCTTAAACACGGTTTTAACAGTGAGTCCATAAGTGACTGTGGAGGCCAATTCTGGATCCTTCCACAGTGGGGACATAGGTTTCTGGGCGGGAGTTGGTCACAGTGAGGGTTTGCCAAGCGTGCCTTCCTCTTAGCACATTTCTCCCTTTCTTCATGAGTTCAAGTGTCTTCAAAGCCCATGACACCTTTGGTAAAGGCTGTTCTCCAACTGGAGCGCTCGCAGGCCAGTGTTTCCCAGTTGTCTGTGTTTATGCTACATTTTTAAAGATTTGCCTTGAGAGTGACACACAGGCGACTTCCAATCCTATGCACTTTCTCTAATAGTAACTGACCCCTGGAATAGATAGGCAGGTAGTCTCAACTAATTGTCTCTTTTGAAGAAGTAACCCATTTATGAACTCTATGGATATTCCTTGTGTATCCTTTTAAAAATATTTGTCTGTTTGGCAAGAGTTTTGGAGCGAAACCTAATGCTTGTCCACCCATTTCTTCTTCAATTTCAGCTAAGCAAGTTATAGAGCTTGCTGGTCCTCAACAAACCACCTTCAAAGACCTGGTGTCTCAGGTTGGCTTGGCCGCAGCTTTAAAGCCAGAGGAGGAATATACCTTGCTAGCTCCAGTGAATGGGGCTTTCTCCGGTAGGTAGACCGACAGACTTGGTGGCACTAAAAATAACTCTTAAGAGATATCTTAAATATCTTCTTCAACAACTTTGTGAGGAAGTCCAACATGAGAGAGTTGAAACTACTTACAATCACTGAAACTGAAATCCCCTTGATAGATTTAGGATGCTCAGACTCTACAAATAAGTCTTGATCAATACAAGAAGATAGCTCTGTGAGACCTGTTGCTGGAAGTCCATGGGACCTCCATGGCTAGGAGTGAGTGCCTGGTAGTTCCAGCTATGGTTGCTTCACTGTCATGGGACGTGGTGGCACTGTGGTCTAAACCACTGAGCCTCTTGGGCTTGCCGATCAGAAGGTCGGCGATTCAAATCCCCACGACAGGGTGAGCTCCTGTTGCTCTGTCCCAGCTCCTGCCAACCTAGCAGTTCAAAAGCATCCCAGTACGAGTAGATAAATAGGTACTGCTGTGGCAGGAAGGTAAACAGCTCTGTGTGCTCTGGTTTCCATCATGGTGTTCTGTTGCACCAGAAGTGGTTTAGTCATGCTGGCCACATGACCCGGAAAGCTGTCTGTGGACAAACGCCAGCTCCCTCAGCCTGAAAGTGAGATGAGTGCTGCAACCCCATAGTTGCCTTTGACTGGACTTCACCATCCAGGGGTCCTTTACCTTTACCTTTCATGGCTTCAGAGGGAGAGGCATTCCTGAGGAGCCAGTCTTATCAACTGCTGGTGGAAGCACAAATGCTGGAGGAGGAGAGTTGTTGCTCTGTTCTTTGATGCACACACATACCGTATTTTTCGCCCTATAGGACGCACTTTTCCCCCTCCAAAAATGAAGGGGAAATGTGTGTGCGTCCTATGGGGCGAATGCAGGCTTTCGCTGAAGCCTGGAGAGCGAGAGGCGTCCGTGCGCACCGACACCTCTCACTCTCCAGGCTCCAGGAAGCTATCCGCAAGCCTTGCGCGCCGGGGGAACTCCCCCCGGGCACGCAAGGCTTGCGGGCAGCAGCCTGCAGCGTGGAGCACGGGGCGCCCTCGGAGGACGCCCGTGCTTCGCGCAGGTGTCCGCAGCCTACCGCCCGGTGGGCAGGGCGCCCTGAAGCAGAGCGCCCCACACGCCGGACAGACATCCGCAGTGTGGGGAGCGCTGCAGGACTTCCCCGCAGGGCTCCCCACGCTGCGGATAGCAGCCTGCTGCCCGGCGCGTGGGGCACCCTGAAGCAGAGCGCCCCTCGCGCCGGGCAGACATCGGCCAGCCCCACAAGCTCGGGGGACAGCGGGGAGGCACAGCGCCTGCAAAATTAATGAATGTTAGAATGATGTTGGACAGAAATTAAGTGGTTACCAGCTGTAATGTAAAGGTTGAACAACAAGCTAAAATAAGTTATATTAAGTTACAATAAGGATTTGCTGAATTAAGAATTTGAACTGGAATACAAAAGGGGGAGGTGAGACGAGGTCCGGGGTATAAGGTAATGGAAATAAGTAATGGGAATTATATTTGTTTTGTTTTGTTTTAATTGTTTATTTTTGCATTTTTGATATTTTTTGTGCATTATTTGTTTTCTGTTGTTTTTCTTTTTGTATTAAATTGGAAAATCTTAATAAATATCTTTTAAAAAAAGGGGGGAGGTGCAGCGCCGCCACCCCAGTATTCCCCAACCTGGTTTTGGGGGGGAAATAAAGGGGGAAAATTCCTTTATTCCCCCCCCAAAAAAAGTAGGTGCGTCCTTTGGGACGAAAAATACGGTATATATGCACCAAGACTGGCCTGGCTGAGTTGTCATTACTACAGCCTGTGAGGACTGTAACAGTTAACTCAAATTCCTGGTATGGAAGTGTCTGGACTTGCTTTAAAAAGTGTAAGAGCAATCCCCCACAATTCCCAATTATGTCTATGACTAAACCATATCCACATCCAAGCTTGGAGCTTGGAGAGGCTCCAGATGGGTACAAATATGGGATAATGAGGCTTGTCTTGACCAAGAGAAAAGACTGTCACTGCATCCCAACCTACTACTGCCATCACTGTGCCAGAGACATAGTTAAAGGACCTGCCTCCACACAGTCTTTCTCCGCACCTATGCATTTATTTGACCACTCAAATAGTTCTTCATGCATCTGAATTCAGTGGAGGACAGTGCATCATGCAAGCTACTGCATGCTTTAAAGGTAAAGGGTAAAGGGACCCCTGACCATTAGGTCCAGTCGTGCCTGACTCTGGGATTGTGGCGCTCATCTCGCTTTATTGGCCGAGGGAGCCGGCGTACAGTTTCTGGGTCATGTGGCCAGCATGACTAAGCCGCTTCTGGCAAACCAGAGCAGCACACGGAAATGCCGTTTACCTTCCCGCTGGAGTGGTACCTATTTATCTACTTTGACGTGCTTTCGAACTGCTAGGTGGGCAGGAGCAGGGACCGAGCAACGGGAGCTCACCCCATCAAGGGGATTTGAACTGCCGACCTTCTGATCGGCAAGCCCTAGGCTCTGTGGTTTAACCCACAGCACCACCCAGGTCCCCACTGCATGTTTTAAAAAGAGCCAATTGTTGTTTTTGGGGTAAATAACAGATATGAAAGAATGAAGCCAAAGCTGAATGGAGGTGAATATCATTTCCCATTATATCTGAGATTGTATGTAAAGCTACATGAACAAAACCTAATTTAGGCATTATGTTCTATCCAAACTGTTAGATGACGTCTTAACTACGGACCAGAGGGTCCTCAGATTGATTCTGCAGAATCACATTTTGAAAGTGAAAATTGGCCTGAATGACCTCTACAATGGACAGTTCTTGGAGACACTGGGAGGAAAGAAGCTCAGAGTATTTGTGTATCGTACAGTAAGTGAATTTTAAAACTCGGGAAACATTTATGACAGCAAAAGATTGCAATGTGTGGGAACTGCTGGAAAAGAGATAGGGTTCTCCACTACACTATTAAGTTACTTCACTGCGCCTTATTAAAAAAAAGAATTCATGTAATTCTTGGACCCCAGAGTTAAATCTGGAATCCTTGCTAAACCATCTCCAACAATTCTATAGTTAAATATGTGACTGTGCTAGGAACCTGGCAGGTACCGGTTTTGAAAGGTATTCTTTACACAGTACAGTCGTACCTTGGAAGTCAAACGGAATCCATTTTGAAGTCCGTTCAACTTCCAAAACATTCGAAAAACAAAGTGCGGCTTCTGATTGGCTGCAAGAAGCTCCTGCAGCCAACTGGCAGCCGTGGAAGCCCTGTTGAACATTCAGCTTCCAAACATCATTTGAAAACCGGAACACTCACTTCGATCGTTCGGGAGCCAATTTGTTCAGGAGCCAAGGCATTCAAGATCTATATGACTGTATAGTTTTCAATATTTACAGTTGGAGAGAGCCAATGCCCTTTGTGAATAAGAGTAAATTATGTTGCCCCGTTTTAACAGAAATTGGATTTTACCATGGAAATCCAGTAGCCAAAGTTGCCCAGTGATTTTCCCTGCTCTGCTTATGTTCTTAGTGTTCCTTTGATTTAAAGTGGGGCAGGAACAAGCTCTAAAGAGCCAGGATCTGAAATGTATTTCTTCTGTATCTGAAGATAAATCTTATAATGAGTCCATTGTTTCATCTCCCCAGTGTTTCTGGTTAGCAATCTTGTCCATGAGCTTTTGGCAGTGTGTGGCCTTTGGGAAAGAAGGATTGTATACGGTTTTACAGAGAGGTGTAGTGAATTATTCACAGTTGTGCTTTTTAATGATGTCTAGCTGGGAGATTGACAGCAGCTGGGAAAATGCATGATTTAAAGCAAGAATCTTGGGACCCACGACCCACTTTTAACCCCAAAATGCATTTGGGGGCCCATTTCTTAGTCTTTTACCATATATTTGCATTTGGGGACCCATTTCTTAGTCTTTTACCATATATTTGCATAGTGGTAGTGCTATGTGTGAGAGCCAGTGTGGTGTAGTGGTTAAGAGTGGTAGACTCGTAATCTGGGGAACCAGGTTCGCGTCTCCGCTCCTCCACATGCAGCTGCTGGGTCTCTCAGCCTCACTCACCTCACAGAGTGTTTGTTGTGGGGGAGGAAGGGAAAGGAGAATGCTAGCCGCTTTGAGACTCCTTCGGGTAGTGATAAAGCGGGATATCAAATCCAAACTCTTCTTCTTCTTCTCCTGTTGTGCCCCACCTTGGACAGGCTGTGTCTTGCTAGTGGGTCCCAATCCACCAGTTGAAGACCAGTGATTTAACAAATTAGAAGAATAAGATTGGAAGGCAGTTCCATGTGTTGAGTACATCAATGGAAAAAAAATGATTTCAGAGAGCAAGAGTTAATGCCAGCAATCAAATTGACTTGTTGGAAAGGTGACTAGTGAGCCCAATGCTCCTGAGAATCTGAGAACTGAGGCTTTAAACTTGGAAATGGGTTGCCATTAGGGAAGGGGAAGAAACATGATTCATCTTACATTTAAAGGCCAGCCTACCTTACTAGCTGTTTCCCAAACAATACATGAGGCAAAGTAGAGTAATCCTTAAAAATTCACACTTTTATGAATTTTGCAGTATAGTTCTCCAGCTGAGTAATGTCAAAAACATGTATGCTAGGCTAACGTTGGGTATACAAAAGTATGCATTAAGAGAATTGTTATGCAAAAAAAATGTGTATATTTGGGGAAATTGCATACAATAATGTGTATGTTAGGAGTTCTTCACACTGAAATTCTGGTGTACAGTGGTATCTCAGGTTACAAACGCTTCAGGTTACAAACACTTCAGGTTACAGACTCTGCTAACCTGGAAGTAGTATTAAGTTAAGAACTTAACTTCAGGATGAGAACAGAAATTGTGCAGCAGTGGCGCGGCGGCAGTGGGAGGCCCCATTAGCTAAAGTGGTGCTTCAGGTTAAGAACAGTTTCAGGTTAAGAACGGACCTCCAGAACGAATAAAGTACGTAACCAGAGGTACTACTGTATTTTCATGTGGATAATAATAATCACAGACTGATGGGGAAATCAGTAAGAACTGAATTTAAGATTGGAAAAATGAGAACTTGTAAAATTTGCCCATCTCTAGTGGCCTAGCCTGAACCATGAGAGCTGTTCCTTTGCTAGTTGTACTTTAAAGAACGGTACCGAAAGCGAAATCTTTCCAGATTCAGTTTCTCCCATCAATCCAAGTGTTTGATGGGAAAGGCTATCTGGGGAGAAAGTGAGCCTTAAAAGGGAAGGAGATCTTTCAGGATATCTCAACCCTGGGAGTAATCTGAGCCAGAGTGCAAAATTTGGGTTCTGAGAATGTTTGAAGACCATTTAGATACTTTTAAAACTGTTTCCTGTTTCTGCCTTGGATTTCTTCATATCCATCCAGCGTAGCTTGTAAACACATTTGGGGAGAACGGTATATTTCAAATACAAACAAATGGCTGGCTTTAAGTAAAAAAAAATTTAAAACATTTCTGTGGTTTCTCCATAGCCACAGTAGGAAAATGTTCCTTCACATTCGCTCCCCTTCTTCCCTTGAAAAGTTGCACAAGAGCTCAAAGTTTTGTGGACCAAAGCAAACTTCTTGGTCCCATGCACACATGATCAGTAAGAGATTCTCTTTCCACTCCATCCATCTAGAAAAAAGCTGTGCCATTCGTTGCTATACTGCACATTTTGTACAGCCAGCAGGGAACATTGGTTCCTGAAAAGAGCAGAAATTAAGCACCCGCAAGAGAACTGGGTGAACTACATTTTATATAGCACAAAAGTTTGGAGAAGTTGCATAATCCAGAGCTTGTTTAATATGTTTACCCACAAGGCTGCATTTTGTGATACTTCTGTTTATTTTTTCATTACTAGGCTGTATGTGTTGAGAATTCATGCATGGTTCGAGGAAGCAAAGAGGGAAGAAATGGATTTATCCACATTTTCAGGGAATTAATTGATCCAGCAGAGAAAACTCTACATGAAGTATTGAGATCGGATAAACGATTCAGGTAAACTATGATTTTTAACCGTATCAAAACTCCCTCCCCCCCCCCAGCAAACTAAACAGAAAGATGAGATTTCAGTTATACACGCTGATACTGAGTGATGTTGAGAATCATTCTTTTAAAAATTCCCACCCTCAGTTTAACTGTTGTTGTTGTTTTAGGCTTGGAGTGAAAATGATCTAAAAGGACAATAAAATCCATAAAGTATCGTGAGTGGATGACTCTTGTCACCAGTTTTAGTGAATAGCCTGCCATCTGTAATTAGAGGTTTGGGGGATCATAAAATGAAACGATTATTTTAATACTTAGTAATTTAAAAAGCAAACAGTGGCTCATAAGTCCACAATGAAATTTTAAAAGAAAAGCTGGGGCTAGATCCCAGGGAATCCTCCAAACCTTTCAGACAATAGATAGATGATAGATAGGTGATAGATAGATGATAGATAGATAGATGATAGATAGATGATAGATAGATAGATGATAGATAGATGATAGATGATAGATAGATAGATAGATAGATAGATAGATAGATGATAGATAGTTAGATAGATAGATGATAGATGATAAATTCAGTGTTTCCCAACCTTGTGCCTCCAGATGTTTTTGGCCTACAACTCCCATCATCCCTAGCTAGCAAGACCAGTGGTCAGGGATGATGGGAGTTGTAGGCCAAAAACATCTGGAGGCACAAGGTTGGGAAACACTGAAATAGATGATAGATGATAGATAGATGATAGATGATGATAGATAGATAGATAGATAGATAGATAGATAGATAGATAGATGATAGATAGATAGATGATAGATAGATAGATAGATAGATAGATAGATAGATAGATAGAGATAGATAGATAGATAGATAGATAGATAGATAGATAGACAGACAGATAGACAGATAGATAGATGATAGAATCTTTATTTGCATCAGCCACAAGCCATAGCAAAGGAATCAAATACAATAAAGTTCAGACCACAGTTGGAAGGGAGAATTCCAGTTCTAATGCTGTATTGATAGGAGAAGCAGCATCTGTGCCAATTTTCCTTTTGAGTAGCGCAAAGATACAGGAACTGTCTTGGTACTTGCATTTTGGAGTTCTAAATATATACTACCTCTAAATGTACTTTGGCAGATATATTGCATATGCATGCGAATGTCAACTATTATCATGATCAAGTCCACGAAGCTGGAGGCAAGACTGCAAAATATTTTTTAAAAAAACAACAACTATAATGTTCTCCAGGAAAAAAATCTGACTAGGAGAATGAATCATTTATTGCTTTCCACATTTTCCAGCCAGAAATGTCGGAGGGTATATCAGAAAAAGAGAGTACTATATTTTCACCGCCTTGCTGTTTGTATCTTCTTGCTGGTTGCTCCTATCCCAGCATGCTTGTGGTGCTTTTTCTTTCTTTAAATTCAAGGAAAAGAGGGAAAAGATGAAAAGCAGCAGCCTTGCTGTTTATGTCTGAAACATCCCAGTAGAATTCAGTCACGTACATTGCCTAAATATAGCCAATATAGCACCTTCTAGATGTTGTTGGACTATCACTACCAGAATCCCTGAAAGTTGGTCATTCTGGCAGGGCCCGATGGGAATTGGAGTCCTACAACAAACTGAGGACACCATATTGGTGACCTCCCATCTGGACTGCTGTAATGAGCTGTATGTGTGGCTGCCTTTGAAGATGGTCTGGAGCTGGAGCTAATGTGGAATGTGGTTTCTATACTGGTAATGGAGGCAGAACAAAGGGACGTGTCACCAGACCTGAATGTATTGCACTGACTGCCAGTGAGCTACTGGGTTCAATTCAAGGGGTTATTATTAGCATAAAGGTAAAGGACCCCTGACAGTTAAGTCCAGTCGCAAACAACTCTGGAGTTGCAGCGCTCATCTCGCTTTACTGGCCGAGGGAGCTGGTGTTTGTCTGGATTTATCTGGGTCATGTGGCCAGCATGACTAAGCCGCTTTCTGGCGAACCAGAGCAGCACACGTAAACACCGTTTACCTTCCCGCCGGAGCGGTACCTATTTATCTACTTGCACTTTGACGTGCTTTCGAACTGCTAGGTGAACAGGAGCAGGGACAGAGCACCAGAAGCTCACCCCGTCGCAGGGATTCGAACCGCCGACCTTCCGATCGGCAAGCCCTAGGCTCAGTGGTTTAGACCACAGCACCACCCACACCCCTTATTATTAGCATACAGAGCTCTAAATGTTTTGGGACTCAAGCAGCAACTTACCTAGTGTCAACCATCTCAGACCCTACAATTGGCAGGTGGTTCCTTGGTGGCGTTGCCACCACCGGGAGCTTCCTAGTTGGCGTTGACCCATGACAGGACTTTCTTGTGGCAATTCCCCGTTTGTGGAATACCATTCCTGGTGAAGTACGCCTTGTTTCCTTCATTACTGACTTCCAGGAGGAATTCAGAAATATCACTGTTTATCCAGGCATTGATGGCTGAAAGACAGTGTTCCTGGCAATCCCTGAAATCACTAGTTGCGTGAATAGGTTTTTAATAATAATAATAATAATAATAATAATAATAATAATAATAAATTTATTTATACCCTGCCCCATCTGGCTGGGCTTCCCCACTCTGGGCGGCTTCCAACAAAATATTAAAATACAGTAATGCATCAAACATTGAAAGGTTCCCTAACCAGTTGTAAACTGTTCTGAAAATGTTTTTGAAATATTTTAAACTTGGTTTTAGATATTTTTGCAGTCTTTTAACGCTTTTAAAAGATCATGATGGTGAATATGATGATGACTGATGAGTTTGCCACCCTTCACTCCTTCATAATATGAATCTGTCTTTAGGGACACTCTTCTGCCTGTGAACACCTTCATCTCAAACAATAGGACAATCTTCATGCAGAAACTGGGCAGTTGTTAATTGTTTTGTGCTCTCTTTTCTTCCTCAGCACATTCCTCAGCCTAGTGGAAGCAGCAGACTTAGAAGAGGTTCTTTCTCAACCTGGTGACTGGACCTTGTTTGTCCCAACTAATGATGCTTTCAAAGGCTTGACTGAGCAGGAGAAACAGACCCTGATAAGTAAGTAGGTCACAAAAAGAAGATCATGGAGCCGTGGCTTCTCTGCAGTAGTCCTTTTCAATGTTGTGAGCAGTGCTGGATTTACGTATAAGCTAAACAAGCTATAGCTTAGGGCTCCACTCTCTTGGGGGGCCCGAAAAAAAATTAAAGGGGAAAAACACTGGATGTACATTTCCAAAATATAAGATAAAAAAATAAACTAAAACCTACATACAGCAACAGTGTTTTGTGTTGTGTAGGCTCCTATGATGTAAGTGGTGGGCCCCGCCTGCTAGCTTGCTCCCTAAAATATCACTGGTTTGCTCATTAATATATATAGGGTGGTATTTCACTATTAACATACTTCTTCTTAATTGTGTTTCAGTTCAACAATTACTTGATAAAATACATATTATGTGCAAATGGCTTTAGATACCTATTACGTCCATAAATTACCATATAGCATATATTCAACAACAAAAAACCAGCGACAATTTGTTGTTGACTAAGGACAGCTGGACATATAAAGGGCCCCATTACCTCCAGTAGTTTAGGACATCATCAAACCTAAATCCAGCCCTGGTTGTGAGAGATGCTGTGTGATTTCTCTTGGCCACTTTAGCTTCCCGAAGTCTCTAGGACTGAAAAGAGGAAGACACCTCTTTATTCTACCAAGTTCTATAGCAGCTGTGGTTGTCTATTGCAGAATAAAACAACAAAGCTCCTGTTTGGACATTTTGATACTAACCATTAAGCCTTTACAATACAATACGAATCTTTACTGCATTCATAGACCAGAATTTAAGCCTTTAAAGATCCTTGACTGTTCTTGGAAAAACTTCCACTTCCTACAGACAAAGTGTATTCAATTAATAAGTGGATATTTTCTGAGAATACACGCTTCTGACAGACACAGCAGGAGTAGACAGAATATGCATTTTTAAAAACCAGGCAGAGTACACAGCAGAGGATTCCAATACACATGCAATCATGCTGAATTGGAAGGGAATCAAAAAAACAATGACAGTGAGCCAGGCAGATTTACGACCTTAAGCTTGAAGATCGAGAACAGTGATGAGAAAGGAGTGGTGGTGAAAAGTTTATGAAAAGATCCACATTGAAGACTGCTTGTGAGTGATCACATGCATGGTGGGAGATGATGATGATGATAATTTATTATTTGTATCCCGCCCATCTGGCTGGGTTTCCCCAGCCTCTCTGGGAGGCTCCCAACAGAACATTAAAAACACAGTAAAAGATCAGGGCTGCTTTCAGATGTCTTCTAAAAGTCAGATAGTTGTTTATTTCCTTGACATCTGATGGGAGGATGTTCCACAGGGCGGGCGCCACTACCGAGAAGGTCCTCTGCCTGGTTGGCGCATGAACATTAAATGAACTTCATCACCATACCTACTCCTGAATGATTTGTTGTTGTTGTTTAGTCGTTTAGTCGTGTCGGACTCTTTGTGACCCCATGGACCAGAGCACTCCTGTATTCCACTGCCTCCCGCAGTTTGGTCAGACTCATGTTGGTAGCTTCGAGAACACTGTCCAACCATCTCGTCCTCTGTCATCCCCTTCTCCTTGTGCCCTACATCTTTCCCAACATCAGGGTCTTTTCCAGGGAGTCTTCTCTTCTCATGAGGTGGCCAAAGTATTGGAGCCTCAGCTTCAGGATCTGTCCTTCCAGTGAGTACTCAGGGCTCATTTCCTTAAGAATGGATAGGTTTGATCTTCTTGTAGTCCATGGGACTCTCAAGAGTCTCCTCCAGCACCATAATTCAAAAGCATCAATTCTTCAGTGATCAGCCTTCTTTATGGTCCGGCTCTCACTTCCATACATCACTACTGGGGAAACCATAGCTTTAACTATGCAGACCTTTGTCAGCAAGGTGATGTCTCTGCTTTTAAGATGCTGTCTAGGTGTGTCATTGCTTTTCTCCCAAGAAGCAGGCGTCTTTTAATTTCCTGACAGCTGTCACCATCTGCAGTGATCATGGAATCCAAGAAAGCAAAATCTCTCACTGCCTCCATTTCTTCCCCTTCTATTTGCCAGGAGGTGATGGGACCAGTGGCCATGATCTTAGTATTTTTGATGTTGAGCTTCAGACCATATTTTGCACTCTCCTCTTTCACCCTCATCAAAAGGTTCTTTAATTCCTCCTCACTTTCTGCCATGAAGATTGTGTCATCAGCATATCTGAGTTTGTTTATATTTCTACCTGAAGTCTTAATTCTGGCTTGGGATTCATCCAGTCCAGCCTTTTGCATGATGAATTCTGCATATAAGTTAAATAACCAGGGAGACAATATACAGCCTTGTTGTACTCCTTTCCCAATTTTGAGCCAATCAGTTATTCCATATCCAGTTGATACCCGTGTTGAATTTCAGGGGCCTGTGAATAAGATATACACAAACTGTTGAAATAAACAAATCAATAATACACTAAAATCCAGCCCTAGTTGATAATCTCTTGGATTATTCACAGTCTACTATGCTTTCTATGAAACTCTGAACACTACTAGAGGCAACAACCTTGTTACTGTGTATTTATTTTATTTTTACTTTTTCAAGGGTGAATGAACCCCTGGTCTTGTCAGAGGTTCTTGATCCCAGCTCAACTCTCTGATTTTCCTTGTGGATGTGGGGGGGGGAAAACCAGATCTTGAATTTAGGGCATTTTGTTCCGGGATAAGGGATTAAAAGGTAAACAGGTTCTCTGTAGCACAAAAAATAAAATAAAAATAAACAGCTCCCCTGTAGGAAACTTTACTAGCCAGTGGAAAGGCTTGGTGAATCATTGATCCAACCGTACTTACGTCCATCACTGATTTTCTTCCACAGGGGACCAAAATGCTCTCAGGAATATTCTGCTTTATCACTTAACTCGAGGAGTTTTCATTGGAAGCGGATTTGAACCTCGTGTGACCAACATCCTCAAAACTATCCAAGGCGGCAAATTGTACTTGAAAGTGGTGAGTATTGACAGTAACCTTTCGACAAGAATGATTAACCCTGTAATTTAAGTTGAAGGGCGGAGACAGTATTCTGAGAGATGTGCGAAACCTGCCAAGAAATTTCTCTGATTTTGTCAGACCTCTTTTGGCTTTTCTTGTAGTCCCTAAAGTGTTTTGCCAGAAGAGGATTTTCTAACATTGCCTTACTATGTGTATTCCACTATATAAGATACTAGACATTATAATAATATTTCAGCTGTTTGGAAATGTATTCTCTCTTTTTGTTGTTTACCTTTATTATTTAACCCTTAGGTGAATGACACTCTTCTGGTGAATGATTTAAAAGCAAAGGAATCTGACCTCATGGCGACCAATGGTGTGATTCATGTCATTGACAAGCTCCTGTATCCCGCAGGTGGGTTGTGGATTATTGTAATGTACTCACCCGTGTTCCCTAGACCATTCATGCACTGTTTTCCAATCAAAAGGGAAGCAGGTTTTCTGTAGCATCTGACCATTTGGTAAATTGATTCAGTCATCTGCACAAATCTCACCTGATGGTAGATGAATGAACATTATACTCGTCTCCTATCTGAGTGGTGCCCCAGAAAAGCTTTGCTGTCGCCTATGTTATGGTATTTTTTGCACACAAAGAGTTTTTCTATTTCCCAGGCTTTTTATTCTTAAATATTTTAGCAGTTTTCACACTATTGTACTGATATAGTTCTCTGCTGCTAATTATATTTTAGTTCTTCTTTAGAGCTGGCTTTCTTTTGCTTTTGAGTTCTGTTTCATGTTGCATTTTATGGTTTTAATTTTTACTTAAAAATTACCCAGAGATGGTAATTTAGACGGTATAGAGTTGGTATATAAATATAGAAAAGAAATAAATGAAGCATTTAGCTCTCTGGGACAGAAGTACTTGAAAAACACAATATTTATGTTTATAATTACTCTGAGGAAAGGTGGTGCATTTGAGAACTTTACAATCCCTTTCTCCTGTTTGCCAATTCAAGTTATTCATATATAGGGCATAGCCAAAACATTTTACTGACTTTCCATTTTGAACAAACCAGAGTATTGCTTAGGATTTTCTCTCTGTGTTAAAATTATCTTTGTCTCACCATCCTTTTTTATTTTTTTATTTATAAACAAAAACATAGATGTACCTGTTGGAAATGACCAGCTCCTCACAATTCTGAAAAAATTGATTAAGTACATCCAGCTCAAGGTATGTTCTATAGATTGTAATTTGTGATAACACATAGAGCCAAATCTGAATCACACCAGTGGGTTAATTTCCACTGCTTTTTGTCCATGAGGCCAGAAAATACGTTTGTCATAGAATAGCAATGTCAGTGAGATGTGGGGCAGTTAACCACCCAACAGATGCCCAAAGCAGAGACACATCAATAACTCCTATCCCACAAAGCATATCTACTTCACCAAATGTTGATGATCATCAATTCCCTGACGTTCTTTTCCTGTTGCCTACTAAGCATCAATACACTTTGATGGCCACAACCCTGACAGTGAGGTGGAAAGAGGGCTTTGCAAATAGGATCCATGCTCTTAACTCCACTTTGGGACATCCTCCTGGCTATACAATGAACATTGTCCCATTGCACACTTGCCCCTTGCTTAGACTGGAGTTGGTGCACCTGAAGGAGCAAGCTGGGGTGGCTGTCCATAAACTCGACTTTGACATGGGTGCCAAGAGCCCTTAGTAATTACTCCGTCGCCGCTGCAGCCGCACATGGAAGATCCTCCGTTTGTGGCTGCAGCTGCAAGCAGAGGATCCCGCCACCGTCCATACGGCGCTCGAGCAGTGCCAGCGGCAAGCCTCTATGTACGGTGCATGTGCGCCGTTGCTACGTATGCCGCACATATGTCATATGTATCTGCGCAGTGCATGCGTTGTACTTAGCGGCGCCACGCATGCACAGCCGATGGTTTGCCCCACCCCGGGTGTCGGTTAGTCTTCGTTCGCCCCTGGTTTCACCTCCTCTACTCCACCTTATTGACTGCTGTTGCAAGAAAATGCACAACGTGGTAAGAATGTAAGAACAGCCCTACTGAATCAGGCCAATGGCATCCTGAGCCAGTATCCTGCTCTCAGTGGACAACCAGATGTCTGTGGGAAGCCTTTGAGCAGGATCAGAGCACAACTGCTGCTCTCCCAACTTGTGATTCCCTGCAGCTGCTGCTGTTCAGAAGGATACTGCCCCCAGCTGTGGAGGTAGAAAACATCAGGATGCAAGCTCATTTTTGATGACGAGTTTGGTCTACAGGCTGAGTTTTACTAGATGTTTACTAGAGGGGAGTTTTGGCAACCCTGTGTTTTGTGGGAACATTTAGTTCTTGGCCAAAAATGGGATTATTATTTTTTTTTTAATGTGAGTCCTAGATTAACTTCCAAGGATCTCTGCTCCTCTGTGTTGCATGCTTCAGATGACATTCTCGCCATGTGAACTTGACCCCATGTGCTGCCAGTGTGATGGTCATTTCTTCCTTGTGAAATGTGAAGTATTGTTTTCCACTTCCCTTTAGGTACCACTAGATTTAACTCATCTTTCTCTCCCCTCCACAGTATGTCCGTGGCAGCACATTCAAAGAGATTCCATTGACATTTTACAGTAAGTATTTTTAAAGTTTGATGTTTGATGGGATGGAGGGATTTGAATGTCCATTTTGGATAACTAGAACTGTCAAATAATGGTCAGGAAATTGGGGGGCAATACTGCATATGTGGCACAGAGTGGACACTAAAACAAATGTCCCTAAAACTCATTCATTAGCAGATGATCACCCATTTTGAAGCCTGGAGATAACTCTCCATTCACAAATGTCCATTAATGTTAACGGTCCATTCATGGATGTTCATGGCTTGAAGAAGAGTTGCTGTTGTTGCTACTGTGAGATGCAAATCAGAGATTTCAGCTGACTCCTTCAGCAAAATCGTTTCCTAAAAGGTGCAACTGGACTTTTAATGTGGAAAAGCAAAGGCAGTCAGAATACATGGGACTTGGAAGTACTGAAATTTGGCAGGATCGTGCCCTGCATTTGTATCACCCAATTATATTAGGGAGCCGGCATACAGCTTCCGGGTCATGTGGCCAGCATGACTAAGCTGCTTCTGGCGAACCAGAGCAGCGTACGGAAACGCCATTTACCTTCCCGCCGGAGCGGTACCTATTTATCTACTTGCACTTTGACATGCTTTTGAACTGCTAGGTGGACAGGAGCTGGGACCAAGCCATGGGAGCTCACCCCATCGTGGGGATTCGACCCGCCAACCTTCTGATTGGCAATGCCTAGGCTCTGTGGTTTAACCCACAGCGCCACCTGCATATATATATATATATATATATATATATATATGGTACGGAGTTGTGGAGTTGTCTTTCAGTCAGAAAGAAGGTAGCTGTTAGCAAAGAGCTTCATTGGTATAGCATCACAGAATCACAGAATTTTAGAGTTGGAAGGGACCATGAGGCTCATCTAGTCCACCCCCTGAAATGCAGAATACTTTTACCCAATGTGGGGCTCAAACCCACGACCCAGAGATCAAGAGGCTCATGCTCTAACAACTGAGCTATCACTTTTTTAAAATTAAAAAACGACTTTGGTGGCCACAGGTTTACTGATACCACATCAGTTGTCTTGCTAATGGGAGTACCACTGTATATGTGTCAGGAACTCTTCACAGATTGTTTTTTAGAGTTTGTTCACGGGGAACTTCCACAAGTACAGGAAGCTTCTTGCTTCAGAAATTCTCCCTCCAATGTGTGGAGGGTGATCAGAACAGTGGCAGGGAGAAGAAATAGCATGGCTGTCCCCCTCCCCTCCCCACATGTTTAGTTCAACTCTGAAGAAGATTGTTTATTGTTCTCTGGAACAAAAAGCATGCACAGTCTGCACCTCTTGAGGGCATCGCTTTCCTGTTTTGGCAATCTCCCATAAAACTCATTCAATCCTAGTAAGTTCCCCAATACCATTAAAAAGGACAGTATAGGGTAGCCGTTTCTAAATCCACCAGTTTTTGCTTTCTTTTACTTTCAGCCACCCGAATTATTAAAGTTGTTGACCCCGGGACTAAAGTAATTGAGAGCAGCTTTGAGCCCAGCATCCGAAAAGGTAAAAGTGGTTGGTTGGAAGGAGTAATATGAATAATAGCAGATATAGCCAAATAAAACTCAGAAACTTTGAGTTTGCTGAAAGGAAAAAAGCCCACAATGTGTTGAAATTGTGAGGTAAAAGCGAGAGATGCCACCAAAATTTAATCTATTGAAAAAATTAGTGCTGGGTGGGCCTTTGCCTATCCAAATCAGAAAGAGGCCAATTAAAACAGATTAATTTAGAAGAACATCCACTGCCCATTTGAAAACAATCTGTTTTGATTTTGAGGTGGAGGCAACAACCGCTACGTTCCCTTTATCTGATGGTATCTATTGGAGAACTTCCTGCTACTTTTGCAAGTGGATCACGTGGGTTTTTAAAATTTGTCAGTACAAATAACAAATGATTATGACAATTGATTAGACTTCCCAAGCCGCAATTCTCAACAAATCCACTTCCAATTTTTACCTTAGAAGAACACTGAGGAAAAAATGTTTCAAATGCTCTAACCTTTAATTCAATGTGTGACTTTACAGACTGGCGATGAAAGAATGAAGGGAAAACTTAATAAGATCAGGGTTACTTAGGCAACCAAGTCCATGCTCATTTTGTGTTCTAAAAGGGGAATATAGAGTGGGCTTAATAATACGTTGCCGCAAGCACAGACTGGGTCATATAGAGGTATAACTTAACCGAAAAAGCATGTTCTTTATTATCGTTCTCCTTTAAGTTCTGTATTTGTGGCTTGAAAGAGTAAGTCTGCTTCATCACACGGTTGCATCCATGCCATGTATTTAAAGCACTCTGATACCACTTTAACAGCCATGGCTTTTCTCCAAGAGTGCTGGAAACTGTAGCTAGTTATGGGGGCTGAGAACTGTTAGGAGACCCCTCAAAGATCTACGATTGTTACAAGCCTTAATTGCAGATCCCAGGATTCTAGAAGGAAGCCAAAAGCAGTGACTCACATTGAGTTATGCCAAAGGCAATGACTAACGTTCAGTAATGCCAGGCTTATAGGTTAGAAAAGCAGTTCCCCGAGTGGAGATTAAATAAGCAGAGAAAATAGTGAGTGCTAATCACGCCCTCTATGCAGCCAACTTGTCATTGGCTGCCAGACTCGTCATCCTACCGCTGGCTTCGCCCCAGGGTATGATTTGTGTTGGGTAGGCTTCTCGACGTTGCTCACAATCCCACCTCTGATGACTCAAGAACAGTCCTCTTTAGAAGCCAATTCCAGCTTTTCTTTATATGCCAACAATTGCAACATTGGCAGCCACAAAAGAACACAGAAGCATTCTTCACAGGGCCTCCCAAATGTGTGGAGAGACCAGAAGGTACTTGGGCCAGGAAATGTCTTAGGAAGCCATATTCCAATCATTCATTCAAAAGGAAAGGGCTTGTCCACACCAGTGCCGAATGTGTACGTGCTGCTGTTCGCCTTCCCATTTAATTTGTGTTGTGTGCATGATGTTCTCCTCATCCAACTGGCAACCCAAAGAGGGAAAGTAAACCCAATACGAAATGCTACATGGCTGTGAACACACTGTGTAAGGAGGTTCTGGTGATGTTTCTGGGGCACCATGTTTTCCCTCAACTTTACTTCTCTTTTGTTTCTGACAGCTGAAAGGAAAGGCAGCGGTTATAACGGGACAACACTGGTTTCAGCGGTTGTTCTGCTCTGGATCTGTATTTCAACATGTATTTTAGACACAATGCTGTGGAAACACAGAAGAGATTTTACAGCTAGCATGAATAAGCAACTAAGCCAACGGTGGATACAATTCAAGTATAGTTAGGCACTTTTAAGCACCACTGCCTTCACTGGGAAAGTTGAGCATGTGTTTAACTCAACAGGTCCTGGTACTTAAATGGGATTAGATTATACCCTTAGCTTTTTATCAAAGTTGGTCAAATGTTTTCTTATGTTTAGATTATGTATCCTAGCACAATGCAAAAGTGTTTTAAAAACTTCAACCATCTGATTCTCTTGAAATATTTCTTATCATTATCACAGAAATAAAAGTAGTTGGTGGCACCACAGTTCGAAAAGAGATTGAAGGTAATGTATCATGAAAGAGGATAACTAATAGACTTTTCATAATATCCAGCTATGAAGCAAAGCAGCAAGCCTCCCCCCCCCCCAAAAAAAAAAAATAGGACAGAAAAATCACAAAGTCAGGGAGCCAAGGACCAAGAGCAATTTGGTCCTTGAGCAATTTGGAAAACAGAATCTTTGTACTTCATTTGACCTCGAAGAGGGAAATGCTTCCTTCCCTATTTCCTATTAATGTTCTTTAAATGGCTGCTGCCACTTTTGATGTAAGACTTCTGGGATGGCTCAGTCAAGGGAGCACAAGACTCTAAACCTCACGGTTGTGGGTTCGAGCTCCACAGTGGGCAAAAGATTCCTGAAGTGCAGAGGGTTGGGCTAGATGACTCTTGTGGTCCCTTCCAGCTGTACACTCTATGATTCTATGACATCATCAAGTGGCCAATGTGCTTCTGTTGAGTTTGCAGCCAAAATATTATAGCCACGAAAGAGCAGAGGTACAAAAGCAGCAGATGGGAATCAGAAATGTCAAAACCTTGAACCCGCCTGCACAGCTATTGCAAACAGATATCTCCCATGTTGCATATACAGAGGTACCTCGCAAGACGAAATTAATTCGTTCTGCGAGTTTTTTCGTCTTGCGAAGCACGGATTCCAACCCAAAATCCAAAACCCGCCAAAAAAGTTTTAAAAGTTTAACTTACCAAATGGCTGCAAAAGAAGTTTTGGAAAAGCTTCAAAAATCACCAAAGTCTTCAAAAACCTCAAAAAAGGCTCAAAAAAGGAAACAAACTTGCAAGACTTTTTCGTCTTGCGAAGCAAGCCCATAGGGAAATTCGCCTTGCGAAGCAACTCAAAAAACGAAAAACTCTTTCGTCTTGCAAGTTTTTCGTCTTACGAGGCATTCGTCTTGCGAGGTACCACTGTATTCCTATTTTTGCAGGCCTGCTTAATCCATGACACATTGGATTACACAGTTGCATTGAATGTATATCAATTCACACCAGGATCAAACACTCTACATATTTCAGGACGCGGGTGGCGCTGTGGTCTAAACCACTGAGCCTCTTGGGCTTGCCAATCAGAAGGTCGGCAGTTTGAATCCGTGCAACGGGGTGAGCTCCCGTTGCTCTGTCCCAGCTCCTGCCAACCTAGCAGTTTGAAAGCACACCAGTGCAAGTAGATAAATAGGCGGGAAGGTAAACGGCATTTCCGTGTACTCTGGTTTCTGTCACGGTGTTTCGTTGTGCCAGAAGCAGTTTAGTCATGCTGGTCACATGACCCGGAAAGCTGTGGACAAACGCCGGCTCCCTCAGCCTGAAAGCGAGATGAGTGCCACAACCCCATAGTCACCTTTGACTGGACTTAACTGTCCAGGGGTCCTTTACCTTTTTTACCTTTACATATTCATGCTCTGGAATCCCAACCCAGTCCACAACAGCGGCCTCATATGTACCAGTCATGGCTTCCCCTAAAGAAATATAGACCGTTAAAGGTGTAGGCAGTTAACTGTACATTGTTAAGAGTCTTGAGAGCTATTAGGAGACTTCTCACAGAGTTCTCTGGAAAGAGGGACATTGTAACTCTGTGAGCAGAACAAGAGTCTCTGAACAATCCTCAGCACCCTTAACAAACTAGAGTTCCCAGTATTCTTTTGGGGAAGCCATGACTGTGAAAGTGATATAAGCCGTGTGTTTTTTTCCTTTAAAAATGTTTAGGGGTACTTTTCCTACTCATATTGAAATACTGCCCCTCAATGAGGCCAAAATTAAATTCACAAAATGTTTAGGGGTATGCATACCCCCAGAAAAAAAGCACTAGATATAAGAGTCCCAATAGCTTTAGGATTGGCTCTGACACAAATGAGTAGGAGTTAATTTTGTCAGAGGCATTTTCATTAAGCATTGTTCACTTTGCACGTCATATTTATAACGCACCTTTCCGTGTTGAAATAATGCTTTCCAGGGCCCACTATTACAAGGCTCACCAAAGTGATTGAAGGGGACCCAGAATTTAAGCTGGTCAGGGAAGGCGAGACAGTCACTAAAGTTATTCATGGAGGTGAATATGTCTCATGGACTGTGCATTACTAACCAGAATGGTTTGGAAGAGGCAGTTCCCAGTTCTCTTAAACTACTGGATTTGTTCTTAGCATGTGTTATAATGATGTATTGCAACTATACGGTTTTATTATTAAACCCTTTGCCTCGCTTTCCCTTCTTCTTGGAATGTTTTCTCTCTCTTTTTCATTTTGTGCACTGAATTTTTGCTTTCTCTATTTTTTCACACCTGCCCCTCTGAATTGTACCCATGAGATGAAATGTGGAAAAACTCTTTTGCCAGCTCTTTTGATTCCTTCGTATTCTAACATAAGTAGCATGTTTCTCAGAATCATGAATGAGCCTCAAGAAAGTTGATGTTTTGTCAATGAAAACTACCTGCCAGTCTACCCAAAGGCTCAACTAAATATTTATTTATTTTTAAATAATACATTATGTTCATAGCTTGAGATGGTGAATATTTGACATGGGCATGCTTGGGAATGTAAATGACTTTCTTTGCACTCTTCTGCAAGGCCCTGAGTGAAAACTTTGAATCTAACCATTTCTAACATTGACCCACTTGCCCCAATGGCTGCATAACGGAGAGAATGGGGAAACATCGAAATAATCCAGTGATTTGACCGTCTCTAACTTTTTAAAACATCTTTATAGAGCCTAAAATTAAAAAATACACGAAAATAATTGATGGTTACCCTGTGGAAGTGACTGAAAAAGAAGTGACTGAAGAAAGAATCATTCAAGGTAAAAAAAATAACATGCGTCAAAAATATGCCCAGTTTTGAAAACAAAAGCTTTATAATGAAAATAATATGCACAGCTTTAAAGGTTTCCTGATGGAGTCCACTTCTGATTCTGGGCCATTTGAGATGGTTACCAGAAGCAGAACAAACCTTTTCATAGAATGGCCATATAATCTCAGTTCTTGAGAAAATACCTTAGGAGAAGGAAGTAACAGCCCTCAGTCAAGGAATTCCATTCCCACCTTAACGTTCATTGCCATCTTCCATCATTGCCATCTCATGTTCCTCTTATTTGTTATCTGTTTGCTGCATATTTGTTTGTTTGTATTAAAAAAATTATATACCACTTGATTGTAATAAAACCTTAAAGTAGCTTACTTTTTTAAAAAAATACAGTTTTTAAAAAAAGATAGTTGAAAACTGATACTGAAAAACATTCAAAAACTAATTAAAAACAACAATAAACTAAAAACAGATGCAAGCACATCCAACTTAGATATGTCAGGCGTGGCTTGCCTAAACAAAAATATTTAAAGTAGGTATTAAAGTAAATATTAAAGTAAATATTTAAAGAGTGTTCAGTGACAGTGCTTGGCTAATTTCAACCTTCAAGGAGTTCCAAAGTGTAGGCAGCGCTTCACTAAAAGCTTGATTTCATACTATTTGCAGAACAAGCGTTATGTGGCACCTCTAACAGTGCCATTTCTGCAGAACGAAGAGGTCCAATGAGCATGTATAGGGTAATGCTATGCTGGAGGTAAATTGGCCCCAAGCTGTTAAGGACTTTATATATGAATACAGACCAGTGCTTTTTTTCTAGGCAAAAAGTGCTGGCGCTCACCAACAAGCAGGGGGAGTGTCCAGCATGTGGGGGGAAGACCTAATGCCAAGGCTGGGTGGCGAGGGTGGGTTAGCTGCTTGATGCCCCCTCGCCCACTTACCCAAGTATCAGGGCGCTGCCGCCCAGGTGAAGAGGCCTCTCCCCTGCTTTGGGAAGGAGGCAGACGGACTCCAGGACTTTCAGAGCATCACGCCTCCTTCCCTAAGTTGGGCAAACACTTCCCAAGAAGCGGACACGGAGCAATGGATCCAAACTACAAGAAAGAAGATTCCACCTAAACATTAGGAAGAACTTCCTGACAGTAAGAGCTGTTCGACAGTGGAATTTGCTGCCAAGGAGTGTGGTGGAGTCTCCTTCTTTGGAGGTCTTTAAGCAGAGGCTTGACAACCATATGTCAGGAGTGCTCTGATGGTGTTTCCTGCTTGGCAGGGGGTTGGACTCGATGGCCCTTGTGGTCTCTTCCAACTCTATGATTCTATGATTCTATGATTCCCGGATTGGGGGAAGGAGATGCGATGCTCTGACAGGATCCGAGAGCCCCCCTGCCTTCTTCCCTCCCAAAAGGTCGCTGCACTGGGTACCATTGCGTACCATCAGAAAGAAAGCACTGATAGTAACATTTTGAACTTGGCATGGTAGTAAGTCAACAAATCAGTGGCAGTTCTCTGAGCAGAGATGTACTATGCTGACAGGACCTTACCCCTGGCGGCAGCTGGCTCATCCAGTGCCAGATTTATGTATAATTGTAATTTATTATTTGTACCCGCCCATTATAAGCTAAACAAGCTATAGCTTAGGGTCCCACTCTCTTGGCCCCCCCCCCAAAAAAAAATAAAGGGGAAAAACTGGATGTACATTTTCAAAATATAAGATAAGTTCAACCATTACTTTGATAAAATACATATTTTGTTATGTGCAAATGGCTTTAGATACCTATTAGGTCCACAAATTACCATATGGCATATATTCAACACAAAAAACAGTGCCAATTTGTTGTTGGCAAAGGACAGCTGGACATATAAAGGGCCCCATTACCTTCAGTAGCTTAGGGCCTCATCAAACCTAAATCCGGCCCTGGCCTCATCCATCCTACCATTGCATCCAGGCATCAGTTCAGGGCCTGCAGAGCCTCTCCTGATCCAAATGTTCTTGAAAAATAGAGCTGAGTCTCTTCAGCATAGTGACAGCACCTTGCCCCCAAGCTCCCTCTGCATGGCACTTTCAAACCACATCACAAATTCAGGAAAGCTGTGTGAAAAATCAGCCTCTGAGAAGAATGTGGTTGTGTGTATTGGTCGGATACTTGTAGCACTTCTTGCAACAAATTTCCCTGCACTTTCAAAAGCCGCCCTGCTCTCTTTGTTGTAAGCTATGTGTCTGTCAAACCGTCCACCAAACATGCCACCCTCCTGTAAGTTACGCTCAGCGCACCTAAGCTTCTACTCAGACCTTATTCCACCATGACTTTTTTTATTACTCTCTGAGATCATTACTTTGAACAGGAAGATATGGTTACCTACAGCACAACAACCATAGTTTGGGAGGGTTCCCCCCCCCCACTTCGCATGTACCTAAACTGGATCTTTTTCACTTCAGGTCCTGAACTGAAATATACTCAAATCACTACAGGAGGTGGGGCAGATACTGAGGAGACTCTTAAGAAACTGCTGGAAGAAGGTTAGTATTCTATGTCAAAGGGGGAAGTATGGACTGTGATCTGGCATGCTCAAGGGTTTATTTTCTAAGGATAATAATGCTCATTTTAGCAGCTCCATAACATGAATAGCGGTTATACAAGGCAGAGTCTGGAAATGACTAGATCTGAACATTTGACCATGGAAATGATATGCACAAAATTAACAGGATTTCAGTTTCTAAATATGATTAACAGGATTTCAAATGTCTAAAATGAATTTTGTGAATGTCTGAAAACTCAGATACACATCCATTTAATGTTGGCAGTCACCTAAACAAGATTTTCAGCATTCATTTGCAAATTTCTGAAGCATTTAGAAATTAGCAAAATCCATCTGGAATTGGCAGCATTCAAAATTGACTTTCTAGTCTGCTATCTGGTTTCAATGGAAGGCATATCTTAGCTGTAATCTGTCTTGAATTCAATATGTACTACATTGATATTTTAATTCTTGTTCAAGTGAAACAGCCAATATACTGTATATTATAGATCAGGAACACACTGCAACCATTTTTTTCTTTTAATGAAAACAACCAGATGTTTGGCAGGAGGCTTTTCACTGCAATAGATAATTGTGTAATTATAAAGTAAGCTCGTTAAATGTGCTGCAACTACCAATTTCTCAATGTTCCGCATCATGCCATAAACATGTATTCTGTCAGAGGTGACCAAGGTGACCAAATTCATTGAAGGTGACGGTCATTTACTTGAAGATGAAGAAATCAAAAGACTCCTCAAGGGAGGTTAGTGAGTGTGAGACAACTAACCTCATCGTAATGAGTGCCAAGAGCTGACAAACTGATCTTTTAAACTTTTTAAAGACTGATTCAATTAAGCCAAATTTATGAAAGAAAAACCAAGCCCAATGCATGAAATGATGAACTTTGAGCAATCCATTTACCTCCACACATGTTGGAGTACAATAAAGCTTTATTTGTGTGAATCTGTCCAGTCTTTAAAAAGTTCCAAATGAGCAATGAAGATTTATTTGCATTATAAATATTCTGTGATCACTTTTGAATTTTAAGATATTCTTCTAAAAGAAGTGCAACACGTGAGAAAAGTCCAAATCTTTTTGCATTGCTCATTTAAAAATGAATATTCATTGCTCACTATTTAACTGTCAAAGGCATGTACAGCATCCTTCTTTTGAAATGACTTTTGGTTCTGTGCATTAAAGCTTTGTAATTATCTTCAAGAGTACAGTGCACTCATCTTTGTACTGATGAGCATGTTGATGCAAACTCATTTCAGTTAATAATAAAAAGGTGCAGAATTCGCAGTCTGAACACCTATTGCAATAATGTGCAGCACCATCTTGACCTGGCGCCACTGGCCAACTTAATGCTAGCCAGCAAAGCAGTTCTCAGTGCAACTGTGGAAGTAGCAGGTACTATTACCAGATATGGCATACAAATGTCATGCAAAATGGCTATATGGTTGGTTCAAATGAGGAATGACTGCAGTAGAATTGGGCAGTGATTCCTAGAAGTAGGAAAACGTGTGCTATGCTACAGAGGCAACCACTTTGGTGCTGTGACAATCCCATGTGTTTGAGAGATACAAGTAACACCTTTCAATGGATGTTCAACTCACAGCATGCTGTTTTGTGCCCAGTCCTGTAGGATGAGGATTTCACCACCATATGGTTGCCAGCCAGCCAATAGTGTCTGAGCATAATGAACTGCCATACAGTATTAGTCGGGTGCACTGTATTGCCAGAAATGACATTCTGATCCTCTCTATTCTCCTTAATAATCTACTGATCGCCAAGAAATAACCAAAAGAAACTGACGGGCAACTTTAAAAAAATCGAATGCTTATGTTATTAATCTGTATACCTCGATTGAATGGTTTTGCTTGTTGTGGGATATTTAAGAAGTGAAGGGGAAAAAGAATTCAAGTATCTGGACAAAGTTAACAGTAACCCTGACCGCTAAATCCAAACTATATATTTTTATTCTTGCTCAAGTTAAAGTGAGACCACATCAACTTCTGCTATGATTACCTCACAGAATTACAGTCCAACTGGCTCTACATTGGATTACAGTTTGAAATCCTTATATAATGAAGTTAACCAGGAAAGCCTTTCTTGCATAAAAATTGCCTAAAGAACTCAGAAAGCATTTAGCAAATGTCATCTTAGAGCACAAAAATCCAGCTGTGAAAGTCCCATTGAATTCAATGGGGCTCATTCTCAGGCAAGTGGGATTAGGGTTATAGCTTTAGTTTAATAAAACTATAAGAACAGGTGATAACATATTAATTTTATCTAAGGGACCTAACTGTAGAGAAAAGAAATACTGAAAAGCATCCATTTTTATGGCATTCCACAAACCAAAAGATGACTCCAATAGTGGTTTCACAATTGTGCATTTGAGAAGAGTAGCATCTGGAAGACTGGAATCTCCCTTTTAAAAAAAAATTCTAAAGGATAAGTAGCTGTAGGTTGCAGGATGTGGATCTAACAGCAAGCAGGCATTTGAAGTCAGTAGCCTTCAAACTATAACGTTTGAATTGCCTAATCCACTTTTCATGGAGTTGATATGGCTTATTCAAACTTACGCTGTAATTTTTTTTAAAAAAAAACCAACAACAGTGCAATCCATTGTTTCTAATCTCAATTCTTTGCCATTTTTCTTCTTCAAATATTCCAAGTGATAAATCATGAGTACAATTAGCTCAGTGGGAGAGTGCATGCGATGGATGCTGAAGATCTCAGACACATTCCACAGAATCTCAATTTAAAATCATCTCCAGTAACAGGGCTGAGAAATGGTCCCTGCCTAGGACCTGGGAAGCTTCTGATAGTCAGAATAGGGTCCTGGGTCAGATGGTCAAGTAGTGAGCCACAGACCACACGAAAGTAGCTAGAATCTCTGGCATAAAACCTGAAATATCAAAAAGTGATCCACTGAATTCTTCTTTCCCGTTCTTCTTGCAATTGTGAAGTGGCTACTGGAAACAGAACCCTTGACTCGTTTATTTGTCTTTGTTTTTATTTTTCTCACTTTGCTTCGTTTATTCCAGCCCTTCTTTTCCTTTGACTGCCATGAGAGACCCATATAATTCTTTGAGACTTGCCTAGACCCCCACCCACCCCACCCCCATACACAGATATAAAAAAACACATGATTTGCACACTGCGATCATGATGGCGATGGCTCCACAGATATTCTGGACATTAACCGGAGCTGTATTTCCCCAGTTCAAACTGCTACAAAAATTCTTCCATTGCCTATGGTAACACAACAAGCCCTTTGCAAGTTGTGAACCGCACTGTTAAGATTATTGCAATGTAAACTAACAACAGTGCGTGCTGGTTGCACATTTGGGAGAACATCCCAGGTGTTGAGGCAATGCTTGGCTACCAGCCACAGAATAGAGGATTTGTCATGTCTAAGAAAATATTTCGGAATTTGCTCATGTTGTACCCATCCACAGCCTCTTTCAAATATGGACCACTTTCCTGTTTTTTTAAAAAAACTACCCACTCTTAACTGGCAATTGTTTTTAATGCCTGTTGTAGCTGGATCTGAGTACACCAAAGTTACTAAAGTAATTGAGGCAGAGCCACAGATTATCGAGACAGAAATAAAGAAAATTCATCTGGAAGGTTAGTTATGCAGTAATATGGAACCGCCCTCTTATCCAAACAATTGTTGTGAGTGAATTACTTGCATGGAAATCAGGACGAGACCTAGAGAATACAGAATTGTTTATTTCCACCCTATACTTTCTAACCCAGTTATTTATATAGCCTATTGGCATGAAATGACTTTGTTTTTATTCACCAGTTTAAAGTTGCAGTGTTCTGTATATTTACAACTTACTTGAATAATTTATTAGTCATTAACAAACAAACAAAAATCTGTTTCAATGATTCTAACCACCATAAAGGGATGTTAAGCATTTCTCATAGTTCCTTTCCTTTTAAACTTCCAACAAGACTACAACATACCTGTCATCTACTTTACTGTGTATATTAAGTTGTGCTCACTGAATATGTCATGTCACAGATTTGTTCAAGATATTGCATGATTAAACAGAATACTAATTGCTTTTGGGGGGGGGGGCAGGTCTTATTTGAAACTTATGCAGAATGCCTGTTCAACAATATGCAGGTGTTTCATAAGCCTAAGCCAGCTAGAAACATTGGAGCTGGTACCCAGAAAGGATGTGGGGGGGGGGGGAATGTGGGAACTTTCACAGTACTGTGAAAGGGGGGGGGGAGTCTCAGCATTACGAGTGGGCAGTTGGTATTTTTGACAGCATCGCCATTGATAAATTTTCATTTCTAATACCAGCCTGTTAAAACTGTAGCAATCTGCCCCTACAATACTTGGATGCTACAGTGTGAAACTGCATGTACTCACACTCCTGCCTGCAGTAACTTAAAAGCACTGGCTTCCACTTCATTGTATCTTATTTTCTTATTCCAAATTATGGTCTCTTCCATTCGGAGTGATTTACAGGTGTTTAACGTTGTTTGGCTCATAGCTCCGTATCTCAACTTTCTAGGACTGTGGCTAGAGAACCCAAAGCTCTGGTCAACTAGTGCCATGTACTATAGTGTGTGTGTGTGTGTGTGTGTGTGTGTGTGTGTGTGTGTGTGTGTATTTCTGAAGCAGCATCCCCTCGTGCCAGGAGGCAGAGACCTATTTTGTTTTCAATTTTTTGAAAAGTGAAAAATCCACCTGGACATGTTGAGTGCTATATTGCTTCACCATGCTTAAAGTAGTTTTTTTGGATCTCAGTCGGTCTCTATAATTGCACACAGTGCCCTACATCTCACTGAGGTGGTAAGTCTATGTTTGGGTGGTCCTATGTTTGAATTAAAGGAGAGGCTCAAAATCACTGAGTGTTCCTTGGTGGAGGGAGGGGAACCCTACATGTAGAAATGTTGCTTATCAGGGACAAAACTAGGCTAGAGCTCTTCTGCCTGACATGCCATTTTTTTCTGTGTGCAGATGATAACATGTTTTGGAGAGTACTGTACTCTGATCACTGAATAATATCTGCCATCAAAACAGCAAGTGATCTAGAGCATGGGAAATATATTGCATAGTAAAAAGCTTTTATTATTCATCCAGTGTCTTAAACTGAAAAAGAATTCGTCAGCTTTAGATTTCTGACATTTCGGAAGATACCTACTGCGCTGTTTCAAACCTCTACAATAAATAATGCAAGATCGCAACACTGTTTTCTGTTTCTTCTTTTTAGAAGCACCTGTTAGAAAAGTACAAACATCCAGAAGAACACAAGGTATGAGGAGGAACATAACACTGTCGTATTTATTTCTTAATTATTTAGGCATTTATATTGTGTGCCATCAATTGTGTCTTTGGGATAGTTTGCGATGGTTTGTTTTTGCTTTTGTTTTATTGTGTATTTTGTGTTCTCCTTTTGTATTTTTCTGTTGTGAACCCCCTTGGGCAGTGGCGTAGCGTGGGTTGTCAGCACCCGGGGCAAGGCAAGTAATTTGCGCCCCCTAACCCGTGGATTTGCGCCCCCTAACCCGTGGATTTGCGCCCCCTAACCCGTGGATTTGCGCCCCCTAACCCGTGGATTTGTGCCCCCTAACCCTAACCCCAAGATGTTGTGCCCGGTGCGGCCGGCCCCCCCTGCACCCCCCACGCTACGCCACTGCCCTTGGGATCTTCAGACGAAGGGCTGTATGCAAATTTTAAAAATAGCAGCAACAACAACAACATATAGGAAAGGAAAGTTTACCTTAATAACATCTGTTCACTTTTTTGGTCCACAGGCTCACCACGGAGAAGAACAAGGCTTGTCAGACCTGCGAAAAAGCAGACTGTACAGAAAGAGAACTGAAGCTCTGAAGAAAAGCAAAAAGAAAAATCATAAGGGAAAACATTAACCAAATCACTTGTTCCCATTAACATCCTCTACCCCATAAAAGCAGATGGGAGTGTATATGGGAGGAAAGCACTTCCTAAAAGATGCATTAGCTGGTACGATCCTAAAGAGCAGGGAGCAACTCAAAATGTACCCCTTTTCTATGAATCCGAACTCTATAATTTAAATGCATTCTACCTGCAAGTAAATAAGCTTTAAAGTGAGAAAATCCAAGAGTGTAAGCTATGTAAATGTATCACCTTTAGATCAGCAAAACCATGTGATTTATGTTATTAAATACTATTATGACACAGACGTTACCTTAGAAATCATAATAAACTTTAAGCAATGACATAGGATCTTCGTTTTCATGACTACGTAAAACATTTGCTAGCGAAGCTGATAGATTCTCTCTCCTGCACTCTCCAAAGATAACTCTCTCAAAATGCGAGCGTTCAGGAATGTTCTTGGATCGATTACTGTACTGGCTATCTAAAGTCCCAAATTAAAATAAACTTACAGTAAACACATTAGCTTCCATTCAGAGATGCTTGAATGAAGAAGCAGACACTACATACTTAAACACCAGTGCTACCGTTCACCTGTTCGAGGTGCAAAAGGTGGCAGACATTGTATGAATTTAAACTCCCCATATTTTCAACTGTGTACATGTGGGGATGTTGAATGTGGGTTCTACCTTTTGTATATTCTTTTGTACTATCATTTTTTGTACATATAGGAACCAGCCCGAAACCAGATTGCAAAATCTGTTTATGAGTCAGGCTAATTTGATTAGAAGCAAGAGATGCTCTTTTGTTTTAAATAGTGTACTCACATACTGATACCAAAGTATAAAATACATGCACCTTCCTTTCATTGATAAGGGCAGCCTGAATTTGAAAAAAACACTTATTTTTTGTTAAAATGTATAGAAATGGGGGGCAGAGCCTTTCCTGACTTACAGAATTCAATGGAGCTTATTCATAAGCAAGTGGGGTTAGCATTGCAGCCTCGTATGTATTTTATTGGAGAAAACAGTTGTTTATATGTACGTTCCCCATATCCCCAATGAAGCAACATTCATTTACATTTTGTACTTTCTGTAGCTGAGTACAGAATATGAAGTGGCCCTTCATTCCAGGGATGTTAACTGAATTAGCTTTTAGGCATGCTTATAGTTGACGCCACTTCCCTCTGGTTGAAACTAAACCTGAGAAGCAGCAAGTTTGACCTGTGGTATGATGATTTGATAGCTTTGAATTTGGAAAAAGATATGCTATTGACTTCAGTGGGACTAAAACAATTTATATTTAAGAACTTTGGCTTGTCTGATTTGTGAATTTGACTCTCTTGCTGAAGTCCTCTGCTTTATGGAATGTGTATTCATGTGGAAATAGTGAGCCCTGGTGAATTCAGCAGGTCTTATTCATGAGCCATTGTACTAAGTAACCCACATGAATCTAAAAATCAAAAGAAATATATCTCCACTATAGCGTATAAGTACAGGAGACAATTGTAAGGTTTGTGAAACATTAGCCTTTAAAAAGCCTGCTCTGAATTGTTGAATTCTAAAACAATCAATGAAATGCATGCAACAAATTATTCTTGTTCAGGAAGATATATATCAACTGGTACTTGGTCCAGAAGCCTTTGCATACAGGAGGCCCTACCAATTTCCATTATTGATGTGGGCCTTGTTTGTAAATTGTTGTTTTTATAACTAGTTTATTTGCGTCTTCTCCCATACTTGTATGTCAACTATGCAAGAATCTTTGTGAAGGGAGTAACAACATTTCATCAAGGTGCCTTAATTTTGCAAAGTGTTGTTTAAAAGAATTACAGTGTGTGCCTTTATATTTTTATTTTGAAACACATATTCATTAAATAAATTTGGCTGAATTATGGGGCTTTTGTAGTCAATATTTGATGAGCAGGAAAACATTCGTGCTTGAAAAATTGTATGTGCCAATCATTTTTGAACAGTACTCTGTGAAACCACCAAATTCTTCAGCTAGATCAATAATGACTGACAAACTTCCTTGAAACATGATGAGGCTCAGCAGGCCTAGATAGTGCTTTGCAAGAACTGAGTGCTGCAGAAATCTCTGAAATTCTGTGGCAGGCATGAAGTGGTTCCTTGGTATGGGAAAGGCTCTCTCAATGTTTGAAAACCATTGACATATATTTATTTCTATTCCCGTTGAATGTATTGTTCATAAAAGCATTGTAAAGCCAAGGTCCGGTAGGTTAGGGGAGAGCTAGGCTCCTGCAAGCCTTTATGCACTCCTGCCAAATGCTGAATTAAGTTTGGATGATTTTGCTAAAGCCCACCCAAAATGCCAGATACCAACGCTAATTCAAAAGCAAGTCTTGAGGCATATTTGCAAGTGGCCATGACTGACCCCTCTTGCAATCAACCAATGACTACTCTGTCCTGAAGGGGACATGATGCTGTCCTGTTGTTGTTTAGTCGTTTAGTTGTGTCTGACTCTTCGTGACCCCATGGACCAGAGCACGTCAGGCACTTCTGTCTTCCACTGCCTCCCGCAGTTTGGTCAAACTCATGCTGGTAGCTTCAAGAACACTGTCCAACCATCTCGTCCTCTGTCGTCCCCTTCTCCTTGTGCCCTCCATCTTTCCCATCATCAGGGTCTTTTCCAGGGAGTCTTCTCTTCTCATGAGGTGGCCAAAGTATTGGAGCCTCAGCTTCACGATCTGTCCTTCCAGTGAGCACTCAGGGCTGATTTCCTTAAGAATGGATAGGTTTGATCTTCTTGCAGTCCATGGGACTCTCAAGAGTCTCCTCCAGCACCATAATTCAAAAGCATTGATTCTTCGGCAATCAGCCTTCTTTCTGGTCCAGCTCTACTTCCATACACCACTACAGTGGTACCTCGCAAGACGAATGCCTTGTAAGACGAAAAACTTGCAAGACGAAAGAGTTTTTCGTTTTTTGAGATGCTTCGCAAGACGAATTTCCCTATGGGCTTGCTTCGCAAGATGAAAACGTCTTGCGAGTTTGTTTCCTTTTTCTTTTTCAATGCATTCCTATGGGAATCTGTGCTTCGCAATACGAAAAATTCGCAAGACGAAAAAACTCGCAGAACGAATTAATTTCATCTTGCGAGGTACCACTGTACTGGGAAAACCATAGCTTTAACTATATGGACCTTTGTTGGCAAGGTGATGTCTCTGCTGACATAATGACATAACCTGACATAATGTGTGCCGTGCTCTCTGCTCACGGTCAAAAGTCATGGCGCTCCAACGCAGTGGTGGTTGGTGCCCAGGGTACTTGGCAGAGTTGCCAGGTAATCCTGGGGGCATGGCCAATGAGTTCAAGAAGCATGGCTATTTGCTCTTGCTCTTTCCCCATCTTCCACCCTCACAAATATACTGTGGATGCAAGCATTTCAGTTGCATGAGTACTTTACACCTTTTTCTCCTTCATTGGATATTTTTAAAGCAGAGGTTGGATGGCCATCTGTCAAGGATGTTTTTGTTTAGATTTCTGTTTTGCAAGGGGATTGTCCCTTCCAATTCGACTATTATGTGATTCTAAAGCAGATCAGCTGCACAAGTACTTTGGACCCAACTGAACCGAAGTAATTCCCACTGAACTCAACGGCGATTGCTGTTAAGGATTGCGGCCAGAACTGGTTAGTCTTAAAGGTACACTGCAGAACTGTTAACTAGGGCCCCCATACATTCCCAGACCTATAGGAAAATATTGTGATCCCCCAGGATGTGAAATAAGGTGGAACGGTGCCAGTACAAAAGTATTCTGTGCCCTAATAAACGCTGATTCTCCAACCCCCTCTTCACTCGTAATATAACACTCTGCACTTTTGCAGAGGGACCACACTTTCGGCTCGCCACACATCCTTCAGGGAAGCTGAGGCCCACTTCAGATTAAGGTGGAAGGAGGTCCATGCCACCTCAGAAGGCAACAACTCTATGTTACACCCCACACATAACACCATCACCCCCCCATTTTCCTACAGCCCTTTGAAAGTGGGTGAAGGCAGGCTTAAATGGGCCAGTTTACCTGGAGGGAACGGTGTGGGTGATGGCAGCGTTTGGATCCTGCCTGCTCTTTCCATGCCCTCCCCTCTTCTTCAGTTGCTGCCTCCTCCGCTTGGACAACCCAGTGGCTGCAGCTGCCCAACACCATCTGAGCTTGTGGAGAGCTTGTCCCCTCTTTTCTTGACAGTAGGCAGTCATTGGGGTGACCCCAAGAAGGGGAAACTGGGGCGGGTGCACTGGGCAGGAGCAAAACACAGCCCAGAGGAGTGGTGATGGGGCAGCAGCCCTCAAAGGTGCAAAATATTATGAGCGCCTTTCAAATTTTACTGGCCTTCTATTTTGCCATTCTTAAAATGTTGCTGCCCTAGGTAGAAGCCCCATGCACCTGGTGGTTAAACAAGCTCTGAGATGGAGTGATATTAAATTGCCTGGGATCTAGGCAATAACAGTTAAAATCACCACTCAGCTATGGAGTTGGCCTTGAGCTAGTCACTGTTTCTCTGCCTAACCTATGTCACAGGGTTGTTTTGAGGATAACATGGGGAAAAGGAGATCCATGAATACCAGCTTGAGATCCTTGGAGGAAAGGTGGAATAGACATAAACTCAGTACTAATAAATAAAGAATAATAATGATAAAAGTCTGCTCTCCCTGGTTTTGAATCGGGGAAGAATCTGGGATACAACCAGGAGAAAATGTACATAGATAGACTAAGTCTGCAATCCGCCAAAAGCATTGAAGGGATGTTGTGCTGTCCAAACCACACCTGATGTTGGGACTTACACTTGAATAAACATACAAACAGTAAGGCTGCAACCCTAAACACACTTACCGTATTTTTCTGTGTATAAGATGCCCTTATTTTGGGGGACTCCAAATTAAGAAAACACCCCTCAGCACTACCTGTGTATAAGATGAGCCCCAATTTTAAACCTAATTTGGTAAAAAAAACCTAGCCTTATACACAGAAAAATACGGTACGTGGGAGCAAGATCCATTCATTCAATGGGATTAACCTCTGAATAATCATGTTGAGGACTGTGCTGTAACTATGTACCTGCCAAATACATTAATTAAACAACAGCTATTTACTGTGTTGGATAGTGCAACTATGGTGGAATCTACACATATAAGAAAACGCTGTGAAAATGCTTTTTAAAAAAAGTTTTGAAAAATACATTGAATTTGGCATAGCTTGCTGTTGCTTTCTGGTGTGACATTTGTTATATTGCACTTTACAACACATTTAAAACGTCTTATCTGCAGCTGTCTAGCCGAGTCCTATATGTGCAAAGACTAACCTGAGTGTAAGCCCCACTGAGTTCAGTAGGACTTACCTCTGAGTAGACATGGTTAGATTCAGGAAGATGGAGGCCTTATATTCCTAGCTTTATAGATGTGGACTTCAAGGAAACAGTTCTGAACATGCTCAGAACAGACGTATGATTCTACTAGAGGCTGCTGGTGGGGTGGTGGGCATTCCTGGATTACCCTCATGACAACAGAAAGAGTGGCATCCCACACAACCGGGGCTAGTTACGCAGCAATACAACAATTTCACATGGTTTAATGGCTGGAGACAGATGGGAGTAACCTAATTGCCATAGTAGTAGTTTTGGATTGGGATTGGCTGAATGGTGCAGAGAGCTAATTGGCCAGAGAAGATTGTGTGGCTTTGAGATTTGGGGGGTGGGGGTTTGAGGGCTGTTTGTTTATTATTTGGTTTTTTTTTAAAAAAAAAAAAGCTTGACCTTCACTTTGGCAGGGCTCTTCCCCAGTAGCCCTGCTTGAAGAACCTTCCACTGACCCAGTGTGGTCATGACATTCAGAATGAACTGGATCTCTTTAATGTGAGGGAATGCTCTGTGTGTGCACCAAAGCCCTTGGTTTTTGCAAAGAAACTGTTCTACTTGGAAGGACCTCTGAGTGGTGCTTCCAAAGAAATCAAGATGAAAAATCAACTCAGTTTGGGCGGTTAGTCTAATGCAGAGTAAACTGGCTTTTAATTCTCCATGTAAGACCTGATTTGTGGAGAAGAACATGACAGCAGGACTACTGCACTTCTTAGAAAATCAGGGCTTGGCTCTTCCAGCTGTAAACTAGTCTGAAACTTCTGGCTGGTTGACCCTGGACATGCCACCTCTTCTGGGACAACTTGGGACATACTTAGCTGCAGAACAAAATTCGTACTCAAGTGGAAGAATGATTACAGCCCGTTCTGAACAGCTGTACTTTTCATTCTGCCTTTAATTAACCCCAAGTTTTACTTAATTCCTAAAATAACTTCCTGGGGAATGTGGTAATTTTGACATATAATCATGCCCAACAAGATTCTTCACTTGTTCAAATTAATGAGTTTCATTTCTATGGAAGAAGTTCACCAAATGTCAGGTATTTAAGGCCTTGGTCTTGCCTAATCTCGTCTGAGTTACATGGGTTTGGTTTTTTAGACATTCCCCTGGTCAGGTTACTCTAGCTCACATATTAAAAGTAATCCGTGTCTGTAATGGAAAGAAGAGCAAGATGGTTCAGGAAATGGTATAATTGAACAATATTCAAAGGTAAAGGGTAAAGGGACCCCTGACTGTTAAGTCCAGTCGCAGACGACTCTGGGGTTGCAGCGCTCATCTCGCTTTTCTAGCTGAGGGAGCCGATGTTTGTCCGCAGACAGCTTCCAAGTCCTGTGGCCAGCTTGACTAAGCCACTTCTGGTGAAACCAGAGCAGTGTACGGAAATGCCGTTTACCTTCCTGCCAGAGCGGTACCTATTTATCTACTTGCACTTTGACGTGCTTTTGAACTGCTAGGTTCGCAGGAGCAGGGACCGAGCAACGGGAGCTCACCCCGTCGTGGCGATTCGAACTGCTGACCTTCTGATCGGCAAGTCCTAGGCTCTGTGGTTTAACCCACAGCGCCACTCGCGTCCCTAGCCAAAGAGCTAGGCATCTCTAAAAGGCAGGAGGGGAGGGGGCACCAGAGCATCTGACCCTTTTGAATTGCTTCACCTCTTATTGCCGACGTGTTGTGTGGTCGCAAAGCTTTGAGGGGGATGGCCCTTTTATTGAAAATTGGGGGGGCTGGGCCCCCCCGGGACCCCTACTTAGTGTGCCTGCCCCAGGAAGATAGTTCCAGGCTCTCAGGGTTGGTAAAAGCCCCCCCCCCCGCCCCTGTTGGAAACAGTGTTGGAAATATGATAAAGCACACTAGGAGATGGAAAATACTGATTGAGAATGAGGGCAAAGAAATTGTCTATAAACCATGAAGTCAGCGTGTTCACTACATAGTAGCTGGTTGGCTGAGCTCTCCAATGGAAATCTTATAGCAAAAGGAGGGTGAAGGGCACACAACTGCAGACGCGACCTTAAGTAACATGAAGATAATCACAAGGGAGAAACACCCACATCATCTCCCCTCATCAGAAACCATTTGTTTCAAGTGGGCCTGCTCTGAGGTAAAGCTGCGGTCTGAGAATTGCAACCCGACTATTCCAGCGCTGTCGGTTTTTGTGAACACCAAGATGGGTATGTCATATAACTTTCCATAATTTATGTTGGATGGGAAATTATGCAAAGGAATTTTGCTTCCAGGTTTTTTCTTTCTTTTGTTTTTGTTTTGAGAAATATGGTTTGCATTAATTCTTGGATTATGATTCTGTGTGAATAACAGACTGTCAGATATGTCAATTTGCGCCAAAAAGCTCCAACTGCAACGTTCAATTGAGCATCCATGCATGCTGTATTTATTTATGATACAAAAGCCTATCGAAGGTTGATCAATGACTCGTCAATGTCCTTTACATAAGAGAATAATTACTTTGCTGGGTTAGATCGAGTTTTGCACATGGATCATCTCTGTCCAGTCACAGGCTTCTGAGAAGCCCATACAGAGAGCATGAAGGCAACAGTTCTGCTCTCTTTCTGCCCACCATTGTTCCTCAGAGATATAGTGCTTCTAAACATGTAGGTTCCAGTGATAGCTATTGTGAGACTTCTCTTCCACCAATTTCTGGATCTTTGGCCTAGCCCATTCCCATCCGCATGGGCCAACTTTTACAGGGCCTACTTACCTGTCAGGCACTTGGGAACCGTAGTCTTTGCCAGCAAAATGCCAAGCATATGTCTAATAATTCTAATAATAATAATTGATTATCTATACCCCACCCATCTGGCTGGGTTTCCCCAGCCACTCTGGGCAGCTTTCAACAGAACATCAAAATACAATAACCTATTAAACATTAAAAGCTTCCCTAATCAGGACTGCCTTCAGATGTCTTTTATAAAAGTCTGGTGGTTGTTTTTCTCTTTGACATCTACTGGGAGGGCATTCCACAGGGCAGGTGCCACTACCGAGAAGGCCCTCTGCCTGGTTCCCTGTAACTTGGCTTCTCGCACCTCAGTGTCTGGGCAGAACAATGGAGGTGGAGACGCTCCTTCAGATATACTGGACCGAGGCTGCCTTCTGCAGGGACTGGCTGCGTGCCTGGGTTCCCCACATCTTATTGTTGTACACCAGCTGATGGATAGTGACTCCAACCCCATTCTCTACAGGGATTGGCTGTGTGATCAAGTTTATATCGGGAGGGGTGGTCCTCAAGGTATTGGTCCAAGCCAGGTTTATTGAGTCTAGAAATCCAATCTGTAGTCAATACAGATGGGTCTGGATCTGCAGAAGGCAGTTTCCACGAATCTGTTGCAGCTGTGGGCAGCACACATAAGTATTTTGCAATATCCTATGTGTGAACAGACATTTGAACATGCCAATTGTGCATCCCTGGCACTAGAAAAAGAAAGATAAATTGAAATGGCTCGATTCCCCAGCTAGGGAAATTGATGATCTGGAGACAATTTTCAAGTTTGCCCAGAACAATAAAAGTCCCCTACAGTTTTTTAATCAACTCATGAGATAAACACAATAAAAGTTTGTCCAGCCAAACAGAATTTATGCTCAGAAGGCACAACAAAATTACTATGAATGGACTGACATTGTGGATGAATACCTCATCAGGAGACTCAGTACAGGAGAAATTAATAATTCTATTTCTCTCCTGGTGGGGGGTGGGATTGGAGGTTTTTTATCCTCAGCTCTGCAAACAGACTGTTCAAGCAAATCTATCAAATTTCACATAAACCAATCTGCGTTCCGATACTTCAACTTCAGAGCAAGTGTTATTTGCGGGCTAAGACATCTCAATAAAAAAAGATTAAGTGCGCTATGAACACAGCTTGATGGGCAGAGGCAGAAGCCGATTGACACTTGTCAGGCTTCAAAGGAGGTTGCTGTAACCACTGATCAGCTGATTACTGGTTACAGTAACCTCCATTGAAGATGCTCCAATTGGCGCTGGGAGCGTGCCTTCAGAAAGGTTCTATGTCATCTTCTCTGCACCTTCAAACTGGCTCCCAGCAACTGCAGACAGCTGATTGTCACTTACAAGGCGCCCCTTTGAAGTCTCTGCAGAGGAGGAACCTGCCCCTAAGAGCAGATCATTTTGCCTTCTGCAGAGAAAGCAGTTTGTATTCAAGGTGCTTCCTCAAGTGCCTTGAATGCAAACTGCTTCCCTAGAAAGAATGGGGGGAAATGCTCCATTTTTAAAGGGAATGAGCAGGTGATTGTGTGTTGAATTACAAAACCCATCCCACCGAAGTAGCTGGACCCTTGCTGTCTGAGGTGAGATCTGGCAGCCCCCCTCCCCCAAAAGGAAACTGCTCCAGAGAAGCGGACACGGAGCAATGGCTCCAAACTACAAGAAAGAAGATTCCACCTAAACATTAGAAAGAACTTCCTGACAGTAAGAGCTGTTCGACAGTGGAATTTGCTGCCAAGGAGTGTGGTGGAGTCTCCTTCTTTGGAGGTCTTTAAGCAGAGGCTTGACAACCATATGTCAGGAGGGCTCTGGTGGTGTTTCCTGCTTGGCAGGGGGTTGGACTTGATGGCCCTTGTGGTCTCTTCCAACTCTATGATTCTATGATTCTATGATTCTTGGCCCTTCATTGCCAAGGGGGAATTGCAGATGGTGTTCCTACCAGCAGTGTGCAGGGGCAGGGAGGGAGATGGAGACAGAGGTTCTTCATTGCACGTCCACAAGTTCAAGTGTTACAAGAGAGAAAGAAAAAGCTTTTCTTTGTCTAATTCTGCATGCCATGCACAACTTTATAAAACTATATCAGGTCACCTCTTACCTCTTCACACCTACATAACATACTTGTTTCATCTGCTTGATCATTTTGGTTGCCCTCTTCTGATCCTTTTCCAGTTCCACGTAGTATTCCAAACGCAGTCACACTATCAATTTGTGTATGTAACTGCATTATGACAACAGCAGTTTTATTTTCAATTCCTTTCCAAATGATCCCTGACATGGGAATTTGCCCTTTTCACAGCTGCTGCACATTGGGTCAACATCTTCAATGAGCTAACCTCTATGACCCCAAGGTCCTGGCCAGTCACTCTCAGTTCAGACCAGTTGTCCAGTCATAAGTGATATGCAGGGCTATTTCCCTGTGTTTCTTTTGAACATGAATTAAGATGGCATCCAGATTGGACGTTAACTCCTACTCATTTTCCTTCTTCTGGCCGGTTATTTATCTCATTCCTTAACAAATACCAGGGACTTTTAAATATGCATTTAATACGCAGGGGGATAGAAATTGCTTTGTCGTATATCACAATGATGGATTGCAAAAAGCATCAGTAGGCTGGGCCCTTATCGCAAAGCATGTCTAAATGGAGAATAATCAGATGCTTGGGCCAAGGTTCCCAGGCGTGTTTCCCAAGAAAACTCCGTGGCAAAGAATCAAAAGAGGGATCTTGATCATGAAAATGAGGCCTCTTCTGGGCTTCCTCTGAGTGGCTCGCAGCCTTTTCTCCTTTACTCATTGGCACCCGCTGTCTGTGCTAGAACAGCCTCTGAGGCAATGGCCCACCAGGCTTCAGCTGTGGTTTCCAATATTGTGCTCCCTCCTGCTACCCCGTCAACCTCCCTTAAGAGTGTAAAGCTGTTCTCTACTAGATGTCCCCCTCTGCTCTCTCCTGGCTTTCTCTGCTTCTTCTCTTTCTTTACACAGTGCCTTCCTTGCCTTCCTCCTTTTTCTTCCTCATCCTTTGGATGACTTGAAAGTTGTCCCTTTCTTCACGCATCATCCTCTTTTCATACAGTCCCTGCCTGTGCTGTTAAGTATAGTAGTTTAATTCACGGAAATTGAAAATTCTTGCATGCATTCCTATGTGTTTAAATTTGATTGGTTGGTAACTGAATTCTAGAGAGTTCTCTAGCTGTTCTCATGCGATTGGCTAATGTTGGTCACATGGCTAATGTTGGTCCATTTTTATGTGAAGCAAGATGACTGTGTTTCAGATTCCACTGTGAACACTGCTAAGTTGAATAGAGCGTTGGAGTGACTCTTCTCTGCTTCAAAGGGAGAGAGAGAGCAAAGCTGCAGGAAAAGGTAAAAGCGGAAATCTCTCATAGGAGCTGCAAGGCATGGCTTAATTGAGATACAGAAGGCTGAGTGCTGAGCTCTGGGAAGGGAGGAAAATACAGTTGTTTGGAAGTTCTTACTAGAGACTGTAGGCCAGGGGTCAGCAAGGTTTTACCTGCCTGGGCCGGTCAAGTCCTACAGAGATCTCTCCATGAGTAGGATCGCACGTGCGATTTCCGGCGTCTGGGCATGCACAGATGCAATTTCCGGCACCGCAGAAGTGAGTCCCCATGCCGCACCGCACTGGTTTAGCACAGCACGCGGGGGCTCGCCGAGCAGGCAGCTCAGTTCGGGGGTGGCTCGTGGGCCAGTTAAACTGCCCCTGTGTGCCCCTTGCAGCCCATGGGCCACAGGTTGACAACCCCTGCTGTAGGCCCATGCTTGAACAAGCAGGTGTCTGTAAATATTATGTTTTAATTCATCTAGAACTGTAAATTTCTGCAAGTAAAGTTTTTGAATGTTAAAGCTGGACATTGGTCTAATTTCCAAAGAAGGGTATCAGTCATATATATATGATTTGAGCTTCTTGGCTGCATTTTCGCTACCCTTACATGTGCATTTTCCATACTGTCATGGACTGGTTGGACGCAGACAGATGGTGGAAGGAACCAGCTACGGAACCTTCAAGAGAAGAAGGCTCTGAACCTGGGGAGTGGTGGTGGATGGTAACAGGGAGAAGAGGGAAAAGACTGGGGAGAGAAGGTGTCAGAAGCTGAAGAGGTAACAGGGCTTAGGAGAATCTGTTGCATGAGATTTGGAGAAGGGAGGCCAAGAGGCAGAGATGAGTCAGGCTGGCAAAGAGTCATGGGTGTCCCCCCCCCTCCAGCTGCAACATGGATGTGTGTGTCCCCCCCCCCCCCCGGTCTGCCAGAACCAGAAAAGCCATGAAATAATAATAATAATAATAATAATAATAATAATAATAACAACAACAACAACAACAACAACAACAATAATAATAATAATAATAATTTTTATTTATACCCCGCCCTTCCCGGTTCAAAACCAACAAATTTAAAACACTTAATTGTAAAAGCAGCATAAAATACAGTATAAAACATGGATAACAATAAAATTCAAAATTCAGAAATCAATTTAGGGGAAATAAGCATTAGATAATCCCCAGGGCTAGCTGGCTGAATTGGTCCTACTTGGGCCAGCAAGGAGGCCAGGGGAGAATTAGCTGTCTCAGAGCGGATATCTTCATAAAAAAGGGAGGGGGAGGGAAGAGAAGGGAAATAAAAGATCAGTCTGAGTTCAAATTAAAGGCCAGGCAGAATAGCTCTGTCTTACAGGCCCGACGGAAGGAGGTTAGATCCTGAAGGGCCCTAGTCTCATGGGACAGAGCATTCCACCAGGTCGGAGCCATCACTGAAAAGGCCCTGGCCCTGGTGGTGGATAGTCTGACTTCCTTAGGGCTCTGGACCTCTAAACTATGGTTATTCATGGACCTTAAGGTCCTCTGCGGGGCATACAAGGAGAGGCAGTCCCGTAAATACGAGGGCCCTAAGGGTGGAGGAGAGATTGACTGCTCACAGACACAGTCTCCAATTGCTTGGAAAAAACCTCTGGAGACGAGGGGACTTAGCAGCTGTGGGAGGTGGGGACCTTCAGGTCTCAGCTACTGCTTTATGGGGGCAAGACCTATCAGAGATGGATTGCTGCGCTCATTAGGCACGACACTCCAATAAGTCTGAGCAGGTTGTGTTTTTGCGAATAAAGAGTTAACTCCAATTTGCACAGTGTGATTTACTGTCAGCTCACGCTTGACACATACCTACCTCCTCCTCTTCCTGCAAAAAGACTGTGTTCCCCACCCACCCATCCCAGTGCCACCTGCCTTCTGACTCAACACTCCCTTCCGCCTCCTTGCCTCTCCTGGTAACTTTTCAGTGCCTCCCCCTCCTGCTTCTTCTGCTTTCCTTCCTTCCTTTTTGGCTCCTCTCTTTTCCTTCTGTATTTCATCTCACTCTTAGTAGTCACCACATTAGTGGTGTACATGAAATCAACAGAATGTAGAACCTTTTTCCATTTATTTATTTAAAATGTTTAGAAAATGCCTTGCTTCCTGACAATAGGCCTCCATGTTAGCTGACAGTAAGTGCTATTAAATAAACATAATGATATTTATTACATTAATTATAGTACAGCGGTACCTCGGGTTAAGTACTTAATTCGTTCCAGAGGTCCGTTCTTAACCTGAAACTGTTCTTAACCTGAAGCTCCACTTTAGCTAATGGGGCCTCCTGCTGCTGCTGCGCTGCTGCACGATTTCTGTTCTTATCCTGAAGCAAAGTTCTTAACCTGAAGCACTATTTCTGGGTTAGCGGAGTCTGTAACCTGGAGCGTCTGTAACCCGAGGTACCACTGTATACATCAGTGGAGAGAAAGTATATCCCAAAAATTCATTGAACAGGAAAATCTAATTTTACATTCTTTTTGTTTTCCCAAATTCAAAAAACCTTGTTGGCCACATACACACAAACACAAATATATGTATATTTGCAGGGAACAGAAAACAAAAGACTGGTATATGTGATAGTGTCTTATTTCTGCACTGTCAAATGAGAATTTGACAAGGAATTTAAAAATCCACTATTGCTCTGAAGGCCAGCAGAATCAATGCAAACATGCCTTGTTTGAAAACTGAGGAAAATAAAGAAGTAACACTTTGAATAACAGGAAAAGTGTCTATTTGCCCTGTTTTTAAAACCATAAAACATTTGTGAGAAGAGTGCCAGATTAGGAAACAAATACTAGCAGTGTGATGCAAGGGGGTAAAATACACAAATATAAGAAAGGGAATATTTGTGTTGTATACAAATCAGCATCTGCTTAGAGGTTTTGTTTGGCTAGCACCAGCATGATCCAGATGTTACCCATCTGTGCTGGATGCTAAAGGCCTGTGCTACACTGGGTTTATCCACACTTATTTTTCCGGAGATGGTTCTAGGCAATTTAAAGCACTGTGTTTGAAGCGACCTTTTTTTAATGACTCCGGAGCTTTACCTGTGAAAACCCACTCTTTAAAGCTCAGTTGGAGCAAATGTCAATACGCCGAAAACCCAAACTGATGTTTGCTCTGATTCAGCTTTAAAGTGTGGCTTTTTGTGGGGAAGCTCAGAGCAAAAGAAAAAATAAAAATGCTCAGACACAGAGTATTAAACCTCTGCCTGGAAAAAGCGGAGCAAAAGATAAGCACACTTATCTCAGACCTTCTGTTTCTCAGGAACTACCTCATCCACTAGTGATTCTCCACCATGCCAATGACTCACAGTGGCTACGAAAATGAGGCGCAGGAGCCTGAATTGTAAATGAGCAGAGTCCCCTAGGCTGTACCTTTTGAGGACAAAAAGTTTAAAAGAAAGAAACCTTTCAAAAATTCTCCTATGCAGAATTATAATTCTTGTTCCCATGAGTTTTCCAGATACATTTATTTTGCCTGTACAGTGGTACCTCAGGTTGTAACCCATGCTGCAGGTATTCGAAAACAACTGACCAAAGCTTTTTTTAAAAAAAACACAATACAGTGGTACCTCGGGTTACATACGCTTCAGGTTACATACGCTTCAGGTTACAGACTCCGCTAACCCAGAAATAGTACCTCAGGTTTCGAACTTTGCTTCAGGATGAGAACAGATATCGTGCTCCGGCGGCGCGGTGGCAGCGGGAGGCCCCATTAGCTAAAGTGGTGCTTCAGGTTAAGAACAGTTTCAGGTTAAGAACGAACCTCCGGAACGAATTAAGTACTTAACCCGAGGTACCACTGTATTAGGATTCTTGCTCCGTGTTTGCAGTCATGAGATTGTTGTCTATCACATGACGGTGTATGTTTTCATTCCACAGTGTGTGAAGTGACGGAGACAGGATGTTTTGTACTACTGTGTTCCGGAATGTAGGACTATTGTCCTTTGTTCTTTCTCTTTGCTGTCTGATGAGAAGGAGGAAGGAGCTAATTCAGAATGCTCTAGGTGTATTATATGTAAATAAAGTAGATTAGCCAAGATGCTGAGCTATTGAGTCTGTTACACGAACCGCCAATACTCTGCAGGATCGTAAGTGTGCTGATGCTTCTTGGTACCAGTCGCTGTGATGTTCGGGCTGAAGAAAGCTTTTGAAGCTCCCGAACGATCTACCAGGAGGGAGAAAACATGCCAGTTGGGCATGTGTCTCTACCAGGGTGCTACACAAGAGCAGGACGATCCTAACAGCCACTGCTCGTGGGGAAACTCCCAAGTGCATTTCAGTGCACTCTTAGGTGGTTGTGCACATTTACAGGCATGTGCAGTATGCACAGAACTGGAGCGCTGTGCGACTGAAACCCCCCTCCCCCAATTTATATGTATACATGGTTAACTGAGAGGATGCCTTTGAAATGTGGAATTGCTGAAGTCTAGTATTTTCGTTTCTTCGGTTGTTTCCACCCTTTCCATTTCTCTAGCTCCCTGATTAAATTCAGCGGAGACTGGTCCATTAGAGCAGTGGTGTCCAAACTTTTTTCAAAGAGGGCCAGATTTGATGAAGTGAAGGGCCATGGGGCCAACCAAAGGGCCAACCAAAGTTGTTAAGTTGTTGAGCTTTTTTATGATTTTACCCCAAAGTTGTTGAGCTTTTTAGGGTTGTTGTTGAGGGGTTTTTTTAAGGATTATTTTACCTCAGGAAATAAACTGTTGCCAGGCCCCCAAGACAAACTTTGGACATGCCTGCATTAGAGCAGCCCTACCAAGTGAAATGTCAAGCAATTTGGATTGTCTTTTTTTTAAGTTTCCCACAAAATTTGGAAGCCACACTTTTTCCTGTCCCATGCATCCTTACCTTATATATCTGAATTTAGCGGAGCTCAGGGAGATATTTCAGTCAGTCTCCCATTCTCTGGCTGATCAATTCTCAGCACCACTCAGCCAATCTCACTCCAAAGGTCTTGCTATGGCCAGGAGGTCCCACCCATCTGTCTCAAGGCAAGAAAATGTGATAGTATATTAATGGAATTACTGGCTCTTAGCCCTGGTTGTGCACTTTCCCTCTCTCTTTTGTTGTCATGATGGCAATCCATATTTGCAAGTCTACTTTTATGGTGGACCCAGGAGGCAACGCAGTAGCAATACTCAGGGCCCAGCTTCCCCGACTAGCCTTTTCATTTGATTCATTATTACTTTTACTATTTGTGGGATTGAGTGCCGCCTGACAGACACTATGAGTGTGTAAAATAAATTTATTTGGGGGAGGGGTGTTTTGTTTTTTACTTACACCATTTCTTCCCTAGCAAGTGATGCTTGTGTATCTATTTCTTCCAAATGCACCATTATAGTTGATGGGGGGGGGTCATATAATGCCCATATAAACAAGTAAACAAATTGGCACTGATAGGAAATCCAGTCAGATGGGTGGGGTACAAATAAAACAATAATATAATAATAATAATTATTAATATTAAACCTACTGGTTCTACATAGTGTTCACAGGTTATCTAACATCTTTATTCAATATGTGCCTAGAGTATTTTGAATGGTTGCTAATTAGCTATTAGCCCAGTTACATGCCAAAATCCTGAACCTCATTCAGTCAGTTGGAATCTCATGTTTTCTGTTTTATTAGATTTAAAGCCTGCTTTATGGTTGTACATTGTATTCTGTATATTATCATATATATTATGATAACCTGTATGTTATCATATATATTATGATATCATATGTATTACGATAAACTAAATATTTTTTCTAGCAAATGTTCAAACCTGTAAATTTGTCCTGAGTTTATATTTTACATTACTGCATAAATGTCTAATGCTAGTTTTTTTAAAAAAAAATCTGAGTTATTGCTGGTGGAAAAATCTACCCACCATAAAATCTTCCCACAGGAAGATGGGATGGGTTTCCATGAAAATTGGAGTTTTCTATTGGTGTGGGCCCTTCTCTGCCAAGGGTGGGCAAAATCTGATGGTTTGTATTGCTCTGCCCAGCATGGGCTTCATCTGGGATTCTGGCCAACTCAGTCTCACTATCTCTACATATGGATCTTACATTGGCATGATTTTTACATCAGATCCTCACCAAACCATCATCAAATCACAGCCCATACTTGTCTCAATTGAGCGAACCATTAAAAAATAAGATAAGCCACAAATGTGGTCCATTTCATGTCACAAAAATATGAACCTGAGTTTTGGGTTCATCACGCTATGATTTTTACAGGGAATCAGCCCCAAACCACAATCAAATCACAAATCACATCTGTGGAAACATGTGACCTGTGTTCTGAGTGTGGCTTTGCAGGTGATCCCTAATAAATATCATGAGGATCCATAAGGGTCTGTGCTGAATAGCAACATATCCCTGATTTTTATGGCTTTGGTTACATCCATGGAGACAGGTGTGTTCTCTGCTTGGATGATGCTGGAGTTCAACAACATCTGGAGGACCAAACACTCCCCATCCTGGCTATAAATGCTCATCTCTGTGTGAAAAACAGCTTTGAAATGCAAGTTTCCTGAATTTCCATAGTGACTTTTTCCTCCACAATAAATCTCTCAAATTTCCAACCTCAAACTGCGCTTCTGGAAATCAAGAGGAAAGCTGCAAAAGTTTCACAAGCAGATTCAATTTTGTTTAATAATAGTTCTCTTTGCAGACTGATGGAAAGCATAAAATTAGTGTGTCATGCTTCTGTACGACTCACTGCAGATCTGAACATCCTTTCATGGTTAGATGCACACTACCACCAAGGGCACAAGATTGTATTGGATTCCCCCACCCCACCCTGGTTTACAGTTTCAAATGTCCTGGGCTGGTGACTAAGAACAGCCTTACTGTATTAAACCAAATCAATGTAGTCAACACCCTATTTCCATTCACTTGGCTGTGTCTTGCCATTATAGTGTAACAGCATATCATTTGCTATGTGGTATCCCAATGGAAGGGTATAACCCAGGGGTTGCCAACATGGTCTCAACCCAAACTCAACTGGCGAAGAAGAAGAAGAAGAAGAAGAAGAAGAAGAAGAAGAAGAAGAGGAGGAGGAGGAAGAAGAAGAGGAGGAAGAATGTTAAGTTGTGGGTGAACATATGAGACGACACAGCGATTCTTCAAACAGCTCTTGTTTATTCACAGGCCAGAACAGAACTGAACTGAAGGGTTCAGCCAGCCTGCTTATATAGAGCTCCACTAGAATGCAACAGTAACCATTTTCTGTAACTATCCAATCACTGAACGTCACTTTCGATCCCTTATTCGCATATGTGGACCTGAGTGTAAACTATCTACCCCTGCTGGGCCAGGGTGAGAACTTTGGTACAGAAGAAGAAGAAGAAGAAGAAGAAGAAGAAGAAGAAGAAGAAGAAGAAGAAGAAGAAGAAGAAGAAGAAGAAGAAGAAGAAGAAGAAGAAGAAGAAGATCTCTTGGCTGTGAAGAGCATGCCTCCCCTTCCCTTCTGATTCCCTGACCACAATGGAGCTTCCTCCCTTCCTGTGTGGAAGAGAGAAGCGACAGAGAATGCCCTGCTCCCCATCATCCCATCCACCTGTCTTGCGGCACCTGTGCAGTCCAGAATGACCCTTTCTTTGAATGTGGCAGAAGTGAATAGTAGTGTGGAAGGCCCCCACTTGCCTGTATCCTGCCCACCAGGCAAGTGGCAGCCTTCCCCTAGAGCATCCTTTCTCAACCTGTGGGTCCCCAGATGTTGTTGAACTACAACTCCCATCACCCCTAGCTAGCAAGGCCAGAGCACAGGGATGATGGGAGTTGTTGTCCAATAACATCTGGGGACCCACAGGTTGAGAACCCCTACATTATCTCTTTCAGTTGTGGGGGGTGAGAGAGAAGTAGTGGGGTGTCAGGGAGCCAACAAGAGCAGGTCATTCACAGATCAGAGAAAGACAGGGAAACACTGGCTAACTTATTGTTAGTTTCATTATTGAGGAAGCAGAACAGTGAACACACGGAGACTTCTAAGGGTTACTCCTGTCTAGATGAAGCAGTTGCCTGGACTTGCATGTAACTCCCCCTTTACTCCCTAGCCCTCTGTGTCAGGCCCTTCCCTCTGTCTATGCTGTGGGAATGTTCAGGGTGGCAGGAGAGGATATATTGTTTATTAATATCCTTTCTAACTTGCCCTAGCAAGTTCCTTTATTTAGCAGAGTTACATTCTCCTTTATATATGCACAGCAGATAGCTGGTTGCAGGCTCATGTGAGCCTCTCACTATTATACAATTCAATCTGTCTCAGACTGAATTGCACGTTCCTGGTCAGCCAGAATGTGTTTTACATTGCTGGAAAGATCATGTCAAATGAAAAAGTTATCAGGCAAGGAGAATGGAGTCAGGAGAATGGAGTAAAGTGCAGTCTGTATGTAGCCAGAGTGGGTGTCTTGCATCAGCAGGGAATTGGACTAGGTAACTTCTGAGCTCCCCAAACTATGACACGCAAGCAGTGAGATGCTCCCCACAGCCTGTGTCAGTGCTGCAGTCGTATATTGACTCATAAAAGTCTGAAAAGAGGGGGGAGGGAATCCCCAAATCCCATGGCAGTATCTCGAAATGACTGAATGGCTTCAACTGAACCAAATTATGTTTTCATCATCGTATGCTGTTTGTTATTTCCTGGGTAAGTTGTTTTTATCAGTACAAGGGAAATGAATTAGTGAGTCATGGGATACAACAGCAATTTGGCTTGTGGTTTTCTGCCTCCATCCAAAAGAGAGCTATCATTCAAATCAAAATGCTGAACTTTCCTTCTGAGCTAGCAGGAAACCCGCGGTTCTTTAATTTTTAAGGTAGCTGAAACGATGTTTGGAAGGACTGCAGGATAAGCCAAGAGCAAAGGGAAACCTCTTAACGTGATTGTATTTAGGATACTGCCATGCAATTAAGTAAATAGTTTATGATATTATACTACTACTACTACTACTACTACTAATAATAATAATAATAATAATTTATTATTTATACCCCGCCCATCTGGCTGAGTTTCCCCAGCCACTCTGGGCGGCTTCCAATCAGGTGTTAAAAACAATACAGCATCAAATATTAAAAACTTCCCTAAACAGGGCTATCTTCAGATGTCTCTTAAAGATAAGATAGCTGCTTATTTCCTTCACATCTGAAGGGAGGGCGTTCCACAGGGCGGGCACCACTACCGAGAAGGCCCTCTGTCTGGTTCCCTGTAACCTCACTTCTCACAATGAGGGAACCACCAGAAGGCCCTCGATGCTGGATCTCAGTGTCCGGGCTGAATGATGGGGGTGGAGACGCTCCTTCAGGTATACAGGACCGAGGCCGTTTAGGGCTTTAAAGGTCATCACCAACCCTTTGAATTGTGCTCGGAAATCAATGAATTGGTTCTTAGGAAAGATATAGGTTCTACTTCCCATCAGTGTTATGAAGCAGCTTCCCATAGCCTGGCACCACCCAAATATTGATTGAGTAAATCTCTCATCATCCGGGACCCTTGGTCATAGTAGCTGGGGCTGATGGTAGCTGTAGTTTGAAACATCTGGTTAGTGAAGGCTGTTTTAGCAATACAGTTTTCAAAGATGTTGGTTTGGGATTGGAGGAGATGCTTTGGTCACATTGGAGGCAAATGGGGCACTGCCCCACCATTCTCAGCCTGCCCCCACCTGCCTGCCTTCCTACTTACATCCAGTCTGTTGATCACTAGCTCTGGCCTCACCTGCTGATGGTCTCCTTGTCTTCCCCCCTAGCAGTTCCAATGGGCTCCATTGCTTTGGTCACCTCTCGTTCTCACCTATGAATCCTGGTCCCTTTTTAGCGAAAATAAGTTGCACCTCTTCTCCTACTCCAGCCTCTGCAGCCTCCCAGGGGGTCCTTCAAAGCACCTCACAGGCAACAAAGCACTGTGAAAATGAAGGCATTGTAGAGCCAGTGTGGTGTAGTGGTTAAGAGCAGTAGTCTTGTAATCTGGTGAACCGGGTTCGCGTCTCTGCTCCTCCACATGCAGCTGCTGGATGACCTTGGGCCATTCACACTTCTCTGAAGTCTCTCAGCCTCACTCACCTCACAGAGTGTTTTTTGTTGGGGAGGAATGGAAAGGAGAATATTAGCCGCTTTGAGACTCCTTCGGGTAGTGATAAAGCGGGATATCAAATCCAAACTCTTCTTCTTAAAAGAATTCTAAGGTCTCAAATATAAAATAATTGTTCGTAAATGTACAAGGCAAACACACACCTAAGTATATAAGCCACATGTTTGAAATAGTACAGGAGAGCAATCCTGAAGCCATTTTGACTCTCCCAGTGACCGCAAATTTTCCTCTGTAAATGGGGAAAGCCTTCCCATTGTCTTTTTGCTTACAAATCCTGTCTTAAGGGCACATTGGTGTATGAATAAGGTGAGCCTGTGACCTGGATTCAGGAATGAAAGTATTTACTATCACAAAAGAATGGCCAGGGTGCCTGGGCGATGCAATCAGTGACCATTATCAGGTATTCTGGCAGACAGGATTTCTGCTGTAGATGGCCTCCTCTGCTGTAGACCGCCTCCTTCTGTGATGTATGTATGATGTTTTGGGGGATGGTCTTGGGCTACAGGGTGGGCAATTTCAAAAGTCTATATAAGGGCTTGCGCACCATTGTTCAGGGTTCTCTCCTCCCCCCTGTGTGTAAGGAGTGGGGACCCTCTTGCAACAGTACTTTTTCATTAATGATCAGGCTTATTAGCCTCTTTGCTTCTCAATATACTCTGGTTGGCCTGTTATTTTCTCCTACTGAAAGGGAACTCACTTAAGGACTATATACGGACTCTTGGAAACCCCATAAGGGAAAAGGAGCAGGTTTTTTTCCCCTTATAACAGCATTTCCCCTTCATTTTAGCAGCAGTTTCAATGCAACCCCCTTGGAAGGATGGCATGACTTGCCCCAAAGAGCCTCCTGGGTCACATGGGAAAGGCTGGCAGGCCATGTTTTGCCTGCAGGCAAAATTCATGTTGTATATCTTTTGGTATTGTCTCTCTGTGTTGTGTATATTTTTTCTATAGTCTGAATGTTTTAAAAAAATGAAATATACTCGGAGTCGAGAGTGGATTTCATGCTCTTTATTCAGCTCATAGAGGTGAGGAGGAATGGAAGTTCCCCCAGAATGTTTGCTTTATATACATTATTTACACAATGGGCCCCACGTGATTGGCTAATTCCGGGATTCACCTGTAGGCCAATCAGGTTGAGGATTCACTTCCACCTGGAGTTGGATTGGGTGGCTCCTGTGGACCAATCAGACTGCTGCATTCTGGACCCTATTGTTCTAGGACCAATCAGACTGCTGCATTCTGAATTCTATTGTTCTAGGACCAATCAGACTGCTGCCTTTTGGATCCTATTCAACTCAGTACATAACAAAAATATTTTTAAGAAGAAGTGCCCTGCTTATTAGGCACATTTTACCTTGTAGTGCTTTGGATCAAGACTATCTTAGGTTCAGCTGGTTATTAAGACCACATGACTTTTCATTTGCAATCTGGTTGTCTATAGAACCAAGTCCCACTGCATTCAATGAGACATGTGTTGTTGCAATCTGGAATTGCTAAAACATGCTGGAGAGCCAAGATTACTATTATTGCTTTTTAATATATAAAACCTTTCTTTGACAATGGAAAAATATGGCAATAACATCCCAAGCATGCACAAAGAAAAAATATTCAGGGACAAAACTGCCTCTTCTTTCTTTCTTTTTTTTTTGGTTGTTGCTGTTTCCCAAAATTAGCAAGCTGATAAATTGCTAGAGCAAAGGATTTCCTTTTTCTGTATACAGGGGGAGAAAAGAGAGTAGCGCTCACTTAAAATGATTAATTACTAATAAAAGACTGACAAAAGTAAACAAGCTGGGGTGGGATGGCTGTCATGCAAATTCTAGTCTATGGCTAAGCAGATGTTTTTACTTATGAGAAGGAAAACTTGAACTCCTACTGAGTCCAGTGGAAAGAGCTATATTGATTTCAGAGCTGTCTGAATATGAGGAGAATGTAAATTACATGTAACTATGGAAGCAGAAATAAATAAGATATTTGAAGTTAACTCTCCCCCCCTTTGACTCATTATAGGGATGTTTTTCTCTACACCTTGATTACCAACTAAAAGGTAAAGGTACCCCTGACCATTAGGTCCTGTCGCGGACAACTCTCATCTCGTTCTATAGGCCGAGGGAGAAGGCGTTTGTCCGGGTCATGTGGCCAGCATGACTAAGCCACTTCTGGCGAACCAGAGCAGCGCACGGAAACGCAGTTTACCTTCCCACCAGAGCGGTACCTGTTTATCTGCTTGCACTTTCGAACTGCTAGGAGCTGGGACGGAACAACAGGAGCTCACCCCATCGCAGGGATTCGAACCGCCAACCTTCTGATCGGCAAGCCCTAGGCTCTGTGGTTTAGACCACAGTGCCACCCGTGTCCCTGATTACCAACCTAGGTATGCCCAAAGACCTAGAATTTAAACTGATGGCCCTTGTCTTTCTCTCTAGGTTACAATCCCGCAAAGCCAGCTTAATGTCAGGGTTTCTGATGTTTGCCAGCAGAAAGAAATTCCCTGTAATATTGGCTTGGCATGTCGGTGTGAAGCCATAGCTGTATATTTACTGTGTAGGGGATTTTGCCAACATGGTGTGACAGAATACCATGCACGGGGATTGCCAGTAAAAAGTGAGGCCAGTAGTTACAAGACTCAGTGTGAAGCTGACCAAATAGCTGCGAGAATGCACAACCACAACGATCACATAGCAATGATGGCAGCGAAAAGGACCCACATCACTGCCCCCATCACATTCTCAAGTAGCCGCCCAGCAGAGCTCTTTGGAGTGGTGAAAAAGTTGGAACTACCTGCCCCAGTGCACGGAGCTTTAGAACAAAGGCTTGCTATGATACGTTCACTGGGAACTTCGAGGACTAAGCAAAGTGGGACTCACTGGATGTTAAAGCATTTTTGCATGAGGTGGGGTAGTCCCAACTTGCAGATGGTAGCCTGCTGTGCTGTTGGGTGAAATGACCTGTAAAAGTGGTGCATTGTATGGGTCAGGATCACACCGACTCATCCTGCCACCTCCATTAGTTTGAGGTCCTCTCTGCACTGTGTATATGCAGTTCGGTGTGTGTGGGCTCTGCATACAATCTCCACTTTTCCAAATCGCCCACCTTTTTCTGTAAAAGGCCTTCCACATCGGTGGTAACCCTGGCTGTATAATGGATTGTTTTACTTACCTGGTTCTCCATGCATGGCCTGTGCCACGGTGTGGCTTATCACTAGCTAACTCCCAAGAACATCCCAAGACCGAAGTATTGTTTTTGGGGGACAGGGGGCGGGCGGGGGTGGGGGATTCCCTGGTCCTGAATAGGGTAACTGTGCCCCTGAAGGACCAGGTGCGTAGCCTGGGAGTCATTTTGGACTCACAGATGTCCATGGAGGCGCAGGTTAATTCTGTGTCCAGGGCAGCTGTCTACCAGCTCCATCTGGTACGCAGGCTAAGACCCTACCTGCCCGCAGACTGTCTCGCCAGAGTGGTGCATGCTCTAGTTAACACGCTCTATGTGCTACCTTTGAAGGTGACCCGGAAACTGCAATTAATCCAGAATGCAGCAGCTAGACTGGTGACTGGGAATGGCCACTGGGACCACATAACACTGGTTCTGAGAGATCTGCATTGGCTCCCAGTACATTTCCGAGCACAATTCAAAGTGTTGCTGCTGACCTTTAAAGGCCTAAATGGCCTCGGTCCTGAATACCTGAAGGAGCGTCTCCACCCCCATCATTCAGCCCGGACACTGAGATCCAGCGCCGAGGGCCTTCTGGCAGTTCCCTTATTGCGAGAAGTGAGGTTACAGGGAACCAGAGGGCCTTCTTGGTAGTGGCGCCCACCCTATGGAACACCCTCCCTTCAGATGTGAAGGAAATAAGCAGCTATCCTATCTTTAAAAGACATCTGAAGGCAGCCCTGTTCAGGGAAGTTTTTAATATTTAACGCTGTACTGTTTTTAACACTTGATTGGGAGCTGCCCAGAGTGGCTGGGGAAACTCAGCCAGATAGGCGGGGTATAAATAAATTATTATTATTATTATTATTATTATTATTATTATTATTATTATTACCCAATCAGTTGGCTAGGATGAGCATTCCAACATTCCAACAGCAAGAGATGTTCAAATGCAAACCAGATCCTTTTCCCTGCTGTCATGCCAACCATGCTTACTGCCTGTTGTGTACTAAACTTATAAAGTTGTGACCTGTTCATAATCCAAGCAGTCACATCCTGCAACTACCAAGAAATAGTTTTCAGTGCTTAGTTGTAGGGTGTACTTGGTGTCCATGGCAGTTTCTCTGACTTGCAAATATTTCCAAAGCCCAAAAAAGGTTGGCAACCCTTGAATTATTACATAAGCCCATTAGGGTGCCAACTAAACTATGTACGAATGCACATATAAGTTCTTCAATAAACTTTAATGTTGTTTGTTTTGCAAAATTGTAAGGGAGTATGGAAGCAGATGACGGCAGCGCCTGGAGACAGACAGTCAGGTTGTGCATTCGTAGCAGTGACGAAAGGATGAATGACCGCTGGAAGGAGCACAGAGAGAAGTAACTCCATGGTGCATCTGCAGCAGCACAACAGGACATCTTCATCTGCCCCAACTGCGACAAAACATGACTCTCCTTTATTGGTCTCTACAGCAACAGTAGACACTGTAACCTTCCAACAATTTGACTTCACCCCTAAAGGTGCAGGTAAAAATAAAAACCAAAAAAGGTAAAGGACCCCATGGCGCTTAAGTCCAGTCAAAGGCGACTATGGGGTTGTAATGCTCATCTTGCTTTCATGCCGAGGGAGCAGGCGTTTGTCCACAGACAGCTTTCCAGGTCATGTGGCCAGCATGTCTAAAACGCTCCTGGTGCAATTGGACACCATGACGGAAGTTGGAGCGCACGAAAACGCCGTTTACCTTCCCATTGCAGTGGTACCTATTGATCTACTTGCACTGGTGTGCTTTCGAACTGCTAGGTTGGCAGGAGGTGGGACAGAGCAATGGGAGTTCATCCCGTTGTGGGGATTAGAACCGCCGACCTTCTGATCAGCAAGCCCAAGAGGCTCAGTGGTTTAGACCACAGCGCCACCCATGTCCCAACTCCCCAAAAGTGCACTCCTCCAATGTCTCCCAAGACAGATGGTTGCCAATCAATCAATCAATCAATGGAAGTGGAAAGGGGAGCCACTTCCCCCACTTCAGATTACCCGTGGTGGGATGAATATATATAGCAGGAATGAGTAAACAAATTTTAGCTACTTAGACCCATTTGTATCGAAGACCCAGGTGTCCAACTAAGAAGGTACTGCTTAGGAGAAAAGAACAACAATGGCCAGAGGGCAAGAGCAACTGTTCTTCCCAAGATCCTTATGTGGTTCTATGAAAGAAAGTCATTGCGAGATGCTAGAAAAAGCCAGGAAACTGAGACAGAGCTCTCTGTAATGAGGGGTGGTCTGGCCCTTTATATTGCAAAGGAATTCAGCTATTAAGAGTCAATTCCAAGGGCTGATTAAGGGGTGCACATCTGGGAAAGAACACACAATCTTGATTTTTGCTACATTCAGCAATGGAAAAGATCAGGTCTTTGTTCTCTGAAAAGAGCGTTTTTAGAAACCTTTTAATGCCATTAAATAATGTGGGAAACAGAGAAAAAAATGTGGCTATGTCAAGCTTGGTCCTGCCAATTGCTGTTATAATTACAGGGGGGCTTTATCCAGAAGCCGCTGAAGCCAGTGGAAAGACTCTGTCAGTCCTCTTGGGCTTTGGAAGAGGCCCAGGATGCTATAAAGCCCTTCGCCAAGTCAGCCATCTTATCGCTGTATAGTACATTTAGTTATTTTTGCGTTTAAAGTAAAGTCAGGAGCTACAAGACTCAGTGTGAAGCTGACCAAATAGCTGCTAGGATGCACAACCACAACTATCACATAGCAATGATGGCAGCAAAAAAAGGCCCACATCACTGCCTCCATCATGTTCTCAAGTAGCCGCCCAGCAGAGCTCTTTGGAGTGGTAAAAGAGTTGGAACTACCTGCCACAGTGCATGGAACTTTAGAGCAAAGACTGGACACTTTGAGGACTAGGCACCATCTTATCCAGTTCTGTGGGATCAGTTCAAGCTGTCAAGGCCTGAGAATGTGGACAAGCTGCTTCTGGCTGGCCATTCCAGAACTTGCCCTCTCAACTCTTGCCCATTCTAGCTTGTTTGTGGAAGTGGGACTCACTGGTAGGTGCCAAAATCCCAAGGGAGCAGAAAAGACTACAGTGGTACCTCGGGTTACAGACGCTTCAGGTTACAGACTCCACTAATCCATAAATAGTACCTCGGGTTAAGAACTTTGCTTCAGGATGAGAACAGAAATCGTGCTCCGGCAGCGTGGCAGCAGCAGGAAGCCCCATTAGCTAAAGTGGTGCTTCAGGTTAAGAACAGTTTCAGGTTAAGAACAGACCTCCAGAACAAATTAAGTTCTTAACCCGAGGTATCACTGTATTCATGTACGCAACTACGGCTGTGCAGATGTTATTGACCCAGAAATGAAAAGAAGATAAAGTCCCTACCAGAGAAGAATGGCAGATTAAGTTGATGGATTATGCCAAAATGGCTAAAATGACCGGAAGAATCAGAAATCAGGAAGACCAAAATGTTAATAAGGAATGGGCAAAATTTATAACCTATCTTAAAAACCATTGTAAACAGTTAACATCGTTAGTAGGATTGGAATATCACTTGTAGTTTAATGGTGAACTTTGGGCACAATGGAGGTGTAAAAGATGTGGATTATCATAAAAGATGCAGGAGGAAATGATTAACAATAGGACCCACAAAGCGTAGGAGGGAAGTCCTAGAGATTCCTTGCAATCTTGTTTCTGTGATGTATGTTCGATATGTGACTGGACCAAAATTTTAATCTGAAAAACCAAATAAATAAATGTATGGAAGTTACTGGATGTTAATGCATTTTTGCATGAGGTGGGGTAGACCCAGCTTGCTTGAAAGAAGCAGTTGTGCACTCACTTCTCAAAGACGCACACTGGGCCAGTGGTGGACGTACATTTCTGGGGCCCTGAAGCTTCAACAGTTATGGGGGCCCCTTTGCAACCAGCAACAAGGTCTGGGTAACCTTGTTGTTATCTTCTTTTGTTAGCTTCTGGGTCTGTTATCTTCTTCAATGCAGTTCTTACATGACAGACCACACCTTTACAACATCTGTGCTACTGACTCTCAAACTTTTGGATTGTTGAAATGCATACCTCCCCCCCAAAAAAAAATCAATTTGAGTCATGCAACTCAGTTTGGGTCTACTGGACCCATTTTTTTAAGCAATGTGGACTTAAGTCACTTCCGTCGCCCCTCTGGGATTAGGGCCCTGCAGCTTAAGATTAGTTAGTTTCATGGTAGATCTGCCCCTACTCTGGACTCTAATGTGTCTGACAACTATGGCACAGTCTCTTAATACCCACATTTGGACTAACCTAGTCCAAATGTGAAGCAAACCTAGACAGCATCTTAAAAAGCAGAGACATCACCTTGCCAACAAAGGTCCATATAGTAAAAGCTATGGTTTTCCCAGTAGTGATGTATGGAAGTGAGAGCTGGACCATAAAGAAGGCTGATCACCGAAGAATTGATGCTTTTGAATTATGGTGCTGGAGGAGACTCTTGAGAGTCCCATGGACTGCAAGAAGATCAAACCATCCATTCTGAAGGAAATCTGCCCTGAGTGCTCACTGGAAGGACAGATTGTGAAGCTGAGGCTCCAATACTTTGGCCACCTCATGAGAAGAGAAGACTCCCTGGAAAAGACCCTGATGTTGGGAAAGATGGAGGGCACAAGGAGAAGGGGATGACAGATGGTTGGATAGTGTCTTTGAAGCTACCAGCATGAGTTTGGCCAGGCTGCGGGAGGCAGTGGAGGACTAAACAACAAAAACTTGAAACAGACTATATACACCCATTTCAATCTGGGTTCAGACCTGGGTTTGGCATGGAATCAGCTCTGATTGCCAAGACAAATTATGTCCTTCAAGGAAGAGACAAGGGGAGTCTTATCACTCTACTCTTGGATCTCTCAGCAGCTTGTGATACCATTGACCATGGTAACCTTCTGGACCATCTTTGTGGATTGGGAGTCGGAGGTACAATTTTACAGTGGTTCCACTCCTACCTGCATAAGTGGCAACAGAAACTAGGGTTATGAGACTACATCTGGGCTACAGCTATTTAACGCCTATATGAAGCCATTGTGAGCAATCATCAGGAAGTTTGGAACCCAGTGTAAACAGTAAACTGATGTTTACCTCTATATTCCCATTAAATCCGAGTCAGGAGAATGGTGGTGTGGATGAAGGTCAATTGACTGAAGCTGAAACACTGTGAGTAAGTGGTTCCTAGGACTGAGAATTGGGGTGTCTTCTTGACCTAGATGGTGTTGACAATTCTTCTGAAAGAATAGTATGAGATATTAGGAATATTCCTGAGGAGATCTCACCCCTCCCATATCCAAGAATCTGCTGATGAGTCTGGTGATTTTCCAGAGAGGAGGGGCGGTGTTCTGCTCTCTACCTATTCCGCTCCAGCCTAACATCAGTCAGTCAGTCAGTCAGTGTGTCAGAGAGAGAGAGACTGAGTGTTAGAGATTGTGTGTACTGTATAGATAAGGTTGCTGTTAAGAGCAGCCGCAGACACTCAGTGCAGTTCAGTTTTTTTAGTTTAGACCTCATTTAGCTCTGTATATAGTTGTATATTATAGTTGTAGATAGAATAAAGAAGATATTCTACAGAGCTGCTCTCCGAGCCGTTTATGCTCTGCTATACTCTGCTGTACGACTACTGTCTTCTTGTTGGATTGAATCCAGTGCTCACAACTCTAAGCTGTGAGTCCACAGCACTTTGACCTGTTCCTGTGCAGAAGGTGGTCTCTGGAAGTGCTACCCAGCTCGCCTAGCCCAGTCGGGGCTGAAGTGTGTGAGTCCAGTTGGTGGCACTGGCTCAAGGGCGATGCTGACAATTCCTGGAACCATCTTTGTCCATGCCCTCTGTGGCAAAGAGCTCCTATCATCAGCTTCAGCTGACATGTCAACTGCACCCTTTCCTGGGCAGGGATAACTTTGCCACTGTGACACACGCCTTGGTAACTTCATGTCTGGACTTCTACAATGTGCTGGGGGGGGGGCTTTCCTTGCAGCTGGTCCAGAGGCTGCAGCTGGTGCAGAATGCCTAACTTACGTGGTGGTGGAGTTCCTTATCAGATACATATCACATCAGTCCTCAGGGATCTGCACTGGCTGCCTATTACAAGCCAGTTTTAAGGTTCTGCTACTTACATACAAACCCCTAAATAACTCTGGGCCAGGTGATCTAAAAATAATAATCTTTTCTTTACTGTTTGGTAAGGGCACTATGATCACCTTGATGATTATCAGCTTGTGGAAGCATGAAGGCAAGCTGTTTCACTGGTGGCACCAGTTTGTGGAATGCCCTCCCTGCTGAAATATGAGAGGCTTCAACCATGTTCTCTGGCTGCTGTTTAGGCAAGCTTTCCTCTGAGCGGAACTTCCAATTTTATTGTTTCAACTGCTTTTAAACTGCTTTGTTATGATCTTTGTTTTTATTAAATAGTCTTCAATACATAACAGTTTTAGAGTACATTTTTGTTAAGGAGGTTTAGATTACCCTGTGGATTTCTTGCTATGTGTCAGGAACTGGTAGGACACTGATGGGTGTGCACTGAGGGAAGCAAGGCTGGAGTCTGATTCAGGAAAGTGGGCATTGATTTGTGGGGAATTGTACCAGCCAGGAGGCAAGAGTCAGAGGCAGGGGAAGCTTTAGAGCTGGGGGTAGAATGGGTCAGATGAAGAGGAGGAAGTGGCAGGTCAGGTAAGTGAAGGGCCAGGTGCTTCTCTACCCTCTATGGTGGGTAGCGGGTGGCAGGTGGCGCTGTGCTCTAACCCACTGAGCCTCTTGGGCTTATCAATTGGAAGGTCGGAGGTTCGAATCCCCATGTCAGAGTGAGTTCCTGTTACTCTGTCCCAGCTCCTCCCAACCTAGCAGTTCAAAAGCACAACAGTGCAAGTAGATCAATAGGTACCACTGTGGCGGGAAGGTAAATGGCGTTTCCATGCGCTCTGGCTTCTGTCATGGTGTCCTGTTGCACCAGAAGCGGTTTAGTCATGTTGGCCACATGACCCGGAAAGCTGTCTGTGGACAAACGCCGACTCCCTTGGCCTGAAAGCAAGATGAGCGCTGCAACCCCATAGTCGCCTTTGACTGGACTTAACCATCCAGGGATCCTTTACCTCCCTACCCTCTCCTGTACCCCTGCCCCCCAGAACCAGAAGGGGATTAAAGAGGGATGAGCAGAAGCAGCTTCCATGCAGGCGTAGTCTCTGGCTGCATGTGTGCAGCCCATCAGGGGAAAGTACATAAACTGGTGGAGGTTGAGTGGACCCATTTCTGTAACTGTTCCACTGAGTACAGACCTGGGAACAGCTGCCTAGATGCTAGAGATTGATGAGCGTGCTGTAGAATGACTGTGTTAGTTTGACAATAAAGAGTTAACTATCTTTATTACAAGAAGAAATGAGATTCCGACAAAACACCAGGAAGAACTTTCTGGCAGTAAGCTAGAACAGACCCCAACAAGAGGTGGTGGACTCTCCCTCTCCTTGGAGATATTTAAGCAGAGGTTGGAGGGCCATCTGTCATGTATGATATGGTTGAGATTCCTGCATCTAGACTAGATGACCCTCGGGGTCCCTTCCAACTCTATCATCTGTTGTGTGCATTCCTTTGACCAGGGAGCACCCTTGACACTAAACTTTAGTTAAGCATTGGTTTTATCATTCTCAACGACTTAGAAGCCCCTTTGGCATATAAGCTGTATGTATGTATGTATGTATGTATGTATGTATGTATGTAAATAAAATAAACCTTGACTTTTTCATCTTACCTCTCCCTGTCTGTAGCAGCAAAGGGGCTGGTTATAAAAAGAGAAATGGCATTGCATGCCTAGTGCCCCAGTGTATTTTGAATCAAGGAATTAAGCATGCAGGAAACATGGTCTTTCATAACACACAGGACAAAGACCCAGAATGCAGCCACCTCCACCTACAGATTGATATTAACTGAGCTGAGCAATGCTCTTCCATTGCAGCTAGCCACTGATTATACTTAAGTGGGCAGTAGCCATTTCTGCAGCTCTATGGTTAGACCAGAGATGCTTTCCTCGTCATCTCCAATGACTACCTCAATATTTAGCCACTATCTTCCTTACCCTGGCCAAACCCTTCTTAAAAACTCAGTTAAATTGAAGAAAAGAGCATTGCCAATTTAAGTATAGAATTTTGGAGGGTGTGTTGTTGTGTTTTCCAGACCAATTAGTTTTAATTCTTTTCTTCAAAAAAAAAAAAACTTACCAGGATATTGTAAGATTTTCCATAATGTTTTACATGCATAGGTTTAACAGCTGTGTGCTGTGTTTTATAAATGGAACTGCCAAAAGTTAATTTTTTTATATTAAAAAAGTGTTCAAGTGCTGGTGCATTGCCATGGAAAATGTTGTTCCCTGTAAGGGTAACTGGGGGGAGATCACTCCAACGGCTTCTCGCGAAAACAGTCGTGTCTGGGGGCTCTATCCCTTGGTGTCCCTTCTTCCTTTCCCTTGACCATTCCTCTGTGTGCATGGACGTGAACGTACAAACTCAAGACATTTAGTTGTGCATGTGAAACCGTGTGCACATCCAAGTTAACAGGGAAAGAGTAATGCTTCACTCCCCTACCTTATGCATATGCCAAAGCTGATCAAGTCATGTAATGACAGTTCCATGGAACTGGAAGCAGGAGTAGAGCCAGCTGTTTGCTGCACTCTGGGGCAGGGGGAAACGCTGCCAATCTCCCGGGCTGTGGTGCAGGAGGAGTGACAGGGAGCAGCAAAAAGGCAGTTAGCAATTAGTTGACTTCTAGCAATCTCTACAGACCGCTAGGGCTAGCACAACAATGCGGGGAGGACCCTTCATCTTAGGGATGGAGTCCCCACAAGGCAGCACAAAGAAGTGGGAACATAACATATCCCTCTCCCCCCGCTCCTTAATGAGTGCCATCTGCGACTGAGAGTTCAAGCTGTTCAAAAAGAGACAGCAGATTACATCAATCTCTTAGCTGAAAATGTGGTGCGTCCGTTGACAGTACTCACGAACAAACATACACCCAGAAATGTTTCCTAGATCAAAACTCCAGACTGCAAAGTGTATAAGTGACTTGGCTGCTGTTGTCGAGGGTTTGGGTGCCTTTCCAACAGAGCTGCGCTTCTAACGTTCAGCCAAAGATTTGACTCTTTAGTTCAAGACCATATGTGAAATTCAGCAGACACATTCCTACTCGAGAATTACCCTTTGGCCTCACGGCTCTCAACCTTCCCAGCTCCCTTGCCTGTCTGCTTCTTCCTGCCAACAGCAAACATCCAGTGCCTGCCCTAATTTTCCTCCTGGAGACCCAGTTGTCTCATTTATGGCTCCTCTACCGTTCTTGATCAAGATTCTGTCTCCTCTCTGCCCAACAAATTCTCAGTTGTCCGGTGACTCTATTTCTATGTGCACTTGTACATCCAGAGTAAAATCTTTGCAGGAGTTTGAAAAGGGATTATAGTATGGCGGAGGGGAGGAGGGACTTGGGTAGACATCTGGAAACTGGGGTATTTATTAAATAATCACTGGTCCCTGGCTGTGGAATATTCAACTGGCAGTCTCGCTTTTGACTTTCAAGTATCTCTAGAAGAGTTTTTCCCCCTTGCCCACAGAGAATTATTACTTATATTGTTTTTATGTGTTGTAAACTGCCCAGATATTTTATGATATGGCAGAATAGAAATACTTAAATAAATAATAACTAAATAGTTGATAATGTCACTAGTGACATATATATTTATGATATAAATGCATATGCAGGCACCAGTATTTTTAAACATCATCCAGGAAACATACATCACTAGTGATGTCATTAACTACTAAATGACCCAAATTCCAGATGTGTGTGCTAACCAAGCTTGTCTGTCTTTCCGCAGGAGACTCTGCAAAGGTTTTCCTCTGGTACAGACTTTCCAATTTTTGGGAGGAGGGGGGTGAGTCAAAAACTAGGAAAGGGCGGTTACAGGCCAGGGTTATAATGGTATCTCTGTGGTCTCCCACTATGACCTGTCTTTGAAATTTGTTTTTAGAGTCACTTTAAGATTTGCAAATGTGCATAAAACAAATCGTTGCTGGACAGTCTACGTGCAAGAGAATAAACGGACACAGATTTGACATTAATATTAATATTCCAGGCCATTTGATTGCAGGAGTCTTGCTTCTCCTTTATTCAGAAGGCTGACATATCAATATGAAATTATACCATCATGGCTAAAGAAATGGTTGTATTATCTGAGCCAAGGGCTGCATCAGCCGACTGGGCTCCCCCCCCCCCAAAGCGCAGGCAGGCAGGCAGGCAGCTCAGTGCTGTCCCGCTTTGCTCCAGTGAGGGTAGGGTCACACCAGCGGCATTGACAGTGAGGGCTGGGCTGGCTGTAGGTGCACTTTCACCAGTGGAAAAAGCAACTACAGAATGGGTTTTCTGCATTCTAATAACAAATCTATCTGTGGTGAATTGGTGAGAATGGTGGACTGAACGCAATTCAAGTACAGTGGATGCTTGGGTTGTGAACGTGATCCGTGCGGGAGGCACGTTCGCAACCCACAGCGCCGCGTCTGCACACACGTGGGTCACGATTCATGGCTTCTGCCCATGCACAAAGTGTGATTTAGCGCTTCTGCTCATGCACAAGTGCCAAAACCTGGAAGTAACCTGTTCCAGTACTTCCGGGTTTCGGCACATCCATAACCTGAAAACACACAACCTGAAGCATCTGTAACCGGAGGTATAACTATCAAATTTCTGCAGGCGTGTTGCAACCATTCTAGGCCCCAGTATATTCACCGATAAAAGAAAACCTGCCAGTTTAACACACAGGTTAAGGCTCATATTGGCTCAAGCTGGCCAGCTGAACACAGTCCCATTAGCTGGCAAAAACCCTCTCTCATACCCACTCGTTTAAGCAGTTTGACATTTTTTTATTAGAAAAAAATGAACAATCTGCCTCCTCCAGCAGATGTGTGAGTGAAGAATCAGACAAGGTGAACATATAGCCAACTCAACTTCCTGGAAATTCAGTTACAGATCTTAAAGTCATTAAGCTCAGGAACACAAAGGTTTTAACTTCAAAACAATCTCAAGATGCCACATGTCTCCAGTTAGGCTATTTTTTAAAAAATGAAATAATGTTTGTTTCTTTGTTTATTGTAAAATCTGTTGTTATTATTTAAAATTCACAGACTCTTTGCTGTTGTTTTGCCATGGTGATTGAGAGACAACCCCTCTTCCCAACCATGACAAAACAATTATTGTCCCTGTTGAAGTCAGAGTAGTGAAAACACAACTAAGAAGCTCAAATCATATGTATGACTGGTTTAATTTCCAAAGAAGGGTGTCAATGTCCAGAATCTAACATTCAAAAAAATTACTTGAAGAAACTTAGTTTATAGATGAATTAAAACATAATATTTACAATCACATGCTTGTCCAAGCATGGGCCTATAGTGTCTACTAAGAACTTTAAAACAACTGTATTTTCCTCCCTTTCCAGAGCTCAACACTCAGCCTTATGTATCTCAGTTAAGCCATGTCTTGCAGCTCCCAAGAGAGATTTCCACTTTTACCTTTTCCTGCAGCTTTGCTCTCTCTCACTCTCTCTTTGAAGCAGAGAAGAGACACTCCAACGCTCTATTCAACTTAGCAGTGTTCACAGTGGAGTCTGAAACACAGTCATCTTGCTTCAGATAAAATGGAGTCTCTCCTTCACTAGCTACCTCCCATGAGACTGTTCGTCAATCACATGAGAACTACTAGAACTACTCTCTAGAATTCAATTAACAACCAATCAAATTTAAACACACAGTAATGCATGCAAGCATTTTCAATTTCAGTGAATTAAAGTACTATACTTAACAGTCCCTGTAAAATATTGTTGCGTGCCATTCCAGTCTCCGGGCGGTGTGAGGTTCCAGGGGTTCTAGCAGCTTACCCAGGTTCAGTTTCCTTGAATGAGGAATTTGGAGGCCCAGGCTGTGCACTCCCCTGCCCTCCTCCACTCTGACGAGCTACCAATACTGTCTTTCCCCGAAAGTAAGACATCCCCCCAAAATAAGACCTACTTCCAGTTTTGCCTCTTGCTGTAATATAAGACATCCCCCAAAATAAGGCCTCCCCGATAATAAGGCCTCCCCAGAATATAAGGCCCCCAAAGCTACCATAAGGCGTCTGACTCCTCTGGAATGTAGCGGCGGGCGCCGCGGCACAGCTCACTGATTGGCCGCAGCACAGCCAGAGCTGTTCAGGCAGTGCAAGGTCTCTTTAAATCAGAGAGCCCGCGCCACCGCCAGGCCAAGCTGCCACCTGCTGCTCGCTCTACCCTGATGGAGTCTGGCTGACTCACAATTAGACAATAAATGTGTACCGTATTCTTCATGGAAAAATAAGACAGCCCCTGGAAATAAGACCTAGCGCAGAAATGTATTATTTTCGGGGGGAATGGGTAAAAGACGCCACACAAGCAGACATCTGGTGTATTTACACACATACACGTATATATACAACCTGAGCCTACTGTTAAGTTGTGGGTGAACATATCAGACGACACAGCGGTTCTTCAAACAGCTCTTGTTTATTCACAGGCCAGAACAGAACTGAACTGAAGGGTTCAGTCAGCCTGCTTATATAGAGCTCCAGTACAACGTAACTGTAACAATTTTCTAAAACTATCCAATCACTGAACGTCACTTTCGATCCCTTATTTGCATAATTATCTACAGGATCCCCCTGCTGGCCCAGGGTGAGAACTTCAATACATAACACCTACAATCGAGGGGCTCACAGTCTTAACATCCCAAGAGGGTCTTGTTTCTCCATAGCCACAGCCTTGGATTACAACAGAAATCAGGCATGGCTCTGTCTCTCTGCTGCCCAGCCTGCAGCCTCCCAGCTTCTTGCTTCTAGCTCACACACAACTCTCAACTCTGCCTTTCTCGTTCTAACCCCCAGCGAGTTGAGGGATGGAGGTTTAGCTTTGCAGCCTCTTGGGCCCAAATCAGGCCTTGCAGTAGAAAGCGGGTGCAGCCAGCAGATTTAAGGACTAAGCCACTTTGCGATGGCCACAAGCCCTGTAGGGCAGGGTATAAATTCTTAGTAAACACACAAGCAATACAGGCAAACAGGACCAAAGACCTGATGGCCATCTTCAAATACCGAAAGAGCTGTCACGTGAAAGATGGAGCAAACTTGTTTTCTTCTGCTCCAGAGGCTAGGGTCTAAACCAATGGCTTCAAGTTACAAGGAAGGAGATTTCAACAAATTATCAGGAAGAACTTTCTGACAGTAAATCGGGTCCTCCCTTAAAGAGGGCACGTACTGCAATGAGACCTGGAAAACCGACACCCTGTGTTGTGGGTGGGTACGATTGGTCAGCCACAACACCCGATTGGTAGGTCCCTCAAAGCTGGGTGCAATCTGGCCAATGGGACGCAGTCCAAGTGGTTCAAGGGACCTATTTATACCCACGCACATGACCCAGAGATTCCTCTTTCGGCGTGTGCATTCAGAACACCCGCCCACCCCTCCCTACTTTTAAGGCTTTGCGCTTGACCTTGCTATGCCATCGTGTGTCGTCTGTCGTTGGGACAGGGGTACCGCAGGAATTTTCCTCACTTGGCTGATTGGCTGTTGCCATTTGGGTTTCACCTGCCGTGTAGCAAATCGTCACAACGTGTAAAGTTGCGGATAGGCTCTGGTTCAGGTGTTAGGGATGGAAGAACGCTCTCACCATCCCTATGTGAAGGGTATTCCGTTAAAGGAATCCAGGGACTCAATGGTTTGGTCAACCCCTGAGATGGTGTTGTGCTCGTGCCCGAGTCCAGCTTTCCGCTTATCCAGGTGTTCACCCTTGGCTGACCTATGCTGGAACCCTGGGTCAGTGCTACCTGCATGGCAGGGAGCTAGTTGAACCAGAACCTATACAACCAGTCACTTTCTGTAATCAATAAAGTTGTGGCCTAAATTCTGCCAAAAACCAAAATTTGAGTCAAGTGTGAATTTATTTAGGGGGGAGGTTTGCGTGGACAGGCGGAGTCCCCAGATCCCCCGCGGTCCCCCGTCATGCGGAATAACGACTCGAGACAACGTGCTATGGGATTAAATTGGCCACAACTTTATTAAATTTCAAATGTGGGTAGACCTTGGCTCAGGCATTGGGCGTTCTCCCTCCCCAGTCCCCAGCTGGGGACCTAGGGAGCATCAGGGTTATCCAGTGTGTGGGGGGGGGGGATGGGCTGGCTCTGGAGAACATATGTTCAAGCAGAGATAGCCGCCCCCGTTACGCCGCCGCCGCAGGGGAGAGCAATGACAACCTTTTGGCGCATGGCCAAAGCCTCCCTTCAGAAACCCCTTTAACGGGGAACCCTGGTATCGCCGCCGCAAAGAGGAAGATGGACTAAAGGATTCCACCCAAGGCCTGATACCGCCAAAGTTGTGACGTTTTGCTACGGGAAAGGCGAAACCTGCCAATGCAGGGAAATTCCTTTCCGGCCCTTTAACAGCGACCTTACATAGCAGCGCCCGCATACCTGTGAAGAAAAGTTAACCTGCGAAACCTGTGAAGAAAAGTTAACCTGCAAAATAAGACATTAACTGAGGGTGGGTAGGGTGGGAGAAGCTCTGGAGCCAAGTGAGGATTCCCAGGTAAGATCCTCCCTCTATTGTGTGGGCAGGTAATCCCTCCCCTACCTGGCCTGGTCTCCTTGGCAACGCTTCCCCCAGGTGGGATTGGGCAAATGACTGAGGTAGGCGGAGACCTCCAGGTATCCCACCTGAGGGAAGGCAAAGCCAAGCCTATGCTGATGGAGCCGCTCCAGATCTAGGGGCTGCACGCGTCCACGCAAAGGGCGCCCCCCATTTTAAGCGGGGAGCGGTCATTCTGGGTCTGAACACACTAGAGCTGTTTGGCAGTGGAACGGATTCCCTCAGGAGGCGGTTGACTCCTTGGAGGCTTTTAAGCAGAGGTTGGGTGGCCATCTGTCACGGATGCTGTACCTGAAATTCCTGCATTGCAGGGGGTTGGACTAGATGACCCTCAGGGTCCCTTCCAATTTTACAATTCCATGATCTCTCAACTCACAGATGTTTCTTGACCAGGAGGAATCATGCTGCTTAATTCCACACAGGATTCTGGGGAAAGAGAGCAACATCAGGACCAGGATTAAAAGCCTGGTCCCTCTCTCAAGTCAACACACCGTAGCTCTACCCATACGTAAATCATGTACAAGGCTAATGATTCATACTTATTAGAGCCCTGATATCGCTCTCCTAGATACTATGTGAGGACAGCTGAGAGGCCCAATCTGTGCAGTGCAGGCCACGGCCTTTGCAAAGGCATGTATGTACCAGTAGCCCAGGGTGCTATGTGGTGGTCCAGACCTTGTGTGAAAGGTAAGTTCCTAGCCATTCTGGGAAGAAGCCACTTTGAGTTCTAGAGTATCTGTGCAGAAACTCAAGCCTTGATTTCAAGAGGGAAGGATTTGTGCATGGATAGATCCTTACTTTGTTTTCATGTCAGTAACATTAAAGCTATGAATGTACACCACCATGTATCACTGAAACCAGCAATTTATGCTAAGCAAATATGCACTCAAGCTTGTTGAAGCACAAAATGTATTTCTTCTGCCCTCAAATGCTGTGATTACTGGGAGAACATGCAAGCAAATAGCCTGATTTAACAAACTGTAGGGCTTGAGGTTTAGCTGATTTGGTTAACCAAAGCATGTCAATTACACTGCAGAAACCAGCATCTAAAAGGCAGCAGAAGCAGACATTTCTTCCCTATTTTGTGACTCACACACCCTTTGCCATGTGGAAGCATGCGTATTTATTTATTTATTTATTTATTTGCTTGCTTGCTTGCTTGCTTGCTTGCTTGCTTGCTTGCTTGCTTTCTTGCTTAGTTACTTACTTACAAAGCTGTTTGGAGTTTCGGGCAAAGCCAGTGAACCACATGGGAATCTACTGGTGTGGCTAATTCTCCTCAAAGACTGAAACATTTTACTTTGTAAAGAAAAGAGTGTATCCATAGTTACTGTCATTGTTCAAGTTTGTGACAAAGAACGTGTGTACAGACAGACAGACACAGGCAGACACACACATACACACACTTGTGTTACTGACCAAATCCATTCTCCCTACTAATCTCCTGAGTACCAGGAGAGTACCTGCCACAATACAAATATTGCAAGCAAGACAACATCACAGCATACACTCCAACATTTCTCTGATGAAAACAGGAATGTCCTATTCCATAACAACAACAACGCTATTATTTATACCATGCCTACCCGACTGAGTTGCCACAGCCACTTTGGGTGGCTTCCAACATATATAAAACATAATAAAACATTAAACATTAAAAAAAAAACTTCCCTATGTAGGGCTGGCTTCAGATATCTTCTAAAGGTTGTATAGTTACTTACTGTATGTCCTTGGCTCAGGGGTCGCATAACTCCATACCCTCCAACATTTCTCCGATGAAAATAGGGATGTCCTAAGGCAAGCATCCCCAAACTCAGCCCTCCAGGTGTTTTGGGACTACAACTCCCATCATCCCTGACCACTGGTCCTGTTAGCTAGGGATGATGGGAGTTGTAGGGCCACAACATCTGGAGGGCTGAGTTTGGGGATGCCTGTCCTAAGGAAAAGCAGGACATTCCAGGATCAAATCAAAAACTGAGACAGCTTCTGTAAATCTGGGACTGTCCCAGGAAAATAGGGACACTTGGAGGGTCTGTCACAGCATAGATCTGCCTTGACGTTATTTTGCAGCATCAGGTCCAGCAAGTAGGACTCTCATGCAACCTAGAAAGTGAATCAATCACAAGCAGAAGTGAGCAAGGCGACTTGTCGCCAACACCCTCTCCACCCTTAGTACAGTTCTGATTGCATCACCTTGAAAAGAATATTGTAGGGTTGGAAAGGGTTAGGGTTGGGGTTCTGTGTAAAGTTTCTGACACTTTGCTCCTGTAGGTTGCAGTGATGACCACCGATTTGGGGAAGGTTCTCAGACAGGGTGGAAGGAGAAAGAATTTGCCCATGTGAAGACCACCTGGTGGAAACCCTTACACATATGGTTCTCAATTTTAAACTATATCCTGTTCTCCGTCAGCAATTTCTAGATCAACTCTGTATCCCCAATTGGAAACCAGAGTTGGAGATCATACATTTTCTATTACTGGAGAATGATCAGGAGCTCACCAAGTTAGTGGCTAAATATTTCTATTTGGTTTTTTGTCGTCGAAATACACTGCAGATGTCTGATCTCCCTGGAGACCAAGAGATGTGACCATAGACTGCTCTGCCTCCTTTCTTTTAGCAAATGTTTTGTGCCACTGGGGAAGTGGTAATTCTGTATTGATTTAGTTACAGATAGGTAGCCGTGTTGGTCTGCCATAGTCAAAACAAACAAACAAAAATATATAGTGAGAAGGTGGGGAGGGGTATTACTCAGAAGATTGAAGTGTTCTCCTACTGGTTTCTCTGTCTTGTGATTCCTGATGTCCGATTTATGTGATTCGGACATCAGGAATCACAAGACAGAGAAACCAGTAGGAGAACACTTCAATCTCCCAGGACATTCTATACAAGATCTCAAAGTAGTTGTTTTACTACAAAGGAATTTCAGAAATAGACTGGAAAGAGAAGCTGCTGAATTACAACTTATCACCAAACTTAAAACCATGGAGAAACCTGGCCTGAACAAAGACCTTGGATTCTTATCTCATTATACATGACAAAGCCATTTTTCACCTTTTCACCCCTTGCTTCTCCCTGTAAGACCTATTGCAGTCGTTAAGAGTCGTCAACAGGCTCATCACAGCTATCTGCCAACCACCCATTCCCACCACCCTTCTGAGTAATACCCCTCCCCACCTTCTCACTATATAGAAGGGTCTGGAAACTTCTGTTTCAGTGTATCTGAAGAAGTGTGCATGCACACGAAAGCTCATACCAAGAACTGACTTAGTTGGTCTTTAAGGTGCTACTGGAAGGAATTTTTTTTTTCTGTATTGATTTGTTTTGGATGTTGTATGTGATGCCAACAAAAGGTTTGATGATACTGGATAGTTTTAAAGGAGGATTCATGGAATTTAAGGTGATCAATGGCTACTAGCCATGATGGCTGTTCTCTGCCTCTGCAGTCTGAAGCACTAATGGTGGAAACTGCAAGAGGGGAGGGGGCTCTTGTGCCAGGTCTTGCCTGAGGGTTTCCTGAGAGCCAGTGTGGTGTAGTGGTTAAGAGCGGTGGACTCATAATCTGGTGAACCGGGTTTGATTCCCCACTCCTCCACATGCAGCTGCTGGGCAACCTTGGGCTAGTCACACTTCTCTGAAGTCTCTCAGCCCCACTCACCTCACAGTGTGTTTGTTATGGGGGAGGAAGGGAAAAGGAGATTGTTAGCCGCTTTGAGACTCCTTAGGGTAGTGATAAAGCGGGATATCAAATCCAAACTACTACTACTACTACTACTACTACTCTTCTTCTTCTTCTTCTTCTTCTTCTTCTTCTTCTTCTTCTTCTTCTTCTTCTTCTTCTTCCCAGTCATCTGGGTGGCCACTGCAAAAACAGGATGCTGTGCTAGATGAGCTATTGGCCTGATCCTGCAGGCTTTTCTTATGTTCTAATGCAAACCATGTGCAACTTGCTAATACTTTGATGTTTGGGTTTTGTGACATCCTATTTGTAGCTGAACGGTTGCATGTCGTGGTCCCCAGGCCACCCCAAATAACTCAGACAACACACAGAATTTTTGTTTAAGGGTTTTGGCATAATTTTGGCCACAACTTTATTAAAATACAAAAAAATGTGAGTGGTTGCTTAGGCATTGGTTGTGACTATCTGCCCCCCAGTGGGGGACAGACTGACATTTCGCAAGCCTGCGAAAGTCAGAAAACCTGCCCTCAGCCTTCCCCAAATGCAACCAAGGGCTCTTGTGTGGCCCTAGCCCCTTGACAGGGTTCGGACAAATGCAATAGTGAGCTCCTGTATTCCTTTAACGGAATCCCTTGCAGCAGCAGCATTAGAGGGGCAGGCACAGCCAATCCATGCCCCTCAACCAACCAAACCATAAACCAATGCCTAACTGCAACCTTACAAGTTGTGACGATTTGCTACGCAGCAGGCAAAAACCAAATGGCCCCAGCCAATCAGCCAGATGGACAAAATTCCTACTGGGCCCCTGCCCCAAGAGCAGACGACCGCATGACAGGCATAGCAAGGTCAAAGCAAACAACCCTAAATATAGGGAGGGAGGATGAGCAATCCGATGCAGGGAGCAAAAAGAGGAAGCTCTACACCTCGTGCAGGGAGTTTTAACATTTCTGGCTGTCATTCATCAAATGGCAACATTAACATCTTCCCAACAACAAGGGAAGCCCAATCACAACAGTGGCCAATGATCAATTAGCCCCGCCCCACAACTTTGGAGTGTCCTGTCGGCCCCACCGCAACACGTGCTCTCCATGAAGAAGAACACGCTTTGTTTTCTTTTTAAGCAGCCTAATTGTAAGCGTATTCTAATTAAATGAAAATTTCAGTTTAGAGCAATTGTAAAAAAAAAAATAAAATGCATATTTGAAAGTAACTCTCGTGTTTGCTTCCAGCAGCATTAAGAAAATGAAAGATAGGATGCAGGAGCAGCTCAGATTTTGCCAGATTTATTAAGCTCTTGAGTTCCAAGTTTCTTTGCTAAATATAGAAGCTCTGGTTTTTCGTGCGGATTTTCCATTTGGCAAAACAAAGGCTTCCATCTCCGTTTGGCAAACGAAAACACCGGTTCAGCAATTTAACACAGGCCTAGCTTATACATGCAGCAGAATGAATGGGGAACTCTGCTTGCATTGAAATGAATGGATTATTCCACTTCAGGCTGTAAAAACAGGCCATTCCCTATATTACTGACATTAGCTGCTCAAGCGTGATTTAGTAGAAAGGCAGGATATACGTTTAACAAATAAATAGTCATATACACAAAAGGGATCACTAACCTGCTGAAATAGCATCCAAGGGGTGTTACAATCCTTGAAAAGGCATTTGCGATTCCCAAGAAGAAGAGTTTGGATTTGATATCCCGCTTTATCACTACCTGAAGGAGTCTCAAAGCGGCTAACATTCTCCTTTCCCTTCTTCCCCCACAAAAAACACTCTGTGAGGTGAGTGAGGCTGAGAGACTTCAGGGGAGTGTGACTGGCCCAAGGTCACCCAGCAGCTGCATGTGGAGGAGCGGGGAAGCGAACCCGGTTCACCAGATTACGAGTCCACCGCTCTTAACCACTACACCACACTGGCTCTCCTCCAAGTGCCATCAGCGTCGTACAGCAAGCGTCCTATGCTTCAGTGTTGCTCTGGGACCCCTGGCTTACCCCAGCAAATGCCCGAGATGATGCACTGATCCTTGAAACCTTTGCATTGCTGCATCTGTTGCATGTGGCTTGGGCAAGAACAGTATGGACAGAAATCAGCTTCCCTACAAAAACAAATCTGATTTCACATCCATCTGAGTTGTCCCATGGTGTCAAAAGCAGTTGACAGATCAGGGAGCACCAGCAGGGTCAGGTTCACCATGTATAACAGTTTATAACAAAATTGTTATAAAGCTGTGACAAAGTAATACACAATACCAATAGTCAGGGCTTTTTTTCCAGCCAAAACTCAGTTCCGGCACCTCTCAGGTGGGTGCCGTTGCCATTATACGATAACAGCAAGGGTGTTCAGGGTGAATTCCAGCATCTCTTTTTCTAGAACATGGGCCAGCAATCTTTTTCAGCAGGGGGCTGGTCCACTGTCCCGCAGACCTTGTGGGGGGGCAGACTATATTTTTTTGGGGGGGGAAATGAACGAATTTCTATGTCCCACAAATAACCCAGAGATGCATTTTAAATAAAAGCACACATTCTACTCATGTAGAAACGCCAGGCAGGCCCCACAAATAACCCAGAGATGCATTTTAAATCAAAGGACACATTCTACTCATGTAAAAACACGCTGATTCCCGGACCGTCCGTGGGCTGGATTTAGAAGGCAACTGGGCCGTATCCGGCCCCCGGGCCTTAGTTTGCCTACCCATGTTCTAGAAAAATAGCACGCCAGTAGTGAAAATCAAAATAGATAAAAAGTACCCTAAGCAGGGGCCAGGAGCAGGCATGTGGAGGGCCAGGGGGGCGTAGCCCCAGGCACATGTTTTTTAGGGGGCACAAGCAGGGATCCTGCTCTGCCACCTTGCCCCCGGCCCCCTTGCTGAATGGCCGCTCAGCCAGCGTTGGGGTGGGACGTGCCCTCCATGGGCTGCGTTGGCTGGCTAGGCTCCCCATGTGTGGGCAGGTGGTCAGGCACACACAGCCCCATGAACCCTCACAAACACCTTGTGAATGCTGCACCTGGGGCAGCGAGGGTTGGGCTGACATGCCAACGAAGGATGAACCGCTACTGGCAGGGGTGGATTTAGGGCTGTGAGATCGGAGCGCACACACTGGGCGCTGAGCTGAGGGAGCACCATTTTTAAGCCTGGTAAGCAAAGCCCAGGATTTGCGGAAGGAGACGTAAGGCTCTGGCAAGGTCCTAGAGATCTCCCACCTCCTTCCCAAGGCCTGGTTAGCACTTTCCCACCTTTGGGAAGGAGGTAGGAAGGCTTTGGAACCCTCCCATTGCCCTCATGCCTCCTTCCCAAAGCCAGGTGTCTCCTTACCTGCTTTTGGGAAGGCTGCATGAGGACAGGGGGGCATCAAATTTTGGGCTCCTGCAGGACTCCATGGTACAGTGGTACCTCGGGTTACAGACGCTTCAGGTTACAGACGTTTCAGGTTACAGACTCGGCTAACCCAGAAATAGTACCTCGGGTTAAGAACTTTGCTTCAGGATGAGAACAGAAATCATGTTGCAGCGGAAGGCCCCATTAGCTAAAGTGGTACCTCAGGTTAAGAACAGTTTCAGGTTAAGAACGGACCTCCAGAACAAATTAAGTTCTTAACCCGAGGTACCACTGTACCCAAGTCTGCCACTGCCCTAATGAGTGTTGGAAATGTAAAAAAACTCTTTGAAAGTGCCCAATAGCAAAGCAACATTGGGAAAAGATTAAAAGGAGAGTGAAAGCCATTTTCAAGTGTGCAATCCCGTTAAAGCCTCTTTTTCCTTTTTTTAAATAGGATAAAGCATTACGTCAGTCGATCACATAGCTCACATATGATAATAGTGTCCAGAGTTTCGTATACAAAAAATTGAGATTATTATTTTTTTACCTCACACCACTGCAGTCACTGCCTTGCAGCCTCCTTATAGTAGCACACAGTAAACGTTTGGGAAACCCTTGAGATCTTCAGTTTGTTGCTTTTGAGATAAAATAGGCTGTAAAATACACAACAGTGAGTAAAGGAAAGACTCTGTGCCTGGAGTGGATTGCTTGAACATATACAGGGAATTTTGTCCTTCTGGCCAGGAGCAGTTGGCAGAAATGGTTGAGGAAATCAACTGCTATGACTAATCCTGGGAGAAGATCAGGTAACTGAGCAAATGGAAAGAATTGAAGTGTCTTTCATAGTTATATCATCAGTTTCTCCTGCATTTGGGTTTGAGGCCAAATCACCTGAAGGGGAAAAGCAGGGAATATGAAGCGTTTAACCTCTATACAAATTGACTTGTGCAGAAATTGGATATGGTATTCCTGTTGCTGTTACTCTTCACATCCCCCCCCCCAAAAAAAACCCCAGTTTGGAACATTAAGTCTTTGGAAGGCATTCTGCAATCCTTGGGGAACTCTGATGTAAACAATGATAATGAGCAAATGACCAAAATATGCATTTATAGCTCAAAATTGTGAAAGAGTTGCCCAGTTATTTCATGTGTTTTTACTTTATACCAAACATTTTGTAATTGGTTTGGAAAGTGCCTATGTAGCTTTCCTCCCAATGCCAATAGAATAAATCTGGGAGGAGAAATTTTTATCAGGATCACAGTAGAGGAAAGAGTTGAATCCCACCCTCCAGCCCTACACAGTCCTGATTTTGCTGAGGCTGCAGGCAGCAGCTGAGGAATGTATGTTCCTTATTAAACCATATGTGCTAGTGACATAAAGCATATTTAACATCCTATTGAGTTTAGCCCTTTGAACATTCACATGGTACACAGTATTTCCTGGTCAAGCACTTTCTTCTCTGTTTTTTAGTAGCCTCTATAAACAGATGGGGACGCAGGTGGCGCTGTGGGTTAAAGCCTCAGCGCCCAGGACTTGCCGATCGAAAGGTCGGTGGTTCGAATCCCTGCGGCGGGGTGCACTCCCGCTGCTCGGTCCCAGCGCCTGCCAACCTAGCAGTTCGAAAGCACCTCCGGGTGCAAGTAGATAAATAGGGACCGCTTACCAGCGGGAAGGTAAACGGCGTTTCCATGTGTGGCTCTGGCTCGCCAGAGCAGCGATGTCACGCTGGCCACGTGACCCGGAAGTGTCTCCGGACAGCGCTGGCCCCTGGCCTCTTGAGTGAGATGGGCGCACAACCCCAGAGTCTGTCAAGACTGGCCCGTACGGGCAGGGGTACCTTTACCTTTACCTTTATAAACAGATAGTTAACGCCTTCTCCACAAGTTCTGAAAGGTGAATCAGTGCTTTTGAAATACGAATATGAGGTACAGAATTGCCAGCTAAAAGCGAAATGATTTTGCTTGCAATGAAAGCAAAAAGAATGTTAATACTACAATCATTTGTTATAGAGGGCTCAAAGCATATTTTCGTTGGGCCAATAAAGATATTGCCCTACCAGGGTATTTTAAAACAGTGTGCATCTTCTGTGTGCTAACAGATGGTTTTAACTGAAAATTATAAAAATGGGGTCAGAACTAGCAGTGCATTCTGGAGAACTTTGTTGGTCCAAATAGGAAAAGTGAGTGAGTTGCTGCAGTTTTGTTGGAAATAAAAATAATATTTTAAAATGCTTTTAAAAGGACAAAAACACAGGAATTCCTGAGAAATAGTTTGGCCTCAAAATTACCATAATTCTTCAGAAATGAGTAGTCAAATAATGTCAATTCCAATGAAAATGTGATGCCGCAGCAACAACAACAACCTCCCCCCATCCTACCAGGAACCTCTCCACTGGGGACAGAGAGCTTTCTGGTGAAGGGATAGCAAAAGGCAGCTGCTGTCTCTGCCTTCAAGCAGCCAAATTCCAGTAGCTTGCTTGACTTGCTCCTGGACAGCAGACATATATTTTCAACTTCACATCATGTGGCTTCTCTGCAGATGCCCAATCCAGCAGCTAAAGATTTCCAACCGCCACCACTCTCTCTGTCCTCCCCCTCACCAGCAAGCACTCTTCTCAACTGATGCCTTTAATCAGGCCCAACTATTGATGGTCTCCTGTCGCTAGTGCCACCATTGCCATCCTCTGTGCCCAGGAAGGGTTTACACCCCATTCCCCCACTGTAAGGCAGGTAAGCCTCCACCACGAACCTAGCAAGTGACTCTAGTCACCTTTCATTCTACCAAGGCCCAGGCCCAACAGCATCAGTCATGGGGCAGGCAGTCTGCCATGCAGGTAGACCACAATCCATGTCACTAGGGCGGTGGCACCACGGCAACACCCACAAGGGACTGCTAGGACTCCTAGCCCTCCAATGGGAGGGCACAAAGCATTATACCACAACATCGAGACCATTGGCCTGGAGAGGAGTAGAAACCTTGGAACCATGAACCGATCATGCATCCAGTGCCTGGAGAAGGTATCCCACTACCATCCTCCTCACCCCAAAGCAGGGATGGATGATGCTGTGATAGGAATTTTGAGGTCTTAAAGGTAAAGGTAAAGGGACCCCTGACTATTAGGTCCAATCGTGTCTGACTCTGGGGTTGCGGCGCTCATCTTGCTTTACTGGCCGAGGGAGCCGGCGTACAGCTTCCGGGTCATGTGGACAGCATGACTAAGCCGCTTCTGGTGAACCAGAGGAGCGCACGGAAATGCCGAAGCGGTAATTATTTATCTACTTGCACTTTGACGTGCTTTCAAACTGTTAGGTTGGCAGGAGCAGGAGTGAGCAACGGGAGCTCACCCCGTTGCGGGGATTTGAACCGCCAACCTTCTGATCGGCAAGTCCTAGGCTCTGTGGTTTAACTCACAGTGCTGCCCGCATCCCTTTGAGGTCTTAAATATATATAAAATGTTCATAAATGTGCCAACCAAGCACTTACATAGATCAGCACAGGAAGACTGACCTGAAATCATTTTTTATTCCCTGGTGTTTTCTCTGCAAGGAGGGGGGGTCAGGGAGCCTTCCCATTGTCTCAGGAATTGAGTATTCAGCATTTTAATGGGTGACAGACTATCAGGAAAGGCAATCAGGAAAGGCAATCAGATAACCTGGCAGACAAGAAAAACAACAACACCTTTTCTGTAATGTAGATATGATGTTTGTGGGGGGTGGTCTTGGGTTACACCCCTTCTGTGATGTATGTATGATGTATGGAGGGGTGGTCTTGAGCTCCAGGGCACGGAATTTAAAATGTCTATATAAGGCCTTGCGCGCCATTTTTCTGGGTTCCTCCTCCTTTCCTGCGTGTGAGGGGAGCACCCTGTTGCAACAGATCAATAAAGATCAAGTTTACTAGCTGCTTTGCTTCTCAATATTCTCTGGTTGGCCTCTGTTATTTTCTCCTACCAATAGGGAACCTACATAAGGACTCTATATGGGCTCTTGGATACCCCATAAGGGGGAAAGGGCAGATTTTTGTTTATAACAATGCCTCCATTGACCAAAGTAACCACACCTACTTCTAGGACCCATGGTGATGGTCTTGTGCTCTGAAATGGCAGGGGCAGGGGTCACTGGAAGGAGCATCACTAGCTTCTCTGGTAGCAGCACAGCTTGCTCCCTATGAACCTCAGCCACAGGAACTTCATTAGCTCAGGCCAGATTCCCACCGTCATCTTCTGCAGCTGCTTGGCGGAGTAGAGGTAGAGGCAGGGAGGAAGGAAAGATGGTCACAGAAGCACCCCTGTCCTGCACCACTAGGAAGAGCCACCTGTTAGATTAAGCCATTTTCGACCTGGGAGGAGAGGGGGTTGCGGGCAGAAATCCCTCCCACATCACACACGTGGGGGCTGTCCCTTGCCCCCGCGTGATCAGGGAATCCCCGGACGTGTCGGCAACCCGGCCCACCAATCAGCGGACCGGGGAGGCGTGGCCTGGCCTATTTAAGGCCAGGCACACCCGGGGACCGCCCTCTTTGCCCCTTCTCAGCCGAGCGGTTTGCCCATCCCACCCACCCTTTAGGTTTAGCTAGCTTTGACCTTGCTATGGACTTCGGTTGGTCGCCGCAAGGGGCCTGGTAGGAATTTTTCCAAGTTGGTGCACTTCGAGCCTTTTGGTTTTTTCGCCTACCTTGTAGCAAACGTCACAACTTATTCAGTATTGGCGGTTAGGCATTGGCAGGGGTTAATTGTTATGCAAATGAAGTGGGGGGAGGAAGCGCCATCACCTTCCCCAAAATGAAAGGGTAGTCCGGTAGAGGACTCCGGGGGGGCGTTGCCTTGTCCGAAACCTAGGGAGGTAAGGGCCTCCGGCACGCCCCAGAGTGGTGACACCCGTGGGATCCTAGTTGGCGTACTTCAACAGGACTCCCACGGCTTGTGGACAACCCTTCCCGGTCCCCATGCCGGGTAGTCGATAGGAGCCAATGCCTAAGGCCAATACCTTCCAATTCTGTAATCAATAAAGTTGTGGCCTTTTTATGCCCATTAACCTTAAATACTGTGTCCAGTGTCTTCATTTCACATGGGGGAGGGTACTTGCCACGCAATCCAATCCCATGCCACACACTGCCTCTTGGGGCACAATTGAAAGAAATATCTATTTGTCTGGCCCCCATGGAATGAAGTGCATGCTGGAATGGGCAAGCTCCCATTGGTTAGATTTGCCCCTGCCCTCATCCACCTTTAAACAAACATTCCCCATGGAAATATTTAGGCTAGAATAAATCACAGACTCTTGGTGAAGATTTTACTCACAGTTTCCAGACACTACCACAAACAAGTCTCCATCTACTGCCGATAAAATTAAGATGAAAAAAATGTTCCAAATGACTTTTAAAAGAAAAGCACTTTGTTTCCTTACAAAAAGGATCTTGAGAGATTGTTCTAAAAAGAATGAAGGGAGACTGAGAAAGGGAGAGCAGAGCCAGCCGACAGCCTGCTAATCCACTTACTACCTGAGCTATGGGCTCAGACTACCTCTTTCATCCACACGTGTGAGTCAGTAACTGTATATTACAGCAGGCCAGTTGTGCCAGAGTAAGCTGCCCCCCACACCTTCCCAGTCCCCTGGCATGCCACTAACCCAAAACTGAACTATGTTACCAATAGATTCTGAAGGAAGGGGAAGTTTGTTTGTTTTAACAGTGAGAGCCTAGCAGGGTGCTAGACAAAAAACCTGATCACTCATTCTGTAGATTCAGAATTTTCAACTTTTGCCGAGTATGCCTTGTGGATTCCCCTACTCAGGTAACTTTTGGGGGAACTGTTTCAAGAATTCTCTAGAAAAGTGAGTTAATATCTTGCCACGCTTAACACACTAGATTTGTGTGCAGTTCAGATGCAGGTGTTTGGAAGTTTCCCAGTCCTCAGTGTATTTATTTCCCAGGAAGACAAATTGAAGAGCTTTGGCTTCTTTGTCAAGGCAATGGCAGGATTTCCCTTGAGATATTATCTGATATTCTCAGAAGTTGTTCCCTGCAGAGAATTTTACTGCAGGTCCCACTCCCACCCTTGGCCACTGTTTGAAGAAGTTGCATGCAACTAAATTCCAAAGTATTAAATGCTTGGTTTGGAACAGAAATGTTTTATTTAGGTTGGTTCTTTCCCCAAATGGCTCCTTTACGTTCATTCAGATAGATTTGCGGACTGTCAGTTGTTCCATGTGTCGCACCACTGCAAAGCAAATTAACACAATGGCTAGATGTGAGGCTCTCCATGGGAAGCAGAACTGGGGATAAATATATCATTTCCAAGAAACATGTTGTGCTGGCCTCATTCGAATTGCCTAATATCCCTTCTGGGCCTAGAGATTTTGTTGTCTCTTTTTCTGCTTGACCGCCCTGGGTTGATTCCTTTTCAAATGATCTTCAGTAGTCAGTTTTGTTCTCTCTGTGTCTCCTTTTGAGCAGATCAAGCCATTTTGAATAGGGCCCAGCAATGTTAACACTGCAGGCTAGATCCTAACATAAAATATTGAGTTGAAAGGGAAAACCAAACGGATCAGACAGTACTGTACAAAAAAAGTTAAAGTTAGACATATGTCTGAGACAGATGTAAAATATTGGCCAGTCAGCATATTAGTTAAACACAGACTGCTGAAGCTGTCAAATGGGAGTTATAGTATGGTATCTCTGGCAAATCTTCAATACGTCAGCAGGTTCTGAAGGGACTGGAGGAATAATGTGCTGTAGAAATACATAATATTTCCACATTTCTGTCTCACACGCACACTCTGTCATATTTAAATGGTCTTTAGGTTATTTTTAAACAGGTCAACGTATATGGGAGATTGGGGATATGAAAGATCCTTCTTCATTGCCTGTAGATGATAAAACTACTTCTCAAGAAACCCCCCTGGATTTGGAAAATCTAAGTAATCACAGGCCAATCTCCCCTTGTTGGGCAAGGTTCTTGAGCAGGTGATTGTGGACTAGATCTAAGTGCTCCTAGAGGAAACGGATTTTCTAAATCCATTTCCTCTGAGGTTTAGGCCTGGTTTGGGTACAGAAATTGCTTTGGTTGCCCTGTACGATGGCTAAATATGTCAGAATCGCTTCAGGTAGTATGAAGATGTCTCCAAGATGCTTTATTTACATCATGGGTGTCCAGGTATATGAGTAACTTCCCATTTTCCTTTTCTGTAATTACAAGACTGCTTACTCAGTCCAAGGGACTGAAACCCTAGATATCATTCCTGCACTTTCCAACTGAGTCAAGGTGCACTTTATTGAGTATTGCAAAAGGAACCTTTTGACACTCATTTCTAACAGGAACTACTGCTGGTAAGGTCCATCGGGCTCAGCAAGACAAACAAAAATGTCAGAGTATATAGAAATAGCTACTCCTATGTCAGAAATTCAACCCAATAAACAAGGTCTGGTGTCTCACAAGCTGCTCTGTCCAATATTGGAAGGGTTGAAAAGCTTGTGGTGAGTCGAGGACCCGCCACCCGCTTAGGGATAAATAAGACACAAGGACACATGTATTTGAGGTAATGGGCTAAATAAGGCCACAACTTTATTGGTCACAGCATGTGAGTGGTATTGGATCTAACAATCTATACATGACTCCACCCCGTTCAGTCATTCAAGGGTTAACAACCCATGGGAGGAGCTTGTTGATGCAGATACAACTGGAAGCTTCCCCTGATGTCACCGGGGGTCGTGCCATGGCACTAGCCATGAGCAGGGCATTGGACAGGATCCACGACCGCCAGATCCCTTTAACGGAATACCCAACAAGGGGAGGGGTAGGTGATGGCCACAACCTCCCCTCCAACACCACACATATTTCAATGCCTAACCTCCAATACCCGAAAAGTTGTGACGCTTTTGTTACAAGGTAGGCAAAAAACCAAGAGGCTAGTGCCGATTTGCCAAATGGATAAAAATTCCTACCAGGCCCCCTGGACAACCAAGGCAACCGACCAAAGTCCATAGCAAGGTCAAAAGCAAAGATATGGCCCTATTGGCTGGCTAAAGGGCGCGGCGCGGCAGCTGGGATAACTGAGGCAGGGGGCCAAATAGCCCCCCTGCCAAAACAGGAACCGGCTCCCGCTCACAACCCCTCCCCTCTGGTAGGAGGAGAGGTCTTATAAAAAACAGTAGCCTGGCTGTTTTCTGTAGAACACAGATTTAAGAACGATGGTCCCCAATGACTGTATCTGAGGTCCAGCATAAGCCACAAGGGTTACAGCATTCTTAGTTAATTCTTTCCCTCCAGATAATTATCAAAGGGTTTAACAGGCAAAATATTCCCCTCTGCTCCTGTATTCAGTCAGAATTTCACTGGAAGTCTCTGGAAGGTTAAACCAGCACACTGTCCAATCCCCTTGGCTTTCAGGCTGCTAAGCGGTATTATGAGCTAACTCCCATTAAGCTACTGTTGAAATCAAGCTCTTGATCTTGAGTTGAAATTCTTGTTTTTGCTAGAACCTAATGGCTTTAATTGCCTTACCCTGGTATAATGGTTTTTCATGGCACATTTGTGCCAAGTCTTTGCAAATGTTAGTTTTATACTGCATCACAGTGGGGACACATATCCACTCTGGTTTGGTCATATCTATATTTAGGTTGTGACTTCTCAGAGTCCATGCAGGAAACCCCTAATTACTGGATGTGGCTCCTTGCCAGATATTAAAGAAGATGTCATGGTGTTCAGTTGAACTCTTGCTACTTCTGTTATGTTGCACTTTTCAATTGTTCCAGAGAAAAATCAGATTCCCTTGGGAGCTTTTCCTCCTTCACACTGAAATAATCTTATCCTCTGTGTATCATTGACTGCAGGGCCAAATCAACCATTACTAGCACTAAGTCTGAGTTGGGTAGCAAACTGTTCAGTAACGTCTGCATGAAGCTGCATACGATTTCATCATCATCGATCTTTATTACGGTCCAGAGACCCAACAAATCGTTACAAAGCAATATACAATCCATACAGCCTACCTCCAGGTTAAACAAGCATTTTGTTCAGAATATAAGGATCATTGGTTCTTGCAACCACCGATAAAAACTCTGCCACTGCTAATGTTCTAGCGTTTGTCCGGTCTTCCAATAGGAACCTGACATAGTGAGCCTCTGATTTTCCCGGGAAAGGTACCAGCAAGGGTAATATCAGTTCAGCCCTGGCTTGCTCATATTTTGCACAGTGCAACAAAATACCGGTATGTTTTATGGAATCAATGTCTTGAGCACACAAGCAAAGTCTGTCCTGGTAGGGAACTCCATACGATTTCAAAAGAAATATTGCTCAAGCACTAGATTATTGCAAGGAGTGTAGCCTGTACTAAATCCTGCAAGGACCTCTGTGATATAATTTCAGCCATCAACATCAGGAAAAACAAAGGTATTGTCCCCAACACAGCTCAACGAAATGTTTACCTGCCATTCTTAGGTACCTTATCAACTCCAGTATCAGTGAGATATAGCTGAAAAGCTTACTCCCAACAATTCTAATTTTCAACTAAATTTCATTGTAAAAGTAGCAGAGGCAAAGGCTGTAATATCTACTAAAAATGTTGGGGGGGAGGTACATCAACAATCAAATAATAGATCTTATTCTAACTGCCCCTGCTAAAACCTTGCAGTTTTTGCTGTCACCTGATCATCTTGATCTGCTAAAAGAAAGGAGAGAGTAGCAATGGGGGAGCAACCCGGCATGGACAATAATAGAGGGATAATCACCTCACTCCTCAAATCTTTATAAAGAGTGGAGGCCAGAAGCACATGAGCCACTGACTCAATACTGCCATTTCCACAGGGACATAACCGTTTTTCTAGTGAATTTCTTTGAAATCGACCCTCAAGTACAGCTGAAGGCAGTATATTCAATCTCGAGAAAGTGAAAGCGCGTTTGTATTTTGGAATTGTTAAATTTTGCAAATAGGGTGCCAAAGTGTCAAAATGACTAGGTGACCTGGCTTCCAGTCATGCGTTATATCTTTTCCCTCAGCTGGTATTTTTGTCCAATATAATAATTCTTTCAGAGATCCCTTCATAGAACATATTTATGAGATTTTCTCATTCTTTTTTTTCCATATTTCCCCAATACATGGTACCTCGGGTTACAGACGCCTCGGGTTACAGACGCTTCAGGTTACAGACTCCGCTAACCCAGAAATAGTACTTCGGGTTGGGAACTTTGCTTCAGGATGAGAACAGAAATTGTGTGGTGGCAGTGGGAGGCCCCATTAGCTAAAGTGGTACCTCAGGTTAAGAACAGTTTCAGGTTAAGAACAGACCTCCAGAATAAATTAAGTTCTTAACCCGAGGTACCACTGTACTACATGAGTTCAGAAAAACATATTTTTGTCCTTAATCAGTCATGTCAGTCTTTTTCTACAGCTGCAACATACATGGAAGTCTTTACAAAGTGTAGTTGGAAGGCTCATTGGTAGATATAACTGCAAAATAATTTTCTGTTTTCTATTATTGCTGCTGTTTGGCAAGATTAGACGTTTACAGCCAGCTGGGCGATTGCGGCTGGCCTCAGCCTCAGTTGACTTTGGATTCCCCACTCACCCCACTCCATGCTTTAGGTGTGGTCTGCTCAAAGGTAAGTGCATAAAATCTTGCTATGGAAGCCTTTGGCCATTGTATTCAGGACAAAGGAGGAATTTGCCTTCAGAAAAATTTGGCTTGTCTGGGGTTTTGCCTACCTCATAGCAATTGTCACAACTTGATGGTGGATAGACATTGGGTTGGATCCTCAATGTAGATGGGCAGGAGGACAGGAGCACCCACCACCACAAGGAATCACGGTAAAAGGATCCAGGGGAGAACGGCCAGATGGTGATCTCAGTGGGATGCCCCAATTTGATGTACGTCAAAGGGTGATCCTTAACCTTGGTTAACCCTGCCAAATAATCAGCCAGCAGACGGGCTGGTTGATTCAAGATACACACCCAACACTTGTACCAAAACCTACTGACATCTGTAATCAATAAAGTTGTGGCCTGTGGTTGTCCTGTGTTTATTACTAATTCACCATGCCTTGGCCCTACCGCCCATAGCTTCACTGTGCCTGGAGCAGCAATCTTCTTCAAAATGCAACTTATTCAAATCTTGTAAATTCCAGGACTATCTCTTAAAATGAGATCTGGATTGTAGCGAGTATGAACGGTAGTTTTACCATAAAACTATAAACATGGTTGCACTGTCCAGCTGATTCTCCCAAGCCTATTATATAATCCCTTACATCACTCCCATGTCTCCAGGTTTCATTTTTCACTGCAGTTTCTTGTATGCTATTTTGGACAGTGTCCTTAGAATCCCTGTAAAGCAGCTGGAGGTTCAGCTGGTGGGGCCTTACTCAAACAGTTGCTCAGCAATGAAAACAATTTCTCTGTAGATTGGGGTGCATGTAGCCCTGAGGATTTTTGAACCCATGTATTCAAATACCACCACCTACAGGATCAGACTCATGTATGAAATGAGTTCAAAAGCTGGATGAACCTTGGACTATCGTAACAATTCAGCTGAATCCAGAATCAAACTGGGCTCATTCAGCACGATTTGGATGTGGTCCAAAGCAAGTCATCACACCTCCGGATCAGTCCTGAGCAGGTTCCATGAATCTGAATCTATTCAGAGTGCTTTGGTCCGATCCAAAGCTCAAAACACTCTCTAAGGAAGCCAGGAAGGCTGTCTCCAGAAATAGCCCTCTGGGGCCCCCTCCCCAGTTGACCAGCAGTGCTATTAGAAGTGTGAGCAGACTCCCAGCAGGGCTGGGAGGAAAGAAAGACAGAGAGTGTGGTTGAAAGTTGCAGGAAGGGGGGAAAGTAGGGAGGGAGGAAGGAAGGATGCAGAAGGAAAAGCAGTGAGTAGAGGGGGGGCATTATGGCACACAGACTGACAGACTGATGGAGGAGGTAGAGGGAGAGGGGATGCAGAGCAGAACAGACTCGACCCTGATGGTTATGGAGGAAGTCACTAGCAGTGTGTGAAAGGTGATGAAAAGCAAACTTTTGAGCTTCTGGTCCATGGTCTCTCCTGGCTTCAGAGCCGCCGATACTTCTCCTTGCCAAGGGTGCAAGGGAGCCTCTGAAGGCAGCATCCTGTAATTTGGCAGGATCCACTCCATTAAGCAGCACCTTGTAGATGACATGATACTGATGATGTGTCAATCATCATTTCTGCTACCATGTAGGCTGAATAATGAGCCCTTCTCTGGGTTCACTGACACTTGTGCTGAGCCTAGAAAGCATGCGTCTGAATGTTTTCCTGCTTGGCCACGCATTCTAGGTATGGGCTTGAGTGGTTTTCCCTTGCCCAGCTCTTTTCCAAGGGAAAACCTGAATTGCAGTTCCCTTCAATTGAATGCTAAAGAGTGGTTTTCCCCAGGGGAAAACAGTGGGACAAGGGGAAGTGTGGATAAGCTGATGTGTTCCTAGAATTCATATATTCTACAGTACTGTAACTCTCTCTCCCTGCTTCCATCACTGTCCCTCTATTTCCTGGAAAACCAGTTGGCTGAGCTGGATCTGCATCATGCGAGAGGTGCTTGGAGAAATCATGTCACCTAAGTAGCCCACAAGCCATCTAGGACATCAGTTCCCATAGGAGCATCAGGAATCCCTCTTGATTCTATTAGCCTTCAGTGGAGGACTAGCTGAAGTTGTCGACACACGCAAAGAAAAGAAGTAGCTCTAGCATGGCAGATTACTGTTGTTAACTGTAGTTACATAAAAACCTTCAATCAGCTAATAATTGTCCGTGTGTTTTAAGCCAAACCTCACTCTGTTGCAGTTGCCTGTATATTAATCAAATTCCAAGCATGATGAGATAATCAACTTCACTTCCAATGTATTGGTGAAATCCAGCTGCTTTTCTTCAACTCATACACTTGAGATCTGGAGCTGGCACTCCTGCAGAAATCATTATATATGATTTATATATTGCCCTTTGCTGGCAAATGATCCTACCCATTCATTTGAGGTCTAAAATTTGCACCCCAAATCATGAGGACATTCCATCCTAACAGCCTATGGTGTAGAATGAGGACATCTCCCTCAATAATAACGACCCTCCTCTCCTCTTCATGGCACTCGGTTAGAATTAAAACATTTCCACTCTTCCACGCCAGATGACATAACCTAAGGGACTGAGATTCTATAGTCCAAAAAAGTAGACTAACGTGTTTGTAGTTTGTTTGTTTCTTAATGAATTCTTTTTTTCTGGCAACGTAAATCGGTGGGACTCCATAAGATGTCACTTGTGCATTCACTGCATGGAAAAGGTAAAAGGTAAAGGACCCCTGGACAGTTAAGTCCAGTCAAAGATGACTATGGGGTGCAGCATTCACCTCTGCCTTCAGGCTGAGGGAGCTGGCATTTGTCTTTATTTTATTTATTTATTTATTTATTTATTTATTTATTTATTTATTTGAAGACTACTATAAAACTTTATTGATGCATAATTCACAAAGATGCTGTGTCTCGGCTTACTTCAGAGAAAATATAGGCATAGTCATAACACTAAGTGAAAGGATTCAGTCAACAGAAATTTAGGTTGCTTATATATAAAGGGGTAGATTGGAAGTCACAGGGGCTGAAAGGTAAATCTCCTTCCTCTGAGACACAGATGCAATAAAAATGCTCAACTCCCTTGGTAACATTAGGGACCACTGAGGAATGGCAGGGAAGACAGCAACCTCCAAATTGAGTTTCACATACTAGTTTCTGCAACAAATTTTAAGGACTAAGAACAAATGAGCTGCTTTCCAGTAAGATGGTAGTCCTTTTTTAAAGAAGAATCCTTGCAGTCTGCAGCAAATGTACCATGGTGGAGATTGGATCACCTTTTCTGAAAGCCATACTTCTTTCGCTCATAGAAGAAATCTGTTTTTGAGCTGCCCAGATTGCGGCAGAATATCAAATCCGGGTGGTACTTGGCCATCCTTGAAACCCTTCGCCTCACCCTGGCATTTGTCTTTAGACAGCTTTCTGGGACAAGAACTGGAGGAGGGAGAAGAAGTACTGAGATGTATTTATTCCATTTAATTAACTCATCTTAGGGCCATATTTGTGGGCCTGTTATTAATTGGGTTGGCTGAACAGCTTTCTCAGCATTCCAATGAGAACGAGGTTCTGGATTTCCTTTGAGAGGAATGGCAGAATATAAATTTAATAAACAAATAAGATGACAAGTTGCAATCAATCAATGGATTGGCTTGAAACTCGGCAGTGTAGGAGAAGAAGCTTTGTAGGTGGTATATGCCACACATGGGTTAGAAAATATTTTCAAAATTGCTTCTTTGGAATGAGTTTAACATTTGATGAGGGACTTGGGCATGGTGACAGGTGCAGGGAGAAAAAGATTATGGGAAAGTTATCCATTTTGTACCATGCATTTTGGGAAAGCGTGTTCTCACTAAAAGGAGAGCACGGGTTGCGGATGGGGCTATACAAGGCACCCCATGATTGCTAGGCAAGTTAAAGCCAGGGCTTGTTTAGATGGGAGGATCTGGTTATCTGGGGAAAGTTGATGTTGCAAACTTAGGGGTGGGGTCAGTGGCTATTTAAGCAAGGTCCACAGCTTTCTCTTTCTCTTTTGCTGTGGACATCGGATCTTGTGGACATCGGATCTCATCGGATCTCTGAGTGACTACAGCAGAAGTTTGGGTCGTATACCCTTTCCCTTTGTTTTTCTTCCTCCATTTTCTCCTCTTTCTTTAATTTGTTGCTGAAAGATCCTTCCCCACTTTATTTAATTTTCCTGTTTGTTTTGATTCCCTTTAATTTAGTCGGGGGGGGGTGCTCGGCCTGGGCCCAGGGGCCGTGTGGGGAGGGCTTCCCTCAATTCCCCTGCCCTCTTGCAGGGTCGATCCCCAGTCAAGGGAACATTTCTTCTCAGTTTGTCCTTGCTTCTCCCTTCCCCACAGGCTTCTGTTGGTAGCTTCCCTGCGGCTGGCTGCCTGGCTAGGGGTGGCTTACCTTGCCCTGTAGCAGGCCCTGGGAGGCCGGCCTGGTGTTGCTGGGGGGCTGGGTGCCGCTGGTTGTCCCCAGAGGTGCATTGATTTGAGCGGAGAGCTGTGAGGCCTCCATTTTGCAGCCTCATTAGGCGGGAGCGCCATTTTGATTCCTCTCGGCCACGTGGCGGCCTCTAGCGTTCAGGCCTAGTAATTGCAGGGCCTGGTGGTTGCTTTATCCTAGGCTGAGTATAATTGGTACTACTGCGACCTCTTGTGGCAGTTGATATGTTTGCAGGCAATTAATTTCTTCAATTGCACGCAGCCTGGACGGCTAGTGTAGGTGTGTGTGCTGGTAAAGAGCACAAGGTTGTGGTTTGTTTCCGTATTGGACAGCTTCTGATTTGTTGGCTGGTGCTCTTCCCAGCTGCTCCTGGGTTACCGATCTGTTGCATAATCTGTAAGCAAGTGGTTGCCTCCTGTCTACTGGTGCATCATTTTATAGTCTAGGTCTTAGTTTTAATTAACTATTTAATTCATTCTGCTTCATTTTCTTGCAGATTCTAGCGTCTTAAAGAACTTAGTTGGTTTTTTTTTTTTTTTTTCCCTCCTCTACTTAATTTTATTTTCTTTTCTTTTCTCACCAGTAGTAGGAATGGCTCCTAAGAAGGCAGCAGGAAGGCCTGTTCCAGCCCGCTCCTCGAAGCGGCCTATAAAAGGCCCATCCCAGGCCTTGCGATCTCCGCAGCCTGGTCAGTCCTTGAAACGCATCCAGGCTATGGTTTCAAGTTTGTCTGGCGACCCGGTGACACTGGCAAGGGTAGAGGCGGAGATGGATGGCCTGCTACACCGTTGCTCGACCCCGTCAACGTCATCAGCATTCCCGCCTCCCCCGGTGGATGTTTCCTCTCCTGCATCATCATCTAGTGAAGAAGGGGAGCCACTGTTAGCCGGAGTTGGCTTACCTGATGCTCCGCAGGTCCAACCTTCGGTGCTGCCTGTATCGCAGGATGCAGTGCCTAGGGGCCGTGGTCGTGCCAGGGTCGGCGCCAGAAGAAGCGCATCGACCCGGGGCCGCGCTGTACGGGGCTCACCTGTACGGCCCCCAGCGCTGGGGCATTCTAATCCAGTTCATTCACAAGTTGTCTCTGTTCAGTCAGCCCCAGGTGCAGTGCAACAGGGTGAAGCGTCAGATTCTTCGATTGAAGACAGTCTTCCTCTTCCTCCAAGGTCCTCTTCCGGTGGGCATCGTCACCGAAAAAGGGGCTCCAGGAGGCACTCTAAGAAGAGACGGAGGGACACATCGTCCTCCACTTCAGGTACTTCCTCCATCAGCTCTAGCAGTGATGAGGGGGCCCCCCTTAAGCTTTACTGGGGCTACGGGGAGTCGTCGGGGCTGCCAAAGTGAGTTTGGGAGCGTAGGGCAAATTCTCATAGGGCCAGGTATGGCGCCGTACAGGAGTGTCGAGAAGGGGTCCTGGTGCCTGACGTAAGAGTCTCCACCAATTCTGCTAGGGATATTATTCCTGGTGCCCACTTGTCTTCCAAATTGCGGTCTAGGATTCTGGATGGCCGCTACGTGGATATTTTCAGCTTGGCTCCTCCGCTTGATGGTCGGGAGCCGCTGGACAAGGGCCTTTCCGTTCCCAAAAGACGGACAATTGTAGCAAAGGCTGACAGGACTTTTGAACGTTGGATGGATAGTTTCCAGGTTTTTGCTGGTGTGATTTCTGCAGCGTATCCCAAGAGGTCTCTGCACCTCTGGGTTTATCTGTCTATTGTCCGTTCAGCTTTTACGATGGCTGGCGAGACTGCTGCATTATCATATGACCAGAACTTTAGGCGTAGGGCGGCCAAGATACCGACGGCCCGCTGGGACAGGAAGGACTTGGATGTGTGGACCACTTATGTGGCACCACGTATTGAGAAGAAGGCTTCTGAGTTGCAAAAATTCAAGCCTGCCACCCAAAAAGTTGGGCGCAAGTGGTTCTGCTGGGACTTTAATAAGGGCATTTGCCAACGTCAAGCCTGTAAATTCGCACACCTTTGTGACAAATGCTCTGGGAGCCACTCGGCTTCTGCTTGCTCCGCGGCCAGGCGGCCCTTTCGCAGGGGAGGGGGCTCCCAGCAGCCCCCCAAGGTCCCTGCCCAGCCTCCTGTTCCCGGAGCAGGAAAGTGATATCTTTTCTTTGGCCTATACTCCGGTTCGGCTACAGCCGTTACTGGCGTTACTGGAATCTTACCCAGACAGAGAGTCAGCGTCGTATTTGAGTAATGGTTTTTCGCTGGGATTTAGGATCCCAGTGGTCGTGGCCCCTGTAGCCCAGAATCCTAGGAACCAGAAATCCGTTAAGGACATGCCTGGTGTGGCGCGTAAGAAAATTGAAAAGGAGCTGGCTTTACGTCGTATGGCTGGTCCTTTCGCCACCCCCCCCTTTCCTAATTTGCACATTTCACCCTTGGGAATAGTTCCCAAGAAGGCCCCGGGGGAGTTTCGCCTAATTCATAACCTCTCTCATCCTAATGGTACGTCGGTTAACGACGTAATTCCCCCGGAGCTCTGTTCGGTGAAGTATGCCTCTCTTGATCATGCGATCAAGATGATAAGGAAGTTTGGGCCTGGTGCCCTATTGGCCAAGTGCGACATTGAGTCGGCTTTTCGTTTGTTGCCAATTCATCCTGAGGATTTCTGGCTGCTGGGTTTTCAGTTTGACGGGGGATTCTATTTTGATAAGGCTATGCCCATGGGCTGCTCGGTAGCTTGTGCGGCTTTTGAGTGTTTCAGCTCATTCCTGGAATGGGCCTTGCGCGACAGAACCGGTTTGGGCGGGGTTACGCATTATTTGGATGACTTTTTACTGGCCTCCGCGAGGGACACGGGGAATTGCGTGGTTCTGCTGCGTGCCTTTGCGTCCCTGGCTGAAGACCTGGGGGTTCCATTAGCGGCAGAGAAAACTGAGGGTCCCACTACGCAACTTACCTATTTGGGTATCTTGTTGGATACCGTGGCCCAAACCTCTAGTTTGCCGCCAGATAAGTTAGTTGCTTTAAGGAAGGTCATTGAAGAACTGCTCCCATTGAGGAAGGTTACCTTGCGACAGCTTCAGTCGTTGCTAGGTCATTTAAACTTTGCTTGCAGGGTGGTGGCGCCGGGGCGCCCGTTCTGCTCTCGCCTGGCCAAACTTACCTCGGGGCTGCAGGCACCGCATCATAGGGTTCGTTTGTCCGCCCAAGTGCAAGCCGACCTCCGTGTGTGGCTGGAATTCCTGGAAGAATTTAATGGCGTATCACTGTGGCAGGACACTTTGAACCTCCACAATGATTTTCAAGTGCATTCGGACGCGGCAGGGTCACTGGGGTTTGGTTTGTTTTGGGACGGCAGGTGGTGTGCTGAACCTTGGCCCCAGGCTTGGTGTGGGGAAGCGATAACTCGAGACCTGACATTTCTTGAGTTTTTCCCCATAGTTGTTGCGGTACACTTGTGGGTCGAGCATTTTAAGGACCATCGGGTTTGTTTTTGGTCCGATAACCAGGCAGTAGTGACTGTTTTAGCTAAGCAGTCATCCCGGTCGTCTAGGGTTTCGGCCTTGCTTCGGGTGTTTGTTTTGCACTGTCTGCGTTTTAATATTGTATTTTCTGCTCGCTTCGTTCCGGGTATTTCTAACGAGATTGCTGATGCTCTGTCCCGTTTTCAGATGGAACGATTCAGGTCATTGGCGCCAGAGGCTCGAGACCGTCCGGAGATTTTCCCGGATCATCTCTGGAACCTTGGCAACACTTAGTTTCACAGGGAGTAGCAGCATCAGTCGCCCCTTCCACGCTAAGGTCCTATAAGAAGGCCTGGGCTGATTTTCTGTCCTTTAATGGCCAATCGGCGGGGGCGGTCATCACCCCTCATTCTACTGCCCAGGTGCTTAAGTATCTGGCACATTTGTTCCAGATGCGCCGGGCGGCTAGGACCCTGCGACTTCACTCGGCAGCAATTTCTTTCTTTAGCAGGGCCACTTTTGACAAGGACCCATGTAGGAAGTTTGTGGTGCGCCGGGCATTGGAGGGATGGGGACGGCTCACCCCATCGAGGACTGTTCCCAGAAGTCCCATCACTTTTGAGTTGCTGATACAGATGCGCAGTAAACTGCGGAGCATCTGTTGGTCCACGTTTGAGGCCCGTCTATTTTCAGCAGCCTTTTCCTTGGCATTCTTTGGGGCACTGAGGGTAGGCGAGGTGGTCCTGGAGCAAAAACGGGATGGAGGTTCCAGGGGTTTGCTGTTGCAGGACGTGAGCATGTCACAGTCGGACCTGAGGGTGCATATCAGGAATTCGAAGACCGACCAGGTGGGTAGGGGAGCCGTCATTCGGCTCTCGGCAACGGGAGAGAAGGGTCCTTGCCCCGTAAAGGATCTTAAGAGATACTTGTCCTTGCGGCCGGCAGGCGAGGGGCCTTTGTTTATTCATGAAAATGGGCACCCTTTAGTCCGGCATCAGTTCACTAAGGTGATGCGCAAGGTGGTAGTGGCCTGCGGCCGCAAAGCATCGGAATTTGCTCCTCACTCCTTCCGTATTGGTGCCGCAACGACAGCTGCCCATTGGGGTTTGTCTGCAAGGAGGATAAAGGACCTGGGTCGTTGGAGATCGGATGCATTCAAAGTATATGTGAGGAAATAATGGTGGTGTGTGTACTGACATTTTTGTGTTTTAACCCTAGGTCTGGCCGCTATCCGTATTTGGATAGTGGGACACAGCATTGTGCACTGGGCCGCTGTCAGAGCTCGTCAATCTGGTCTGGGAGCTGGCTTGGGCCTTCCGCAGCACGTGCAGGTGTCCTGGATTTCCAGACGAGGGATGCAGTGGAGAGAATTATTGCCTCTCATGCACAGACGGGTCCTCCACGCTGGCCCCCCTACAGCGATAGTGGTGCAGCTGGGGGAGAATGATATGGTTTCCTCTTCCTGCTTTGGGCTGCGTGCTGCCATATTACTGGACTTGAGGGATTTGGCGGCCTTGGTGCCTTCAACCACACTAATTTGGTCGCAGCTGCTGAAACGCCGCATTTGGAGGGGTAGCCCTTGCCCGGCGGCCACCGAAAGAGTTAGGAAGCGGATTAATTCCGCGGCAAGCAAATTGGTGGTTGGTTTGGGCGGATTTGTGATTCCTCACCCTCTGATTTCGTTCAAGGCCTCTGAATTATTCAGGGATGATGGGGTGCATCTTTCCCCGTTGGGGAATGATGTCTGGTTGGATGCAGTGGTGTCCAAGTTGAGGGTGTGGTTTAGTCTGTGAGTGGTTGGCGGCGAGCGTAAAGGGCTCGGGTGGCGGTTAGGCATTGGTTAAAATTGGTTGGTGGAGGGGTATGGATAGGCTGGGCCTGCCCCTCCAATGCTGCACGGGTATTCCGTTAAAGGAATTCTGGAACTTACCATCCCCTTCGTCCAAACCCTTGGTGCAGGGTGCGGGCCGTGTAAGTTCCAAGGAGCATGCGGGGATTAGCTGAGGGTCTGTTTCGCAGCTCCAGTTGACCCTGATCTTGCTCTTCCGCACTGACTACGGAGTCAGGGCTGTCCCCAAGGCGGGGAGGACAGATAGTCTAACCAATGCCTAAGCAACCACTCACAATTTGTATTGATAATAAAGTTGTGGCCAAAATTATGCCAAAAACCTTAAACAAAAATAATGTGTGAAGTTTGAGTTATTGGGTTTGGGGTGTCTTGGGGACCTCAGCACGCAAAGCGTGTTCTCACTAAAAGGAGAGCACGGGTTGCGGATGGGGCTATACAAGGCACCCCATGATTGCTAGGCAAGTTAAAGCCAGGGCTTGTTTAGATGGGAGGATCTGGTTATCTGGGGAAAGTTGATGTTGCAAACTTAGGGGTGGGGTCAGTGGCTATTTAAGCAAGGTCCACAGCTTTCTCTTTCTCTTTTGCTGTGGACATCGGATCTCCCGCCCGCCCTCCCTTGTTGGGCTTCGCTTGACCTTGCTATGCCTGTCATGGGGTCGTTCGCCTTGGTGCGGGGGCCCAGTAGGAATTTACCTCTTGGCTGATTAGTGTGTGCCAATTGGGTTTTGCCTACTGCGTAGCAAATCGTCACAACTTGTAAGGTTGGCGGTTAGGCATTGGTTAAAATTGGTTGGTGGAGGGGTATGGATAGGCTGGGCCTGCCCCTCCAATGCTGCACGGGTATTCCGTTAAAGGAATTCTGGAACTTACCATCCCCTTCGTCCAAACCCTTGGTGCAGGGTGCGGGCCGTGTAAGTTCCAAGGAGCATGCGGGGATTAGCTGAGGGTCTGTTTCGCAGCTCCAGTTGACCCTGATCTTGCTCTTCCGCACTGACTACGGAGTCAGGGCTGTCCCCAAGGCGGGGAGGACAGATAGTCTAACCAATGCCTAAGCAACCACTCACAATTTGTATTGATAATAAAGTTGTGGCCAAAATTATGCCAAAAACCTTAAACAAAAATAATGTGTGAAGTTTGAGTTATTGGGTTTGGGGTGTCTTGGGGACCTCAGCACGCAAATGGGTTGTAGTTAAAGGGGAAAAGCTAGTATTTACTTTTGCCCATCAGTTGTGTAACTCGTCGGAAGCTTTTATTTAAAAGGGATTTATTTATTTTTCTGGTGAACGTTAGTCAATGGACATGCTTATTCTGCTGTTGCTAAGCAATGGTTTCCAGGCAACGATCTGATAGACCAGGCCTCAGCCTCGTAATTTAGGTAGACCCAGAGATTAGAAGTTAGGCCTGAAAGGAGACAGAAAGGGAACAAAACCCACAGCAGATGAATAAAAATAGGTTTTTATTCAGTAGGTGGATTTGTGACAGGAAGCTTTTGAAGACACAGGAGAGCCTTCAGAAGCAAGCATGAGGGGAAGGGGGATTTTGGGGGTGGCTGTGTGTGCTTTAACCGGTTGAATTTCCTTTTTTTTTCGTTGCGGCCATTAAAGGCTGGGCTTGCCAACTGACTTGAAAGGCTTGCTCCTATGCCTTTAACAATTATGCAACCTGCAGAAATCAGCTGGGGTGATTATAGGGCATGGGAACCCCCTGCTAATGCCACCCGATCAACCCATAAAAATTGGCAATCCTATGAAATACACATAAGCCTGTTTAGGGAGGGAAATTGCAACCTTTATTTTTAACTTAACTTGACTTGCTTAGCCACTTAATAGGCATTCTGAGTTGAATGTGAATATGTGTGCTTCTAAATAATATGATTTCTTCTTTTTCAAGTATCCCCCCCCCCTTTATTTCTGCACTGAATTTCAAACCCTACAGTTGGCAGGTGGTGGTGATACCAGTTTGGCATTGACTCTTGTCAGAGCCTTTCACTGCTGGTTCCCTGGTTGTAGAATGCCCTCCCTTCTGAGGTGTGTTTGTCTCCCTTATTATTTAACTATAAAGAAGGAATTTTAAAACATTTACCAAGTTTACCATGGCTGAAAATACTGTTCCTGGCAACCTTGAAATCATTGGCTGAGAGAATGTGACTTTTCAAACTTAATAAACAAATTAGGGCAACATTTGTGGGCCTGTTGTATAATGTTTTCAATTATATTTTTATTGATATGTTGGCTGCCCTGATAGCCTTTGGGCAGAATGGTGGCTATGAAAGAAAGAAAGAAAGAAAGAAAGAAAGAAAGAAAGAAAGAAAGAAATTTCAGTTTCCAAGGCAAAAAACAAAAAATATTCCTGCTTAGCATGCTGTATTGAGGGTTTTCCATGTTCACTATAGCATAAGTCATGTCCTTGGACTCAGCTACATTTGTAAAGATAAAACGCTTTATATGCTTTATAACATTGTGACACCAGATGACGTTGTGGAGTCCCATTTTTCGCCAACAGGATTTCCCTGTATGAAGTTTACAACGCATTTAACGGATGTAAAACATCGATAAAAACATCAGGGCAGTTTTCAGAGTGCAAATGTCTCTTGAAATAAACAGATGACAAATTTCATTCCCGAAACTCCAAACTGAAAAAATGAATTTTCATCCAATTTAGATATATGCATAACCAAGAAGAGAGAAGAATGAAACATGTAGTGGTGGAAACGCCATCTCTTGTATAACATCCAGTTCAGCCTTTGACCAGCTTCTAAATAAAGCCAAATGACTAGTACTAGCAATGTTGTTGATACCCAGTGTTGGACATCAAAAAGACATGAGGGTGGAGATGGAATACATCTGGAGCTTGTGCATGATTCCTGGACGGACATATGTGAGTAATATATTTCCACATCTGTTCCTCAGCAAATAAAATGCTAGAGAGCATGGAAACGCTGTCAGCCCTTTAAAAATTCATGGGTCTATTTTCTGTCTGGAAGAGGATGCAGTTCATACAATTGCAGGCTTAGTATTTCTGTGCCAGTTGGTTTATATTTGCTTGTGTTTAATAGATGCATTTTTAATAGTTACTGACACTCTGTGCATCTATTTAATAATGCATTTACAACTACCGGTTGATTACATTCTGTAGCCTAGGGTAGGCAATGGAATTAAAATGGTTTTAAAATGCAGTAAAACTGCTGTTATAACTTTGAATGAACCTTTTTATGAGTCTCATAACTATGTATTCCTGGGTCTGTTGTATCTCACCATCTCCCCCCCCCCCCCCATTTATCACTCAACATTTATAAACCTATTCTACATATCTCACAATCTTCCTGGTTACCAAAAGAACTAAAAACAATCCAGATTGTTGAGAATGAGTATGTCTTCCTTTGGGCTTCTTAGTGCCTTAAGGTGGCATGTTAATTTCTCCCATTATTGCAGAGTTCCAAAGCTTGCAGACCCTCCAAGTGTCCCTACTTCCCAAGGGACAGTCCCGGATTTACAAAGGCCATCCTGGTTTCTGATTTGATCCCGGAATGTCCCACCTTTCCTTGTGTTGTTGTTGTTTAGTCGTTTAGTCGTGTCCGACTCTTCGTGACCCCATGGACCAGAGCACGACAGGCACTCCTGTCTTCCACTGCCTCCTGCAGTTGAGTCAAACTCATGCTGGTAGCTTCGAGAACAGTATCCAGCCATCTTGTCCTCTGTCGTCTCCTTCTCCTTGTGCCCTCCATCTTTCCCAACACCAGGGTCTTTTCCAGGGAGTCTTCTCTTCTCATGAGGTGGCCAAAGTATTGGAGTCTCAGCTTCACGATCTGTCCTTCCAGTGAGTACTCAGGGCTGATTTCCTTAAGAATGGATAGGTTTGATCCTCTTGCAGTCCATGGGACTCTCAAGAGTCTCCTTCAGCACCATAATTCAAAAGCATCAATTCTTTGGCGATCAGCCTTCTTTATGGTCTTTTCCTTAGGATGCCCCTATTTTCATCAAAGAAATGTCGGAGGGTATGAGGTTGGCCGACCTGTTCTGAATATTCCGTCTTGAAGCATTTTTCCTCAAAAGGCATTTGGGAGCAGGGCTTAACTGGTGCCACTAACAGCAATTAAGGTTGCCATACGTCTGGAATTTCCTGGACATATCTGTAATCCTGCAGTCGGAAGCAGAGTCCGGGAAAATCAGAAAGAAAGAAAAAGCTCCGCAACCACAATCCCTCTCAGAATTCCCCATTCTGAGGGTCTGTTTATAAGAACAGCTGAATGAAGTTGTAAAGATTTTCATTTTCTTTGGAAAAAACAAAACAAAAATAGCTTACAGACACTGAAAAACAACATGTTGGAGAGAAGCCTATATAGATCTTCTCTCCCAAATTAAGCTAATAGTTCCATACAATTTTACCAATAGGAATAGATTTTTAAAAATGTTTTATTTCCAATTTTCCGTTTTTGGGGCATTAAGTTTGGTTTTGTAGTCAAGTGTTTTTATTTACGGTATATAGCCAACAAAATTCTTCCTTGAAAAGATTGCTTGGTGCTAATTAAAAGAATTTTCTCAGTGAGCAATGTTCTGAAAGTAAGCAGAACAATTTGGTGTGACGCATGGTTTTGTTGGGAAGGACTGATTGGGCTCTCTACTATCTCAGATGTGTGAATGGCTATGAAGTCTGGATGGGTAGCTGTATTACTCTATTGTAGCAAACACATGAAAAAATAGCCTCATGGCACATTTAAGGCTAACAAAGGGCTTATGGTGAAACAGAAAAGGTAGTCTCAAACACTGGGAGGTCTTTAGTCATTTAATACATTGGGGGCCATTTGGACAAACAAACAAACAAACAAACAAACAGTTCTGTCCAGAGAAATGAGAGAGGATAAGTTCATCTCTCCCTTAAAAACCTGGGACCAGTTTACCTATGAGATTCTTCTCTCTGTAAGCGTAGTAAATATTTATGGCATCCTTTTGCACACATGACACTTTTATGGCTGTTTAGTTGCCCCAAGAGAAAAGTGGCTTGAATTGCTGCTGTCGTTATTTATGTGGAAAACAGGTATGATTTCTCTTTCTACATGGAAAATGTCTCCGTTATGCATGCTTTTTTTCTCCACAGATGGAATATTTTCAGACCTCACTTTGACAATTTTATGCGTTTGCAGCATAAAATGCCCATAACACTTTCTTGCAAAGAGAAGAGAGCCATATTTTTGCTGAGAATGATTTTTTCAGCAACAAAAATTGCTACAATTACTCTATTGCCAATATAATCAGACACATCTTCCTACAGCCAGGAAAGTTATCATTACCAGCATCTCTTCTTCCCCAAACAGTGAATGAATTGTCAAGTGGCTTCAGAAATTACTCTGCATAAATCTAAAGGGCTGCTACTAAACAAAGTGTGTCTGACACATTGTGGAAAGATACCTGCAGCAGGTAGTTATTAAAAAGCAGTAACAGCAATAAAAAGTCAAGACTATAATTTCTTTGTAGGCAATTTATCAGTGGTTTGGCATGGATAGATGAAGTGAAATACCCAAGAGTTACAAAGGAGCATAAGATATATTACTGAAGTGAGAATTCAGAAGCAAGCTGGGTTATAGAGCATTAACAAAATTGGGGAGGGGGGATGACATCATCTGTTTAATATGGTGGCTTAGCCCAGAGCTTGTCATCCAGCTGCTAGCCAGTGGCCATGATAATTACTATAAACCAAAATACAAACTGAATAGTAAAGGTAAAGGTAAAGGTATCCCTGACTGTTAGGTCTAGGCACAGACAACTCTGAGGTTGCGCGCTCATCTCTCTCTATAGGGCAAGGGAGCCGGTGTTTGTCTGCAGACAGCTTCCGGGTCATGTGGCCAGCATGACTAAGCTGCTTCTGGCGAACCAAAGCAGCGCACGGAAACGCCGTTTACCTTCCCACCAGAGCAGTACCTATTTATCTACTTGAACTTTGACGTGCTTTCAAACTGCTAGGTGGGCAGGAGCTGGGACCGAACAACAGGAGCTCACCCCATCGTGGGGATTCAAACTGCCAACCTTCTGATCAGCAAGCCCTAGGCTCTGTGGTTTAGACCAGTGTTTTTCAACCACTGTTCCGTGGCACACTAGTGTGCCGCAAGATGTTGCCTGGTGTGCCGTGGGAAAAATTGAAAAATTTGAAAGATTTAAAAATAAAGTATTTTATAATTTTTCATATATCTGTTTACTTACTATTTCATAATAAAGTAATTATAAAATACTTTCTTTGTGTTTATTTGATTCCTATTCAAGATAATTACTTTATATATAGTCAATATAGGCACAGAGATAATTTTTTTAACATTTTCTAATGGTGGTGTGCCTCGTGATTTTTTTCATGAAACAAGTGTGCCTTTGCCCCCAAAAGGTTGAAAAACACTGGTTTAGACCACAGCACCACCATAACTGTCAACCATCCCTTATTTGGCGGGAAACTCCCTTATCCCAGCGCTGTGTCCTGCTGCTGTCCTTTATTGATGATGTCCCTTAAATTTCCCGGGTTTCAAAGGAAGCAGCTCCTCTCCCTTCCTCCCTCCCTGCCAGTCAGGGAGGAGGGAGGCTCCAAATGTGTTGCTTGGCTGTGATGCTCACCCAATAAGGAATCTAAGAACGACTGGGGGGTGGAGCTTGCATGCCTTGTGCCGATCAAATCGGCCGCATTGCTTGGGAACTCGCCTTTGCTCAGCGCTTCCCAGCGGAGAGGTGACAGTGGTTTTCCTTGCTGCATCCCCTTTGCCAGGTTGCTGTGCTGTGGGAACCACCACTTGAGGCTTCGTTTGGCTGCTGGCTGGGCTTTCTGCCTTTGGCTCGGAGGGGCTCAAAGTTGAACATACCTGTGCCCAGAAAATCCCTTACTTTGGCTGCTGATCCCTTATTTTCGAGGCTGCTGATCCCTTATTTTCAAATCTGTAAGTTGACAGCTATGAGCGCCACCCGTGTCCCAAATAGTAGCAAACATCAAATGATATAAGAGAAAAAAATCAGAAGAACCATCAGTTAACTCAACTTCAGATTATACCTCCAAATCTCCGAAACCATTTGTAGCAGTATAATCCAACTCTCTAGTCTGTTTTATGGCTGCTTCAGCTGTTTTACAGCCAAAAGAGCCAGCGTTATGTGTCACAAAACCATTAGTGTCACTCAAGAGAAGCTGAACAATTTCTGCCAGGGCGGTCCTGCTGCCATATGTCAACAAGGGTTTCAAAAATCTCTCTCCAAATACATAAATGAAGAAGTTTGTTCTATAATTTGCTGATCTGAACTCCATTTATACATCGGGCTGTGTCTAACAAAACTCACGACCACAGTTTTGAAATTATAGATAGACTTTCCAGTTTGCAGATATACTAAATGGATCAAAATATTTTTAAGCCCCAAGCGGGGAAGAGATATAAGTACCAAATCATCTGCGTACATCAAGATAATATTTCTGTTCCTGATTAGTGAGGAATGAGAGTTTAATAAAGGTAACTGTGGTAGCTAATAAGCATCCTTGTTTCACTCCTCACAATGTTTCAAAGGCTTCTGCCATACCACCTTATAAACCAACTCTAACCCTCATTTCTATTACAGATAGGTAGCCGTGTTGGTCTGCCATAGTCAAAACAAAAGAAATTCCTTCCAGTAGCACCTTAAAGACTAAGTTAGTTCTTGGTATGAGCTTTCGTGTGCATGCACACTTCTTCAGATATGAAGAAGTGTATATTTCTATATTACTCATTTCTATATTACTGTATAATTTTTGTATTGCCAAAAGTCTGTGGCCAATGCTGGAGCTTTGTAGTTTCGCCCACAATCTATGTTGATTCATATAGTCACAGTGGCGTAGCATGGGTTGTCAGCACCCGGGGCAAGGCAAGTAATTTGCGCCCCCGAACCCGTGGATTTGTGCCCCCTAACCCTAACCCCCAGATGTTGCGCCCGATGTGCCCAGCCCCCCCTGCACCCCCCACGCTACGCCACTGTATGGTCAAAAGCAATGGAGAGATCAATAAAGGCTACAAATATGGCACTATTCTTAGTGTTCTTACTATAGTATCTTATGATTCAAAGTAAAATGTTCATCAATAGTGCCATATTCTCTTCTAAATCCTGCTTGTTCTTGATGAATAATGTTAGTTTGCGTCCAGTCTAATAAAGAGAATACCGGGCATATAGCTTCAAAGAAATATCTAGCAGACTAATTGGCTGGTAGTTTTGTGGGTCATTCCTATCCTCTTTCTCATAAATCAGAAGGATGATACTCATTTTCCACTGAGGCAGCGTGTTTTACACTGTTTATTGTGGTAAACAAGCCAGCCAGAATTGGCATCCACCATGGTGAATATTCTTTGTAAAGCTCTGGAGGAAACAGGTCTTCCTTGGGAGCTTATGGGATTTCAGGCAAGAGATAAGAGTCTTTTATTTTATTGCCAAAAGACTGGATGCTCCTCTGGTAAATTTGAGAAATCCTGACACCCTCCCAACTCATGCCTAGATTGGTGCCTAGATTAGCCACCAAATATATTAGAGAAATAATCTAGAGGCAGGAATTGAAGCTTCCAGCACTGATCTCACTTCTTTTAAAGGAGTTCCCAGAATTTGTCTTCCTTCTTTTATATTACTACAAGAACTGAATCATGCCACTGGGTTTTAATGTATTCATCTTAAGCAATCTTTTATATTCCATCTTAATTTTAATTAATTTTTCTGCAAATTCCTCAGTTGGTTTCTAAACGCAATGACTTTCCTAGCCAGATATTTCTTAGTCACTTTGCATTCAGCATGAAACCAGCATTGGCATTTTGACTATTTGTGGGCAAAATGGAGCAGGGCCTGAGCTCTGAAAGAATTTGCTGGAAAACATTTACATGGTTCAGATATTTATCCAAAAACAATTGGCACAAACTAGTCAGAAAAAAATGCCGCATAGTTTCTCTTGAATGTCACTACTCAGTATGAAAGTCCATTTCAATCTATTCACACCTAGCAATTCTCCAGTCAAGTTTACCATTTCATTTAGTAATGCATATTCAATTAGTGGACAGGGGGACATATTGGGAAATGATAATTTTCAGTTCTTTATAACACTTCAAAAGTATTAGCTAGCAGAAATAAAGATGAGGTTATTATCTGGTCAATAGCGCTACCTCCACATTTGTTCAGTTATGTATGATGTCCATTAGAAAAGTCTACATGGCTGCCATGAAGAATATAAAAAGTTACACCCTCCAACATTTCTCCAGTGAAAATAGGGGTGTCCTATATAATAATAATAATATCCCACCCATTTGGCTGGGTTGTCCCAGCCACTCTGGGTGGCTTCCAACATATATAAACACAATAAAACATTAAACGTTTAAAAACTTCCCTATACAGGGCTGCCTTCACATATCTTCTAAAGGTTGTATAGTTACTTATCTCCTTGACTCAGGGTTCGCATAACTCCGAACCCTCCAACATTTCTTTGATGAAAATAGGGGCATCCTAAGAAAAAGTGAAGAGACACAGGTGGTGCTGTGGGTTAAACCACTGAGCCTAGGACTTGCCAATCAGAAGGTCGTGGTTCGAATCCCCGCAACGGGGTGAGCTCCTGTTGCTCGGCCCCTGCTCCTGCCAACCTAGCAGTTCGAAAGCACATCAAAGTGCAAGTAGATAAATAGGTACCGCTCCTGCAGGAAGGTAAACGGCGTTTCCGTGCGCTGCTCTGGTTCGCCAGAAGCGGCTTAGTAATGCTGGCCACATGACCCGGAAGCTGTACGCCGTCTCCCTCGGCCAATAAAGTGAGATGAGTGCTGCAACCCCAGAGTCGGTCATGACTGGACCTAATGGTCAGGTGTCCCTTTACCTTTAAGGAAAAGTGGGACATTCCGAGATCAAATCAGAAACCAGGACAGCTTCTGTAAATCCAGGACTGTCCCTGGGAAATGGGGACACCTGGAGGGTCTGCAAATTCAGTTGCTATGCTTCTGAAAGAATTGTGAGAGCCTCATAATCATTTTGTTAATACCCCAATCGAGAAGGAAAAGGTCATGTTAAAATATAGCAAATCCCCAGGACTTCATGAGCTTGTGTTGGAGTTTTACAGGACTTTGAAAGAGTTGTTACTGTCTCCAACTCTGGTCTGTTTAAAAACATTTTTGATGGAGAAGCTCCGCCAGGCATTTGGTTGGAGGAAAGATCACAGCAGTTTTAAAGCCCAGCAAGAGGCCGGGGTGTGTGTGTGTGGAATGATTCCCACCAGCCTTGTTAAACCTCGATGCCAACATTTTTTTACTCCAGGCCTTGCCTCTCATATTGAAAGAATAATTAGCTACCATTTAGGCGGGCTTCATTATACAGAGACAGGTCACGGACTCCATCAGAATAATATTGAATCCTATTCATTTTAGCAAGATAAATCAGAGACCTTTGGGTGTGGTGTCCCTGGATGCTCACAAGGCCTTCAGTTACCTGAATTGGCACTTTTTGCTACATGTTCTAGAAGTCATGAACTTTAGGCAATGATTCTTAGCCACCATAAAAGTTCTTTACAAGCCTTCCACAGCTGCGATCAGAGTCCACTCTAGACAGTTTAAAATGAACAGAGGGTCAAAACAGGGGTGTCCTCTGCCCCTCTTCTTTTTGCACTTTGCTTGGAACCATTGGCAGAAGCTATCCACAAAAACAATGCAACAATTGGAGTCAAGATATGAGCAGGAGAGTAAAATTAGCCAATTTGCTGATGATAAAGAACTCATGACTCCAGATCTGATTGCCCAATCATAGCAATTCCTGTAGGCATGGTAGGAATTGGGGAATATGGCAGCGTAACCCCAAAACTTAAAATGGCAGCAACTAAATTTATAACCAGTAGAGAGAGTTTAAACCTTGAAAAGAAACTAAACTCACCATATTAGGTCAGATTAATGCAGTCAAAATGACCCTGCTTCCCAAGTTAAACTTTTACTTTCATGTTTTACATGTTGTCCCCACCAAGACATGGGCTTAGTGGCAGGGTATTTTAATGAAATTCATCCATCTGAAAACAAGACTCAGGCCGAATAGGGGTTTGTTTGGGGGGGGGGGATGAAATACAACAAGCAGAACGGAGTGAGCCTCATGTACTTCAATATTACAAGGCCTTTCATCTTCATAATGTAACAGCATATCTTTATGAGACAGATAATAAACCTTGGCTTTCTGTGGAAGTAGCTACAACAAAACCAAATGTTTCATTCCGGGGTCTTCCCTTACAGGGAATTTTGACAGGATTTCAAACCCTTTTACACAGGCCACATTGGTTTGGAAACTGCAGAGATACAAACTTAGGAAAGAAACCTTACCTCTAGTCCCATTACTGCTACATTTGTAGTTTTGTAGTAATGTGGAAATTGGTGCATTATAAAGCTTGGAAGGAAAGGAGTCTTTTTCATCTCATAGAATTTTATGAATACAAAGCATCTGTAACCCGAGGTACCACTGTACAGGCAACTGTTAACGCTGGATAAAAGACAAATTATAAGACATGCCCATTAATTGGATATTTACACCACATGCTTTATCTTAGTACTAATTCAACTAATAAGGGAAATGTTACAACGAATATGATACACTTTGAACACTTTAATAGGTGAATATAAACACACTGAAAAGAATAGTGTCATATTTACATTAATAGAAGTTATTATTCTTGGTGGAATTGCTCAAAGGTAGCAAATTAGACAGGCAGTGACACCTTCCCCAGTGTTAGCACTATGGAAAATGTAGGGAGAAGAAAATGCATCACGACTATGCTTAAAAAGCCTTTGATCCCCTTTATGCTAGCTGCTGCTAGAATTTAAGATGGCAGAGGAACTGAGTTATTGGAAGGTGGGAGAGACATTAACTTATGAAGTCATGGCAGAAAAATTGGTATTAAAGGAAAAATGAGGAAAGGGTATATTGAAACCAATGGATTATCAGCTGCATTTCTCAAACTTTGGGACCGTGCACAAAAACAAAGAAATATCATTTCAGTGCTGTTAATACTCAGATCTCAGTGGCAGTTTCTACAGGTGACCTCTAGGGAAGGGTGAAGGGAGGGAGCAGGGGATTTGTTGATCTCTGGTTTATTGATATTTGATATGAATTGTTACGTTTATTAATCCTGAATGTGTATTGTATTAATTACTTATATTACACACCATGGGCTTAGCTGTATATGGCTTGTAGAAAATCCAATAAAATAGTTTTTAAGGAAATAAATATCCTTTAATTAAAAATAAATAAACCTTATTTATACTGGCCAGGACAGACTATTATGTCACATGCAGGACTGCTGGATTTGTTCAGTTGTTCTTAGGGAAGTGGAAGTAACTTACAATTTCAGATAATAACACATGTCAAAGACTTGTTTTAATGGCATCACATAATCATGTTTTTATAGGGATTACTGTATTCTTTGTGAATGTATTTTGCTGCCTTTATTGTCTGGTTGACTAAAACAATAACATTTGGATTTTAGATTTGGAAAACATTGAGATGGACCTTTAAAACAAAGCCTTTTGGGCTGTTATTGACTCAAGCCACATTATCCTCTTTCTGCAAGCATGAGTGCAGACATCTCTTTCCTTTCTAAACAAAATAGGTTTTTCAAAATCTGTAGCAGGTGCCAATTAAAGCTATGCAAACAAGGAAAGCTTCAAAAAAACAATAAAAAGCCCATATATTTATGTATTTTAACATCCTTTCTTTTTAATGGAATTTTAAATTATCGGAATCCTAGCAGAATTCCCATATGCAAGGGTTCACATGAGACCAATAGCCATGGTTTCCTTTAATGACATAGAACAGAAAACATATTCAAGCCTGTAGTTCCATAATATAGTTGTGGCGTTTGCCTCCTAGGTGGGTCATAAGGAAAGGGTTAAAGGAGTGTGATGTGATTGGCCAGTGGGTATGCAAGGGAGGTGTAAAAGTTAGAGTGGGAGGTTTTGAAAGTCAGTTGAGGTTGGGAGTTGGAGAAGGAAGAGGGAGGATAAATCTATGGGTTGGTCGAGTTGTGTTGTGAGAGAGTGAGAGGAACTGTTAGGTGGAGTCAGATAGATAGTTGGGATAATCAGTTTGAAGTTGTTAGGAACGTATAGCTCAGTAAAGAAACTAAGATTAAGAAACTGACAAGAAAAATTAACTGAAACCTTAAACTTGTTCATGCTTATAAAAAGAAACTTGATTATTTGTTAATGTTAACAACTATCTGGACTCCGTGTGTACCTGAGAGAAACAGGTTGGTGGCAGCGAAGAGGCAATCACAGTGGTGGCACAGGGATCAATAGACGGTCAAACGTCTGGGGACTCTGTGTGATCGCCACAATAGTCTATTTTTTTACTGTCTCTCTCTTCTCCCCCATTGGTCAGTCAGTGGGCCAATATCTAATCCTCCATTACCCTTTAGTTTGCTAATAAGACCAAATGCTATTCTCTACTTTCTATTATCTCAGGTGGTAAAAGTGATTACCCTTGGTGAGATGGAGTTGGAAGTCTTCAGCTACTGGTCCTTATTACAGGACCTCTAGTTCCACAAACAGAAGCAATGTACACATATAGAAGTGTATATGAAAATTGCTATACAGATTTTATTTTAAATTACAGCTAAAATTACAAATCAGTAGGACCAATCACGTTTTAGTAGTGGGGAAGAACTCAGAATTTTTGTCAGACAATTTTTTTGTTAGCTGTAGCAGATAAAAAGTGCACTGGTGTCTAACCTACCCCATTTTCTTAGCCTGGCTCAGTTCTGCTGCATTGCAGGACTCCTGACACTCAGTCCGTGATTGACTTGCTTGGTCCTCAGAAAAGTAATTGAAAGGGTTATTCCTGCAGCTGTTTTAGCTCTTTGGTAATATTCTCCAGCTGTTGCAAATAGAGCTTGAAGGAAGAAATGGTATATGTGGACTCCCTGGCTACAAGGGGTTTGAGGGGATGCAAATCACACTGATTACATCTGAAATTCAATTTATGGTGCCTATCTCTTTAAAAGCAAAGCCAAAGGTCTTCATTTGTTTACTAGCATGTATGAGTATATCTGCTCGCTATTAAATGAACACCGAAATGCTCATAAATGGTTTCACCTTTCTCAAACTTCTGTTATGGCAATTTACATGGTAACAGAGGACCCTGCTGTGCTTCACAGATAACTATCTTCATTGAAATATGTCCTTGTCTCCTAGTTGAGCAGGAGAGACTTACTTCCAAAGGTATTTTTCCAAATGATTTTCCCATCAACATTACTAAGCATCAACCTTTCCTTTTCACATCATTCAGATACTGTGTTCAGTGGGTTGCTTTTCATGACTTCCAAAACCAACACTTACTGTATATGTGATTTCTCCTGTTCCGGTTATTTTGTGGGGTGAGATGGAGATAGCATTCCAAACTAAAACAAAAACAAAACCATGGCAGCGTCTCCCAGAAATGTGTTCAGTAGTATTGAAAATCCCCATATACTTATTTTAATGACAATCTGCTTTGAACAGATTGTGTATGTGTTTGTACTAAAAATAAAATATTCTGGTACTTCCAATTTCCTGTATATTAATTAATTACAAATATGCCAGACTTTGCCTTTCTTACATTAACTGAAGAGTGTATAATGAAGGATATTACAATATATCATCATCTCTAAATAAACAAGTGCCTTGTTTGTTGTTTTATTTATAAAAATATTTATATACTGCTATTCTTTTTAAAAAATCAGCAAATAATACTACAATTATACAGTTCAAAAAAATAAAGATTGAAAATATGTTGGACATCTGTGGATATGAAGGCTTGCCCTGAATCGATTTGTAGAGCTTTGTGGCAGTGTATAGCTCAAAACAGACTCTCAGAATGCCAGACAGAGTATCTCTGAAATATTGCAATTATTAATCACAACACCATATAGTATAGACTAAGACAGTCTCATATAACTAGCATGCTTGAGTCTAATTAATGCATGAAAGGGTTAATGCCATAGAGTAAAGCTGTCCTGCCAGGCTTAGCCTATGCTACTTCCCGTTACCTTGGGGGAAAAGAGGTAACATGTGGACTTCAGTGTGCAAGGAGCTCTTTGCTGCTTCCTCCAGCTGCATGGCTTTAATCAGCCTCTTTTGTGCCCATGCAAAAGCCTTTGACTGTGTCAACCACAGCAAACTATGGCAAGTTCTTAAAGAAATGGGAGTGCCTGATCACCTCATCTGTCTCCTGAGAAATCTCTGTGGGACAAGAAGCTACAGTTAGAACTGGATATGGAACAACTGATTGGTTCAAAATTGGGAAAGGAGTACGACAAGGCTGTATATTGTCTCCCTGCTTATTTAACTTATATGCAGAATTCAGCATGCGAAAGGCTGGGCTGGATGAATCCCAAGCCGGAATTAAGATTGCCGGAAGAAATATCAACAACCTCTGATATGCAGGTGACACAACCTTGATGGCAGAAAGTGAGGAGGAATTAAAGAACCTTTTATTGAGGGTGAAAGAGGAGAGCGCAAAATATGGTCTGAAGCTCAACATCAAAAAAATGAAGATCATGGCCACTGGTCCGATCCCCTCCTGGCAAATAGAAGGGGAAGAAATGGAGGCAGTGAGAAATTTTATTTTCTTGGGCTCCATGATCACTACAGATGGTGACAGCAGTCACAAAATTAAAAGACGCCTGCTTCTTGGGAGAAAAGCAATGACCAACCTAGATAGCATATTAAAAATCAGAGACATGACCTTGCCAACAAAGGTCCGTATAGTTAAAGCTATGGTTTTCTCAGTAGTGATGTATGGAAGTGAGAGCTGGACCATAAAGAAGGCTGATCGCCGAAGAATTGGTGCTTTTGAATTATGGTGCTGGAGGAGACTCTTGAGAGTCCCATGGACTGCAAGAGGATCAAACTTATCCATTCTTAAGGAAATCAGCCCCGAGTGCTCACTGGAAGGACAGATCCTGAAGCTGAGGCTCCAATACTTTGGCCACCTCATGAGAAGAGAAGACTCCCTGGAAAAGACCCTGATGTTGGGAAAGATTGAGGGCACAAGGAGAAGGGGATGACAGAGGACGAGATGGTTGGACAGTGTTCTCAAAGCTACCAGTATGAGTCTGACCAAACTGGGGGAGGCAGTGGAAGACAGGGTGCCTGGCGTGCTCTGGTCCACAAAGAGTCGGACACGACTAAACAACAACAAAAGCGCCCTTGCCTGTGGGAACAGTGGTAGCCTTGAGATGCTCCCTTGACACTCACATATCTTCTGCTACCCCACACTGACTTTCTCCGTGTTTATGAGGTGAAAAAAGCAATTCCTTTTTTTCCTCCCTTGAAAATACACAAAGCTAAAGGAGGAACTTAACAAGAATGACACTCTTTTCTCACGTCATCGTTCTGTTCTATGTGCTTGTCAAGGTTCAGGTTCATTCTGCGGGATCCAACTTTTAACCAGATCCTGTAGAAAAGTGAGTTTGTGTGCTGGAACGTCCATCCTGTGGGAGGATCTAAGAGGAGGGAGAAAAGTGACCGGAGAGGGAGGCGCCCATGGCACCTGCTCAAAAATTCAAATCTGCCCTCCCATGTTCCTAAAAAGGATCGTGACCCCTGCTGTAAATGAATTATAAAACTATAGAATTGACCCTTGCTCGGGGCATCTGTGGCTCAGAGTTGTTATTGCAGCAAGCAGCAAGATGGCTTTTCAAACTTTATTTAAAGATCATGTACTTATGAGCAATGGGGAGGAAAATTGCTAACACATCAAATGTTTAAGCCATTAGCTATTCTTCTGGATGAAGTCTGTCTCTGGTTTTTTGTTGTTGTTGTTTTTTTGTGGAGAGTTTGCTTGGCAAGTAGAATTGCTAGACACTTCCATCCCATGCAAAAAGACGATTTTCCCAGGCATGGTTTGAACACAGTCCAATCATTTTCATATCATAATTTTGTCACTTTTTTTGGCAGATTCCCAAATTAAGTGTTAGATACCACCTTGTAGGGTCTCTTCTAGAGAGAGGAAATTAAAAAAGATGATTCCCAGCCACATATACAGGTTTCTGGTGCTACTGAGTATCCATTCCAGAAGAGGAGAAAAGGCACTTCAAAAGGGATGTTGTTAGCTTTGAAGAATCTGTAAGGGAAAATGAGAATGCAAGATAAGATTCACCTTTACAAAGAAATGTTCTCTGCTCAATTAAGAGAAGGAGATGGTCAAAAAAGCCCATGGAATACTTGCTAAATTTGATGGATAGACTTAGTCCTGCTGGATGATCTCCTGATAATAAACAAAAAAATAAAAATTGGTACCTTTAACAAAATAATATTCTCCATTTGTTTCAGGCATGTGTGCAAAGTTAAACCCAAAGTTGAAAATAGTTGCCCAGAAGTGGAAACAAGAGGAGATACCGACGATAGAAGAATGGAGATCAAAATTGATAGACTATGCGGAATTGGACAAATGAACTGGGAAAATTAGATACACTAAAGACCAAAAGTTCATCGAGGACTGGGGGAAAATGGTGGATTATCTGAAAAACATATGTGGTGTAAATATAACGCTAGTGGGATTTCAAGAGGCACTGTAAAAAACAAATAAGTATTGTTTATTAAAAATAAGGGAGCAAGGAGGAACAATGGCAATGCGAAAGAAGGAATGTGTATTAAAGGTACAAATATGGATGATTGTCAGAGACGCTGAAGGAAGTCAAAAAACAGTTATGATTTGTTGTATTCAAGATGAAATGTATAATTGAATGGAAACCAATAAAATTTATTTTAAAAAAAAGAAAATAGTTCTGGCAGATTTTAAAATGGATAGGCATGTGCTCTGTACTGATCAAAGCTCTACTGGATCAAATTATGCAGCCAAAGAAAGACAAAGGGAAAGGAATTTTGTATGTGGGCCACCTAAAGGCCAATTAGGAAAGGGAACTGAAGCTTAATTGTGGTCAGAAAGGACATTTTAAAAGAAACTTTTCAGCCAATGGGCTAGGAAGCAAGAAAGGCAGAGAAAGAATGGTTCTAACACTTCTAGGCCCTTTGCATTGTAAAGGTGTCTCTGCAAGATGAAATAATTCAGGATCTAATTTTGGATCCTAGACAATGGGGCCAATTCCCATGTGACATCCGATATTAGATATCTCCAAAAATCTCACCACAAATGAAAATGGAAACATGCTCTCAGCGGATGGAAACTCTGTGGCCATTAACAGGTGTGGAGAAGGAATTTTGATTTCTAATACAGAGCATCATGTGAGTAGCCAGGATTTTTGTTAGAGGGGGCAGGACTTGGTTAGGGGGGAAAGAATCGATGTGATTGGTCAGTTAGTTAAGTATTTCTGTTGCCCTAAGGGGGGCAACTACACTCATGCAGAGCATATATCTAGGGGGACAAAAGTAAGAGGTGTCATGTATGTTCCAGAATTAGATGCAGATGCCATACTCTCCAACATTTCTCTGATGAAAATAGGGATGTCATAAGGAAAAGCAGGACATTCTGGGATCAAATCAGAAACTGGAATGGCTTCTATAAATCCAGGACTGTTCCTGGAAAATAGGGACACTTGGAAGGTCTGAGATGTATTGAACATTTCTACATTAACCAAAAAGGGCTTTGATATGGACTTCTGTGATAACTTGTACACAATAACCATGGATGGAAATCTTTAAACCTTTGAAAAACAGGTGTTTTTTAATTCGACTCTGCAAGAGAACAGGCAAACATAACAAAGTGCTGTGTAAGTACAAACTGTCTTGAGTTATGGCAAGCTGACTTGGTCATCGCAATGCAAACACCACATTTGATCTGAAAAGGATAAGGATATTGCAAAAGACGTAAAAATGAAAGAGTGCAATAGTGGCAAAGACAGGTGTATGATTTGCAAAAGAGGAAGAAGTGCAAAGTCCTCATTCCCAAAGTGTAATGTATTCAAGGAAGTGACTGGACCTACTACACACTGACCTGTGCGAACCCATTCAGACACCTTCCAAGCCAAGAAATTGCTACTCATTAAGTTTTATAGATAAATATTCCAGATACTGTGTGGGCTACATAGTGAAGGATAAAAGCCAGATTTGTGCAACTGGTTAAAAGAATATTGTTGCAAAAGTCGGATACCTGGCCCTCTCTCTGCCAAGTGGTGGCAAAGACTCATACTGTGGTCCTTTGAAGAATTGAGATGGTGGAAACTGTTGTGGCTTTAAGAAATATGGTTTACTCACCTGTTTACACCTTCAGTCTGCATGGAGGGAGTCCAGATCTTACAGCATGGTCATTTCAAGAGGGGTTTGTTCCCACAGCAGTGCAGCAATCCAGTTCATGGCAACTCCTAATACTGCTGTTCCTAAACACTCAGCCTCCTTTATCCAGTCAGGAGTTCCCCTGAGTTCATCAACACTTAGACTGAGTAGGATTAAGGACTGGTACACACTTAGGGCATTTGCATCGGCTAATTAACTCATGCTAATTGCTGATGCTCAGAAGTAGGTACACACATTCCAATACTCATGGGTCTTGATTACAGTACATTCTCAAAGTCCGGCACACAGTCTTTACACATAAACACTAATTAAACATCTCAAACCCCTTTCTAAGACTGTCTTATAATGTGTTCCAATTATAACATACAAGTTCTAATTAAATCCTAATATTTACTATACCTAATCGTTTAGCACCACAGATCTATTACAATCTGTTACCACCGTGAGCAACAAATTTGACATTTGGTATTAATGAGAGGAAAGTCTCTATTGAAAACAGCTCCAGGAATAAAAAAAATGAGTTACGAAGATGACTGTGTGAATCGTTTTTCAGTTATTCTTGAAACTCCAGTGTACGACCTAATCAAACACCTGTCCGAGCAGAAGACCCAGTTGGCTCCTGTCTGCTAGCAGCTGGGAGAACGTCGTGTTAATAGGTCAAAGCAAAACCTGATGGAACAAAAATACTTGGTGATTGAATTATATTCATTTTAATATATCCGAGGGACGTCAGTAAGGGAATGATCAGACATGTTTCCACAACCCAGACTGCCCTGGTAATGAAATTATATTCTTAGAAAGCTATCTTAAGTCTTTGAGCCTCAGCAAATAGGACATGGAAGAAAGGAAACTAAATCTCCTTCTGAATCAAAAGCATATGTTTGCTGAGCAGTTTGCCATCAGTAAACCCGCTAGCCATATGCTTAGTGTGAGAGATGTGGGCAAGACATAATTAACCACAAGGAAGACTTGCTAATGACTTCCGCCAAAACATGTGGGGGGAGGTGAGAAAACAAAAATTTCTCCCCTTTTTTTGGACAGCATATTGTCATTATTATCTAAGAATTAACACCCTTGTGTAGATTACATCTCCATAACTGAAGTAAACTGTGCATGGTGGGCTTGACCATAAAGAAGGCTAATTGCCAAATAATTGATGCTTTTGAATTATGGTGCTGGAGGAGACGCTTGAGAGTCCCATGGACTGCAAGAAGATCAAACTATCCATTCTGAAGGAACTCAGCCCTGAGTGCTCACTGGAAGGACAGATCCTGAAGCTGAGGCTCCAATACTTTGGCCACCTCATGAGAAGAGAAGACTCCCTGGAAAAGACCCTGGTGTTGGGAAAGATGGAGGGCACAAGGAGAAGGGGACAACAGAGGACGAGATGGTTGGACAGTGTTCTCGAAGCTACCAACATGAGTTTGACCAAACTGGGGGAGGCAGTGGAAGACAGGAGTGCCTGGCGTGCTCTGGTCCATGAGGTCACGAAGTGTCAGACATGACTAAACGACTAAACAACAACAAACTGCAAAATTGTTTGGGATCCTGAGGGTCATCAATGCAGGAATCTCAGCTAAAGCATACATGACAGATGGCCATTCATTGAACTTCTGCTTGGAGAGCTCCAATGAAGCAGAGTCCACCACCTTCTGAGGGGGTCCATTCCACTTTTGAACAGCTCTTACACTCAGAAAGTTCTTCCTTGTGTTTAGTTGGGATCCAGAAGAGCTGTTTGATAATGGAACGGACCCCCTCAGAAGGTGGTGGACTCTCCTACTTTGGAGGTGGGAATTGAATTATGGCAGCAGACCCTGCCAACATGTTGTTGGCATTCATTTGTCTCAAGAGACAATGGAGTATGCCTCTGTGGGAGAAGTCACAATGTTGCATTAGCATCACCAAAGTGTCCTCTCCGGGGCTCAAGTCTGAGCAGTGTGTATGGAGGTCCTGGGCTTCCCAGATGACAAGACCCCCACCCCATCCTTTTGGCCTTGCTGATGTGGTCCAAAGGAGAGCAGAGCAATATGTTTGGCACCAGCTTGGCTGCAGGGGTTGCCCAAAGGAGACATGCAAGGTGCCATCCAACAGCCTTGAAAACTCTGTTGTGGATTTGTGTAGGGTTTACTCCTTACTGTCCTTCTCCCAAAGATATCCCACAAGCCAGCAGAGGTTTAGGATCAGACTTCTAGATGGGCTGCCTTCCCAGGTTAACAAGCCCCATTTTCCCCTCACTTTCCTCTACAGCACTTATTTCATGTAGTGAGTGTACCCTGTTTGATACAGTCATCTGCACAGGGCCATTGTCAAATCCCATGGAGAAGTGAAATAGGTTAAGGAATACCTAGCACGGCCTTTTTCAACATTGGGTCCCCAGATGTTGTTGGACTACAACTCCCATCATGCCTAGCTATCAGGAGAGGTGATCAGGGATGATGGGGGTTGTAGTCCAACCCAACGTTGGACCCAAAGTTGAGAAAGGCTGAGCTATGCTAGTTGTACTCACTAAACAGCTGCCATCTCACATTTGGAATTTTTGTGTAATGGGGAGAAAAGTTGTTCCTCCACTGTTCATTAGCAATCCACGAAGAAATATTACTCATTTCCTATGGAGGGCCAGATATGTCTGGAAATTTCTGCCAGGAAAGGGTACTTCACATGCAAAAACTGCTTCAAAGTGCTGGATGCTCAGCTACTTTCTCACCATAGAGGTCTTTACTGCACCATGTGGCCTGGAAGCACAACTTAGAGCTGCAGTGTATGGGATTGGCTGTGCGTTGCCAGTGAGCTCATTTCAACTGCGCAAACTATTTGTGTCTTGTGTGTTTCAAAAGGCTATGAAGTCACATGCAGAGCATTTCCCTAAGATTAAAGAAGGACTTACTGCCCCCAGATGTTCTGCACAATCTCTGAAGAGGCATCATGGAAACATTGGAGCTGCAAACTGGGAAGGAATCCAGACTTCAGCCCTTCGTAAAGGCAGATCAGCTGACTGGGAACAGTTTTCTTTCTGGGTTTTTGGCATCAAACTGTTATAGCCTTCTGGTTTCACAGTAAACTGAATGCCACTACTACTGTCAATACTACTGCTGCTCCTGCTGATATTTTTGTAGGTATAAACCATACAATCACCATGTGCAACAGCAGTGGAACATTCACGGGAGAAGACCATAAAAAGACAGCAATACCAGTATCCGTGCCCTAGCAAGGGGAATCATGTGTTAATAACAGTCTGAATGTGAAATCCTAAGCATGTTTGTATATAAATGTTTTAAATTAATTAGATTTACTCAGAAGTAATTCCAGCTGTCTTTAACAGAGCTTAATCTCAGGTAAGGTGCATAGTACTGCAGCCTCAAATAGGGAATGCCAAGTTACCAACTTTATTGCAGATATTAATATTATGCAGTTTGAAGCAACTAGGTGGAGAAAAACTGAGTCCTTTTGGAATAAAAACATTGCCAAGGCCCATAAGTTTGCTTCAAAGCTTTTCTTGCAGAATTTTTTTCAAAACAGAACAGAAACATCAAAGATACATCATAATAACTCAATACAATATATTGTGCAAGTCCAACACAGGTTCATTTTCTTAGAAATAAAAGATAATTCCAAACAGACCTAGAAGTCTCTGTCTTCCTACAGTCTCCATTTTGCCTGTGGCTGTGTGCTCCCGGAGTGAGCTCCATTATCACATCTTACTCTCACACAGCCTGAGAGCAAAGACTCAGCCACCACCCTTCCAAGATGGCAAATTTGTAACCAATACCTTTGTCACTTGATCTAAGGTTAAACACTCACATGTTAGCTAGCAGAAAGCAACAATAGTTTTTCAATCCAACAAGATGCTCAGAGACCACTTTGTATAGCCCCATGGAAAATCCCCATGGTAAAGTCTTCAGTAATACGTATTTAGGCATTTTCCATTTCAGTTTCAATTAAACAGTGAAATATACTCAGAGTCGCAAAGTGATTTCATGCTCTTTATTCAGCTCATAGTGGTGAGGAGGAATGAATGAGTGTCCCCTCAAAGTATCTGCCTTATATACATTATTTACACAATGGGCTGCACATAATTGGCTAATTCCGGAATTCTACTGTAAGCCAATCAGGTTGTGGATTCACTTCTATCTGGAGCATGATTGGGTGGTTCCTGCCAGCCAATCATACTGCTGCATTGTTCTAGGACCAATCAGACTGCTGCATTCTGAATCCTGTTGTTCTAGGACCAATCAGACTGATGCAGTTTGGATCCTATTCAACTCAGTACATAACAAACAGTGTCTAGGATCATTCTCGGGACTTGGGGCAACTTCCGCTCCGTGTTTTTCAATTTTCTCAACTGAATTTGCAGAAAGCCCTTTGCACCTCTGTTTTTGAACATTTTGGAAGTCGAATGGTATTCCGGAAAGTATTATGTTTGAGAACCAAGGTACCACTGTACTTGGATCTTAAGCCATTTAGGGTTTTATATGCTAGTACTGACTCCTTGAATTGGGCCCAGTAACTCACTGGCAGCCAGTGAATGACCACCAACTTAAAAGGTAAAGGTGCCCCTGACCGTTAGTTCCCATCACGGACGACTCTGGGGTTGCACACTCATCTTGCTCTATAGGCAGAGGGAGCCGGCGTTTGTCTGCAGACAGCATCCAGGTCATGTGGCCAGCATGAATAAGCCGCTTCTGGAGAACCAAAGCAACTCACAGAAACGCCGTTTAACTTCCCACCGGAACAGTACCTATTTATCTACTTGCACTGCATGCTTTCGAACTGCTAGGTTGGCAGGAGCAGGGACCGAGCAATGGGAGCTCACCCCATCACGGGGATTCGAACCGCCGACCTTCTGATCGGCAAGCCCTAGGCTCTGTGGTTTAACCCACAATGCCACCCACATCCCTACCACCAACTTGGAAGGCTTTAAAAAGAGGATTTGACCAGTTCATGAAGGATAATGACTTGGCTGTGCTTTTTCTCCATGATCAGAGGCAGTATGACTCTGATTACCAGTTGATAGGAAGTCTAAGAGCTGATAGTGCTCTTACAATCGTGTCCTGCTCATAGCAGAGGCGGTTTTAGGGCAGCACAACCAGTTCCCCCACACTGGGCACCAAGTGGAAAGAGCACCCAGTAAGTACTTGCTTGGCTACAAGAAAGATGCATGAGGGCTCTGCCAAGGTCCTAGAATCCTTCCAGCTGACCACTACACTGGTCGAAGGACACTGATTGGAGTAAAATTGGAAGGGAAGTTATGAAGTGCTTTCAGCTGGTTGGTTGTGGGTGCCAGTCTGGAAGAAAGTGCTTTATCTAAATTGCGGCAAATAACGCTATCCTGATTAACTAGGTGTTTCCATTCACAAGGAAACAATGGTTTGGGGAGGATCAGTGGGTCTCTTGTCACCCTTAACAACTTGGGACCAGGGTACAATGCTACCTCGGGTTACAGATGCTTCAGGTTACAGACGCTTCAGGTTACAGACTCCACTAACCCAGAAATAGTACCTCGGGTTAAGAACTTTGCTTCAGGATGAGAACAGAAATCGTGCGGTGGCGGCAGCGGGAGCCCCCATTAGCTAAAGTGGTACCTCAGCTTAAGAACAGTTTCAGGTTAAGAATGGACCTCCAGAACAAATTAAGTTCTTATCCTGAGGTACCACTGTACTTTCTTTTTCTAAATATGAAGTGGTAAATAAATCACTATTTTAAAATGGGGAAATCCTTGAAAAGGGAAGTGGACTTGAAATGAAGCCGAATTTTGTCTCGATTATTAAAAACATGGGATAAATATAAAACAAAATTAAGCTCTGATATTTCACATATAGCATCTGTGGTATTGCATCATAGGTTTTCTGTGAGAAATCAGGATATGGATTTTATTAGCAGGCAGAGAAATAGGATTTCATGGTTTGGAGAACTAAATGAAGATGAGCTTTTATTTGTGACAGTTCTCTGACTACAGCTGGATGGCAATCACCATGGTTTCAATACTTTCAAATTAGGAGTTTCCTGTTGGAGTTAATGGGGCCAAGGAGGAAGCTTCTGCAGGAGACAGCTTGGAGAAAAGTTATGAATGGGATACCAAAAATGTTATTGGCGGATGTGGTGGTGGTGGGGATATTAGTTAGCATATTGAGATTTATTTGTCTATTCAATTTCTACACTGCCCTTCATCCGAAGATCACAGAGAGGTTTACAGTATAGATAGGAACAGGTGTGGTGGGTGTTGAACACATGGATTCTTACAGAACTATACAAGTCTGGTAAATCAGGATGCCGTTTTCTTACAAATATTTTAGCACAAAGCCCCCAACATATTCAGACCCATGAAGGAAAACATCAAATCTGGTTTATCATATTTTAAAAAATTAAAATCTCAACAGTATCTGTGTCTCTTATTTGTAGATGCATCAAAACATCAAAACAACATGCTGGTTTTGAACTATAAAGCCTTAAAACGGCTCTGGAACTCAATACCGCAAGCACCGCCTCTTTCCATATGAATCTACCCAGACCCTGGTATAATCTTTTGAGGCCTTTCTTTGTGAGCCTTCTCCTCAAGAGGTGCGGAGGGTGGCAACACGAGAATGGTCAGGAGTGCCTGATGTGCTCTGGTCCATTTGGTCACAAAGGATTTTTTGCGGCAAGTATTAGGATAGAGACTAACGGTTTAAATTCTTGTTCTTTTCTTCTTCAGTAATGTTAAACAAGATCAGCAATGCTGTAGGATGGGGGTGGTGCTGTAGTCTAAACCACTGAGCCTCTTGGGTTTGCCAGTCAGAAGGTCAGCGGTTTGAATCCCTGACTTTGCTCTGTCCCAGCTCCTGCCAGCCTAGCAGTTTGAAAGCACGCCAGTGCAAGTAGATTAGTAGGTACCACTGTGGCAGGAAGGTAAATGGCATTTCCATGCGCTCTGGCTTCCGTCACAGTGTCCCGTTGCACCAGAAGCGGTTTAGTCATGCTGGCCACATGACCCGGAAAGCTGTCTGTGGACAAATGCCGGCTCCCTCGGCCTGAAAGCGAAATGAGAGCCACAACCTCATAGTCGCCTTTGACTGGACTTAATCGTCCAGGGGTCCTTTACCTATTACACATCCAGTTATGTCTGAGGTGCATTGAGTTATGTTCTCCAAGTACGGGTTACATATGTTTTGTTGTTGTTGTTGTTGTTTAGTCGTTTAGTCATGTCCGACTGTATGTCCAACACTCCAGCCAACAAGTCCAATACTATAACCATTATTTCACACAGGACACCTAAGAAGTAGTACATAGTAATTATTACTATGTAATACTTTGTCATTCGTTTATTCATTTTTCCTTTCACCCCGCTGTTTGTTCTACAAACAATTGTAATTGTACTGAATGTTCAAGGGAAAGTTTTTAAATGAAGGGAGAGTTGACCACAGGCGCCACCCGGTGGCTTGACATACGGTTAGGCAAGAAATTGAGTAGCAAAAGAAAAAGACTACAATGTAAATAATTAGGAAAGACAGGCCATTTAAAAAGAAAGCAAAACAAATATAGCTTTGTGTCGTTGCAAGAGGACAGCAATTGAATGGAAGAAGCCCACTTTAATGAAAACTTGTCGGAAGAGAAATTGAAACCTTGCTAATGGTGTTCAGGCAGCCTGCGCTACTATTGCACAAAACTAGGTAGAATTTGATTCAATGGAATATCTGGAGTTTGTAAAAGGAGTGCTACAAATACAACTGTATTTTGACATCCAATGATAGATGAATCTATTTAAATTGAGTGCTAAACTTGAACTCTGGACTATTAAGGGATTAAGTATGTCACACTTTAAAGCCAGGAAAACATGGATCACTATAAACTCAACTACAAATGAGTCATACAGAACTCAGGTTTGGCTTCAAAGGCATTAGAAAGAGTTGTTGCTTGATTGCCAGATAACAAGGTTTCACATTCTCTTTCCTTTGGAATGCCAAATCTGCATGGGCCAACAAAATTATCTGAAAGGGCAAATTCCTTTCTTCTCACTCAGTTCTTCTTCATAATGCTGTTGGATGCTCAAAAAAACAGCCCCTGAGCTGTGTGGTGCTTTGTCTAAGTCTTGAGACAGTGTTGTCACAGCATTATCTCTTGACCTTATCTGCTTTGTCTTAGGCATGATTCACAATAATGTGGTCACCATCACCTCTTCAGTCTAGCCAGACCTGAACTAAAATTAGTCTGAAAAACAAAAATCAAATATAAAAACCCATAAATATTTGGAAGAACACTCAAGCAGAGGCTGCACCACAGATGGGACGGTCCCAGTGGAGGAGCTTCATGCACCCGGGGGGTGTGGAGAGCAGGCGGGGGCAGGGCTGGTGCGCGTCCCGGGGGTGTGGCGCACCACCCGCAGGGGCATGGCACTGTCCCCGGGGAGCAGCTCCCATGGCACCCCACCGGGATCGCGCAGCTGGGGGCGGTGCGCTCCTCCCCCAGTCCTCTTCCTCTGCCAGTGGACAGTCCATAACAAATTGTTGTTGCTGCTGTTCCATTTACGTATGTCTTAATTGCAAAGAGTGGCTTCTAAGTGGGTTACAAGGATAGAACCATAAATAAAATACACAATAAAGCTTTCCTCTTTCAAATCTTGCTTCAGTTGAACTGTGCTAGCATTTTAACCAGGAGATCTGAATTGCCTTATTCAATATCCCTTTTTGTGTTTTGTTTTCTTTGCAGTTCTTGCTGCCATAGTTGGTCCACCTATATCACCCTTGAGGCTTTCGAGTTCTCTGCCCGAAAACATTCTGTGCACCTGCTGCATGCAGGGAAGCATCCACGCACTTGAAGCCTGCTTTGGTATGGTTTCCCTGTACTTTAGTGGCTGCCCAAGCTGTATTTGCAATGGCTACATGCGATGTCACACACAGAGAGACAGGCACCAGACTCTCCAACATTTCTCCGATTAAAGTAGGGACGTCCTAATGAAAAGTGGGAAATTCCAGGATCAAATCAGAAACTGGGGTGGCTTCTGTAAATCTGTAAATCTTTCATTAAAGTGGGCTTCTTCTGTAAATCCTTTGAAAATAGGGACACTTGGAGGGTCTGAGATACACGCAATCTCTGGTTTTCTTTCATTAAAGAAATGCAGTGCTTTCTTCTGGGGGGACGCAGGGGGACACATACCCCTAAACATTTTGTGAATCTAAGTTTGGCCTCGTTGAGGGGCAGTATTTCAATATGAGTAGGAAAATGAGAGTACAGTCATACCTCGGGTTACAGACACTTTGGGTTGTGCGTTTTTGGGTTGTGCACTGTGCCAAACCCAGAAATACTGGAACAGGTTACTTCTGGGTTTTGGCGCTCGCACATGCGCAGAAGCGCTATATCGTGCTTTGCGTATGTGCAGAAGCTCCAAATTGAAACCCGCGCATGCGCAGATGCGGCACTGCGGGTTGCGAACACTGCGGAAAGCAAATGTGCCTCCCGCACGGATCACGTTCGCAACCCAAGCATCCCCTGTACCCCTAAACAGTTTTTTAGGAAAAAAGCACCGAGAAAAGGTAAAAATGGATGAGCTCTCAAAAACAGTATGAAGATTCCTTCAGATCCCTCCCCATCTGTTGAAAAAATGTTGAAGGGGAGCTATGTAAATTAGTCTTGCCCCCACAATAGCTGACACACTCAGGGACCACACTATTTGCTCATTCCACTGGCATTAGAAAGGGGCACACATGAACATCTTCTCTACATGAGGAAGCGGGCCTATTTATGCCAAGTTCCACCCTCACACAGAGGTCCCATGTAGAGTTCCATCGCACACTAGCCCAAAGTGCAGAGGCCATTGCTACTGCACACAGGAGTGGGGTGCAGCTGGCCTGTGCAGAATCACAACCACCCATGCATTCTTTCAAGTGGAGAGGGGGGTCACCTGAACATCCCCAAGGTACCTAGGCAGCAGAGGGGCCTCTGTCCAAGCTTGAATACAGATCATTGGCACCCATGGTAGTTGCAGTTGGTGAAGAAAATCTCTGTTCACTATTAGTCTGGCTTTAGGGGCAAGTGGTTCTGTCACAACTGAAGCATTTCCTGGAGCAAGATCATCTGGCTGGTTGATTGATCACTGCTCAGACTGAACAGATAACTACAGCATATGGAAAGTCCATAAAACGCCTAGTGCCAGACCTTGGAAGACAGGCAGGGCTTCTGAAAACATTCCAGTGGAGGATCATAGAACAGATGCAAGTTCAGAAAAGTTCAGCCAGTGTGTGTGTTGCAGACCAGCCGACATCTTAGCAGTCGCTAGCAGGCCTATTGCACGGATTAGGCTAGGCTTACACTCTGTTATATCATGCAGAGAGTCGGAGCCAAATGTATGCAAGGAGCACACCAGATGTTCGGAACCTGCCACCCTCTGAAAGACCATGGCTAGCAAAGTAGACATGATGAGACATACAGGTCTGCTCCAGTTCAACCCATGTCTGCTATGAGAAATGCTTGAAAAAACAGAATGTAAAAGCCTCCCCCCCCCCTTCATTTTTCGAACCTACATTTTAGCTGTGCTATTTCTGCTTCATAGTTAAATTCTGAGTTGCTTGAAATGTCTGGTGCTCTGGTTCTTCTGACATGGCATTATTCATTGGCAAAGAAGAAAAACGGGGAGAAGCAGAAATGAGCTCATATTGAAATAATACAGGAAAGTGCAGACGGTCAAAATAAGACTCTTATGGCTGACCCATTAGTTTCAAAACAGAAAGTGTAATGTGATCTTTTCCCACTTAAGATGTAGCTCTTGATTCTCATCATCTGGATTGATCAGGCCTTAAAAAAAAGCACTTTGTGTCAAGAAGCAAGCAACTTGTGTTGGACATAAGCCATGTCAAATCCATCAGTCTGCTATGTATATCCTACAGCTTAACGATATAAAAGCTGAAGCTTAGTGATCATTCAAAACATAAGTTACAAATCCACTGAATGGACTTTTCCTTCCTGCCATTTTCATGATCCTTGAAGACGTTGTGATCTCCAAAAAACAGTTTTTATTGGATTTTATACCAAAATTATATAAGCAGTGTCAAACTGCCATGAACTTGAGGCACAAATCCATGTTGTCATACTGGGGAAATTGTGGCATGTGTCTCATTGGGGGATAAGACTTGAGAATTTACCTTCTGTTGGATGCATTTTTCTGCAATTTTCACATGGTCAAATTCCCCTTCTGTTTCCATTTCTCTGTTTTGAAGAGGAGCTAGTAGGCACTGCAAATTGTATAGATTTCTCCCGTGTACTCCCACTAGATGAAGTGGGTTGAACGCAGTAAACTACCATTTACTTTGCTGTTTCTAGAAAGCATGCAAATTGCTTTTTGCATATGTTTTTTCACAACAGTTTAAAAAACATTAAAATATAGGCATTTTAGGATATGCACTTTCACAATACCTTATTTTCTTCTTGTTTAATTACAGTGGTATGTTGGTTCCCAAATGGCTTGGTTATTGAACAAATCGGCTCCCGAACACCACAAACCTGGAAGTAAGCATTCCGGTTTGTGAACATTTTCAGAAGCTGAACGTCCAAAGCGACTTTCTCAGCTTCCGATTGAGTGCAGGAAGCTCCTGCAGCCAACTGGAAGCTGTGCCTTGGTTTTCAAATGGTTTCGGGAGTTGAATGGACTCCCGGAACAGATTAAGTTCAAAAACCAAGGTTACCACTGTATATAAAAGCTTTAGTTAATACTGTTGCTCGTCACCCCAGTCCATAGCTGTCAACCGTCCCTTATTTGGCAGGAAACTCCCTTATCCCAGCGCCGTGTCCCGCTGCTGTCCCGGATTGATGATGTCCCTTAAATTTCCTGGGTTTCATGTTTGCCCGGCTCGGAAGGGAAGCAGTGTCTCGGAGTCCTCTGCCGAGAGAGAGCGAGAGAGAGAGCGCACACGAGCTGCCGCGTCTCTGTCTCTCCCTTTCCCCCCTCAGGGGCGCACTGTGAAAGACGGGTGGCGGTGGTCAGGCAGGCAGCCCCTCTCTTGCGAGGCTTCCGCTGTGCTGCCAGGGGAATCCGGAGACGGCAGCGGGAGCGGTGGCCTGAGGGAGAAGGAAGAGGAGGGACACAGAAGGGTGGCACTTCAGTGGCCACCATGGTGCCGCAACCACCTCATGCCGGGCTCGCGGGCGGTGTGGGCGAGAGTCTCTCTCCCTCCCTCTTGGGTGGGGAAGGGTCAATGGAACTCATAAGCTAAGCAAAATCCCTTATTTTGGCTGCTGATCCCTTATTTTCGAGGCTGCTGGTCCCTTATTTTCCAATCTGTAAATTGACAGCTATGCCCCAATCTCGAAGCAATCCAAGAGTCCAGGGATTCCATGTGCTTACCTAGGGTTCATGCTTTCTTTTGGAAACGATGCAGAGGATCATATTTATACAACCTCAGCCTGTGATTGAGGGGTTCTTGTTTCTCCCATAGCCACAGCCTGGGATTCAAGCAGAAAAACATTAAGCTCTCTCCCTGCCTTTTCCAGCCTACAACCTCCCCACCCCACAGGTCACATCACAGCCAACCCTCAACTCTAAAACACAGGCTTTTGTCCTAACTATCTAAGAGCAAGAGAAAAGGCCCCAGCCATTTTCTGTCTAGCACAGAGCCCCCTCTCCTTGGCTTTCTTAATGGCCCATCACTTTTGCTATCTTCTCGTAATGGCCCATCACCCAGGCAATTACCTCATCAGTAAACTAGCATAGGTTATATTTTAGCACTTGCTAAATCCAGGGGTTCAGTGTCTGGCACCCAGTTTAACACTTCAAGCCTTGATAAAATTCTTACTGGATCCAGGAATTATACATATCTGGCATCCCTGAAGTCACAACAACCAGTTTTTCTGCTTGCACAGTGGTTCGCACAGAACCTACAATGGAGGTGCCATTAGAGGCTTATAGATGCCAGTCTCAGAACAATGCACAGCTAAATGATTATTTTGCAGTCCATTTCTGTTCAAATTTTCCTCTGAGAGAGGTGGAAATCTTTCTCATGTGTCATGTTTGTGCCAGAAGGAAGGACTAGGGGAGAACCATTTGAGGTTCTATCCCTGGATTTTCAAACTTTTTAAAAGAACAATGCGCAATTCTTTGTGTTATTGAAATAGAAGGGAAAATATGTAACCAGTATTCTACCCAACTACACGGTAAGATATCAACCTGCTACTACTTCCTTTTATACTGACCAATCACTTGGAATGCATTGGACTGCTTGATAAAACTTTGACACATGTTTCTTTAATTTCATTTTGGACTACAAGTCAAAGGAATTTATTATTATTATTATTATTATTATTATTATTAAATTCAGCTTATACCCGGAGGTCTCAGGGCAGTTCACAACAAGACCACAACATATACAATCAAACAAAAAGCAGTAACTCAATAATGTTAACTTATATATTTTAATCAATTAATATTGTGATTAAACATGGTCAGATTTGCATATGTGTAAAGAGAATTTCTGATGCAAAACTCACTTTGTTTTTAAACATAGCACACATTAACAAGGAATGAGAAAGATGCAGAATACATCTTAGGACATTGCTTAATAATTTGCTTATAAAAAACTCTCCTGTCTCACAGTGCCTTTTTAGTTAGTTAAACACTTTTAATTGATTAATATAGGTGGTGAATTAAATACTGCAGCCCTAATTTTATTATACAATTTAGCACTGATCACATTAGACCGTTTTTATTTAGGCCAGGGTTGGCTAATTTATGGCTGTAGGCTTTGCTAAGCTTCAGGAAGCAGTCTGCCAGCAGTCCGGCAGAGAGCAGGCGGGGGAGTGGCTGGCGCACATGGGGGGGCATGGTGTGCCGCCTGCAGGGTCGTGGCTTGCGTCTTGGGAGCATGGCGCATCGCCTGCGGGGGGATGGCACCCAGCGCATGGGGGGCAGCCACAATAGCACCCCACCGGGATCGTGGTGCTGGGGGTGGTGCGCTCCCCCACCCCTCTTCCTCCTCCAGTGCCACCAGCCCCTGAAACTCTCAATGTTACTCAGCTACCCAAGAGGGGTGGGGGCCAGGCTTAGAACCTGAGGACGTAGCATAATATTTACTAAGGTAGCGTTTGCTCTGATAGGCTTTCTAAGTGTAAGGGGGGCGTTTCTTGGGGAGGTTTGGTTTAACTCCTCTCCAAAAGCAGTACCCCTCAGTTTCTTTCTGCTCAAGTTGTAAACTGTTTTGTTGTGTTTCTTCAGTAAAGATTTTATCTCTTGGTCTGCTTTCTTCAAGTGCCTCTTCTAACAAGAAGCAGAAGCCCTGTGTTCTTTAGAGAGTGATCTCTGAAAAGCCAGAAGAGCCCTTTATCTCCTGACTGGGAGATAAAATCCCCCTGACTCTGAAAGGATCTAGAGTTCCTCTCTATGAGTGAGCAGAAGGATCTTTTATCTCTGATCTCAGGGTTAAGCACTACAGCTCAGCGATTAATGTTAAGCCCCTTGGGAGATGCTCACCATCCCTCAATCAGAGGGTTCTTTTACTCGGCTCACATTGACTTACACTATCTACCCAACCACAGAATATTTCCTTACAGCCTGTCCATCATGTGTAAGGTGACTCCATTGCTCTGCAACCTTGGCCACCAATTTTTCAAATTGCCTTATTCCCTTTGCATTCCATATAAAGTGGTCGCTTGGTTCTCGAACTTAATCCGTTCTGGGAGTCCATTTGACTCCCAAAACCGTTTGAAAACCAAGGCAGGGTTTCTGATTGGCTGCAGGAGCTTCCTGCACTCAAGCGGAAGCTGCGTCGGACATTCGGCTTCTGAAAAACGTTCGCAAACTGGAACACTTACCGTATTTTTTGCTCTATAAGACTCACTTTTTCCCTCCTAAAAAGTAAAGGGAAATGTGTGTGCGTCTTATGGAGCGAAAGCAGCCTGCGCAGCTATCCCAGAAGCCAGAACAGCAAGAGGGATTGCTGTTTTCACTGTGCAGCCATCCCTCTTGCTGTTCTGGCTTCTGAGATTCAGAATATTTTTTTTCTTGTTTTCCTCCTCCAAAAACTAGGTGCGTCTTGTGATCTGGTGCGTCTTATAGAGCGAAAAATACGGTACTTCCCGGTTTGTGGCATTTGGGAGCCGATTTATTCAACAACTAAGCCGTTTGAGAACCAAGGTACCACTGTATTGACTGCTTGTTGCCTCTGCCTCCCCTACCCAAACCAATCCTGACTGAAAATCTATCTTATACCCCGTCCATCTGGCCAGGCCTCCCCAGCCACTCTGGGCAGCTTCCAACAGGATATTAAAAACACAATAAAAGATCAAACATTAAAAATCTTTCCCCCACCCCTGCACCCGCCACACAAAACCCTGTTGTAGTTCTGCCCCCTTGCTAGTACTAACCATAACAGAGTAAAAACTCATGCTTAGGCATCACTTTTATCCAACTTCACATCCTGACTTTCTCCAAACACCGCTTAATGCCCACTGACTCAGGCCAGAACAAAGAAAGATGTTTGACCCCTCTGGATCACTTCCCATGCAGCATAGGACGTCCCAGAACTGGGAAGTGGATTCAGCCTGCTTGCACAATTGGCCAGTTGTGAGCAGGTTGGGGGATGGGCACTCCCAGAGGATGAAACTGACTGGGCCTGCTGGCTTTGCTTGGGTCCACTCCCTGAGGATTAAAAGGGGCATTGTGGCTGCTCTTATCAGCCACTTTGTCACCACTCCTGCCATCTAGTTTCCACCATCCTCATAGCAATCGTCACAACTTGGGTGGTTGAGTAGGCATGGTCTTGGATGGAGGGAAGGTTGTGGCCTCTGCTTACCCCTCCAGAAAATGGGGTGTCCTGTTAAAGGGATCCAGGGGAGGTGCTTCTGTCTGGGCGCCCAGGTGGGGTGGAGCCACAGCACTCCCCAAGGGCAATCCAGAGAGAGAGCTACTCTTTGATGTAGGTCAAGAACTCCCTCTCTTCTGGTTGACCCCATCTTAAGTACTTCCAGCAGGCAGGCCGGAAGGGTTGGGGCCTACCCACCCCTACTACATCTACTACATCTGTAGTCAAGGTTGTGGCCTGATATGACCCAAAAGTAGAACTTGTGTCTCATTATTTATGGTTTAAGACAGTCCATTGGGCAGGGCATGCAATAGAAATAAAGCAAAGAGACAAGAGGAGAGAAGGTTGTGTGTTAAGTGTTGGTGCATAAGAGTCTGGGTGGTTGTGTCCACTTTGGCCATTCGGATTTTTGATTTGTCCATACCCACCCCTGGCACGTTGTCCTTTGTGGGTTGGCCATGTGGTAATGTGACTTTGAGTCCGAAAGAGTTTAACCTGTTGTTGTTGTTGTTGTTATTTTATTTATACCCCGCCCATCTGGCTGAGTTTCCCCAGCCACTCTGGGTGGCTCCCAACAGAATATTAAAAACACGATAAAACATTAAGCATTAAAAACTTCCCCTTCATGAATCACTGCCTTGTCGTGGCAAAGGGGCTTGAAGAACTCGAAGAAGCTATGAGCTATGCCGTGCAGGGCCATCCAAGACAGACAGGTCATAGCTAAGAGTTTAGACTAAATGTGATCCACCTGGAGAAGGAACTGGCAAACCACTCCAGTATTTTGCCAAGAAAACTCCATGGATATGTAAAGGGAATTGGGGTTGCTTGTGCGTAAGTGGCCGCTGCTCTTGGCAACGTTCTCTGGCTAAACGTTTCCCTGGCTGAACAGCACTTTCTCCGTGGCTGTGTCAGTCACTGGCAGAATCCGTCAGTGGGCGTTTCCTGAACTTCTTCCAGCATAAAAGCTCTTTGACACCAAGTCGCCACCTAGCCTCCCTGCGTGGAAGTTTTCTGCACAGAGTGGGTGTGGCCAGCGGAGGTCCTGGGCTCTCCCCACTGGTCTCTGTGGAAGAGTCTTGGAGCCATCTCTCCGAAGTCCTTCCCAGCTCCCTTTTCTTCCTGGTGTCACGCTGATCTCCTTCCTCCGAGGAAGTGTTCCCTCTCTCCCGGCTGGGCCCTTCTCCTGCATCGTTAGGGAGCCTTATCTCCACTCTTGTCTCCGATGGCAGTTCCCTGACATCCACCTCCCCCCCAGGACCCCCCTCACCTCCGGCCCGTTCCTTTGGCCCAAATTCCTCCCTTCCCTCTGACGGTGATGTGGGGAATCCCCAGAAGGAGCTATCCCCATCCTCTGATGATTCAAACATTGCTCTCTACCTGCTGCTATCTCTGCTCACGGGGTAATCTTCCCAATCCGATTCCTCTCCCTCTGATACCTCTCCTCCCGCCTCTTCGGAGGCCGGAAATCCCATAAACTCTTCTTCATCATCTGTGGTGCCAAATTGCTCCTCCCAGAACCTCACTATTGGTTTGGGCTTCCTTGGGAACCTGCTGTGAAACTCCCCCCGGATATACTCATCCCTGATGGTTTCCGTGGGAACCCACATGTTTTCCGACTCGGGCTCCCCCTCCCAAGCCACCAAATACTCCACCTGTCTCCCTCGCCATCTTGAATCGAGTATTTCCGTGGCTTGACTACTGAGTTCCCTCTCCTCTACCTGTGGATGTGTGGGGACCTCTCTCTCTCACCCTGGAAATTCCAGTCCCTCCCTGTATGGTGAGAGTAAAGACCTATGGAACACCGGGTATGGTTTCGTACTGGTCGGCAACTTGAGCCTAAAGGCCACGGGATTAACCTGCTGTGTTACCTCGAAAGGTCCCAGCTGCCTTGGCCGCAACTTCTTGCAACCTCCCTTGAACGGTAACCCTTGGGTTGACAACCACACCCGGTCCCCAACCCATATGGTTTTCCCTTCCCTACGGTGCTTGTCTGCCTGCCTCTTGTACACTTCCTTGGCCCATTCCAAGTTCATCTTAAGTTGTTGGTGTAAGGCCTCCATTTCCTCCACAAACTGCTCTGCCGCTGGTACACTCCACCTCTCCTTCCCCTCCCCTGGGAAGGCCCTGGGGTGACTCCCATAATTGGCCATGAACGGGCTCATTCCCGTGGACACATGTTCAGTGTTATTGTACGCAAATTCGGCCAGCGCTAGTTTCTCCACCCAGTCGTTCTGCCTCTCGCTGACATAGCAGCGTAGGTATTGTTGGAGTATACTGTTCGCTCTTTCTGCTTGCCCGTTGGTCTCCGGGTGTCTGACTGTCGAGAAGCTCCCCTCGACTTGCAGCAAGCTCATGAGCTTCCTCCAGAACCTGGAAGTAAATTGCTTTCCTCGGTCAGACAAAACCCTCAAGGGGGCTCTATGCAGCCTGAAGATGTGATCCACAAACAGCCTGGCCATTTCCTCTGCCGTCACTGCATGCGAGCAAGCGATAAAATGGCACATTTTTGTTAACAGGTCGACAACAACCATGACGGCTGTTTTCCCCCTTGACTTGGGCAAATCGGTCATAAAATCTATGGATACCACCTCCCATGGTCTTCCCGGTGTGGGTAAGGGTTCCAGTAACCCCGCGGGCGCCGCCCTCTCCCCTTTCGCTCGTTGGAAGCGGTCGCACCCCCGTACGTACTCCCGTACATCTTCCCTCACTCTTGGCCACCAGAACTGCCTGGTGACAAGCAACATGGTTTTGTGTTGACCGAAATGCCCCGCCGTGGGGTTATCATGGAGTTGTTTGAGTACCCTTCTCCTCAAGTCATCCCCTGGTACATACAGTGCTCCCCTGTAATACAGTACCCCTTCCTTCTCCTCAAAACCCCCATGGTTTTCCCCTTCACCCCTGAGTTCCCTGATTTTGGTTTGGGCGAACTCGTCGTCCCTCATCAGCCCGGCTAGTTCTCATCTCCCCACCAACACTCCCCCACACACCCATCGGTTCTCGGGGATCACATGTCGGGCTTCTGGTGGTCCCTCTCCTTCCATGTACTCCGGCCTCCGGGAGAGGGCGTCTGCTCTGACGTTTTCCTCTCCCGGCACATACCGAATCTCGAAGAAGAACTTGGAGAACTCCTGAGCCCATTGCACATGTCGCTGGTTGAGCACCCGTGCAGTCCTCCAGTATTCCAGGTTCTTATGGTCTGTGCACACCTGGATCTTGTGCTGCGCTCCTATTAACAAATGTCTCCAGCGTCGAAAAGCTTCATAAATTGCAAGCAGTTCCCGGTCATACACCGTGTAGTTTTGCTCCGACTTGCTCAGCTTCCTCGAGAAAAAGGCGCACGGTCTCCAGCTGGGCTGGTCTCCCGGCTGTAGCAGCACCGCCCCTACGGCTTGGTCTGACGCGTCTGTCTCCAGCCTCATTGGCTTCTGCAGCTCCACGTGCAAGAGCTGCTCTTCCGAAACAAACACCCTCTTTAGCCTTTCAAAAGATTGCTGTGCCTCTTCTGTCCAGACGAACTTCCTTTTGCTACTGAGACAATCAGTGATGGGTGCAGTTAAGTGGGCGAAGTTCTTGATGAACTTCCGATAGAAATTCCCAAACCCCAGGAACCTCTGCACGTCCTTCTGGGTCTTGGGGGTCTTCCATTCCAGAACCGCTTGCACCTTGCCTGGGTCCATAGCTAGGCCCTTGTCCGACAACCTGTATCCCAGGAACTCGACCTCTCGGGCGTGGAATTGGCACTTCTCCAGTTTGACCCACAACTGGTGCTCCTGTAGCCTCTTTAGCACTTCCCGGACGTCTCTGACATGTTGCTCCTCGTTCTCCGAATAGATTAACACGTCATCTAAGAAGGCCACGCAATTCTTGTACAGCAGGGATCCCAACACATGGTGCATGAAAGATTGAAAACAGGCTGAGCCTGATTGTAATCCAAAAGGCATAACTAAGTACTCAAAGGCCCCCAGAGGGGTGAACATGGTGGTTTTCCATTCATCCCCCTCCCTCATCCTAATCAAATTGTACGCTCCCCGGAGGTCCAGCTTGGTAAAAATCTTCCCCTTCCTCACCCTGGTTAAAATATCGTCAATCCTGGGCATTGGGAAGGTCATGGGTTCCGATACAAGGTTCAACACCCTGAAATCTACGACCAATCTAGGCTGTTTAGTGTCTTTTTTGTCCACAAAGAACACCGGACTGCCTCCCACCGCCCTTGATTCTCTTATGAAACCTCTTTTCAGGTTCTTGTCAATAAACTCCCGCAACTCCTGCATCTCTCTGTCTGACATGGCATACAGTTTACCCACTGGCAGCTGAGCTCCTGGGAGTAGGTTGATTTGACAGTCAAAGGGCCTATGGGGGGGGTAGTCTATCCGCTTCCTTCTCACTGAAGACCTCCTGCAGGTCAGCGTATTGCGGTGGTACCTTCCCTTTTTCCCCCACCGCCATCCCTGCCACCCTGGCTACGGCCATCCTCGGGGTCCCCCCCCCGTGACAGTGTTCCAAGCAGTGAGCTGACCCAAAAGTAACTGTCCGCTGGTGCCATGCCACCACTGGATCATGTAGTGCCAGCCAGCTCATCCCCAGTATGATTGGTGGTCCTGCCAGTGTGGCTACGTGGAAGGCAATGGTTTCTGTGTGTCTGGAAACTCTCATTCTCATGGGGGGGAGTCTGGTGCGTCACTTCTCCTCCCAGGAGTTCTCTGCCATCAATGGTCGTTACTTGTAAGGGACACTCTAGAGGCAGAAGGTGGAGCTGGTGCTCCAGCGCGAAATCCTTGCTAAAAAAAGTTGCAAGAACTGCCGGAATCCAGCAGTGCCTTCACCTTGATTGGGTGCCCATTAGGGAGTTCTAGTACCACTTCTAGGGCTATGGCTGCTTGGGGGGGGTCTGGCTTGGGCACTTTTACTGGTTGCTGGCCTGGCTGCTGTGCCCGCTGATCGGCAACCAAGCGTTGGCTTTTCCCTGCTACTTATCCCCCTCCTCCTCACAGCCAGCAGCCCCCACCATTCCTTGCCATGCCTTCCTCTGAGGGCAGACCCTGGCAAAATGTCCTGGCTGTTGGCAGAGGAAACACTTCTTGGCTGTTTTCCCCTCCTTTCCCTCCTTCTTTCGAACTTTGCCGGAGTTTGAAACCCCGCGCGCGTGCGCTCCTCCAATCTCCATTGGTTCCACTGGCTGGGAAGGTTGCTCTGGTATTTCAGGGATGCGGTTTTCATGCCAACGCTCTCCCCTCCCTTCCCGCTTTTCTAGAGCGCGCGCTTCTTAGCGTACTATTGCTGTAAAGGGAATTGGGGTTGCTTGTGCGTAAGTGGCCGCTGCTCTTGGCAACGTTCTCTGGCTAAACTTTTCCCTGGCTGAACAGCACTTTCTCCGTGGCTGTGTCAGTCACTGGCAGAATCCGTCAGTGGGCGTTTCCTGAACTTCTTCCAGCATAAAAGCTCTTTGACACCAAGTCGCCGCCTAGCCTCCCTGCGCGGACGTTTTCTGCACAGAGTGGGTGTGGCCAGCGGAGGTCCTGGGCTCTCCCCACTGGTCTCTGTGGAAGAGTCTTGGAGCCATCTCTCCGAAGTCCTTCCCAGCTCCCTTTTCTTCCTGGTGTCACGCTGATCTCCTTCCTCCGAGGAAGTGTTCCCTCTCTCCCGGCTGGGCCCTTCTCCTGCATCGTTAGGGAGCCTTACCTCCACTCTTGGCTCCGATGGCAGTTCCCTGACAGGACATAAAAAGGGAGAAGTTTTGAGAAGAAAGTGAGAGTTTCCAAGGCATGCTCTGGTTCATGGGGTCACGAAGAGTCAAACATGACTAAGACGACTAAACAACAAATTAAAAACTTCCCTAATCAGGGCTGCCTTCAGATGTTTTCTAAGTCAGATAGTTGTTTATTTCCTTGACATCCGATGGGAGACTGTGCCACTGGGTGGGCGCCGCTAGCAAGAAGGCCCTCTTGTGTGGTCCCTTTAACCTCACTTCTTGCAGTGAGGGAACCGCCAGAAGACCCTCGGCACTGGACCTCAGTGTCCGGGCAGAACAGTGGGGATGGAAACACTCCTTCAGGTATACTGGACCGAGGCCATTTAGGGCTTTAAAGGTCAGCACCAACACTTTGAATCGTGCTCAGAAACATACTGGGAGCCAATGTACCAGTAGGTCTTTCAGGACCGGTTTATATGGTCTCGGCGGCCACTCCCAGCCACCAGTCTAGCTGCCACATTCTGGATTAGTTGTAGTTTCCGGGTCACCTTCAAAGGTAACCCCACATAGAGCGAATTGCAGTAGTTCAAGCGGGAGATAACTAGAGCATGTATCACTCTGGCAAGACAGGCTGCAGGCAAGTAGGGTCTCAGCCTGCGTACCAGATGGAGCTGGAAGACAGCTGCCCTGAAAGCAGAATTGACCTGCACCTCCATGGACAGTTGTGAGTTCAAAATGACTCCCAGGCTGCGCACCTGGTCCTTCAGGGGCACAGTTACCCCATTCAGGACCAGGGAATCCTCTACACCTGCCCGCCCCCTGTCTCCCAAAAACAGTACTTCTGTCTTGTCAGGATTCAACCTCAATCTGTTAGCTGCCATCCATCCTCCAACCACCTCCAGACACTCACACAGGATACTCATCACCTTCACTGGTTTGGATTTAAAAGTGAGGTAGAGCTGGGTGTCATTCACATACTGATAAACACCCAGCCCAACCCCCCTGATGATCTCTGCTTATGAGACTGATTCTTTTTAGGACTGGAGCTGATGTTCACAGCATGTTCTTCTGCGATGTACAGATCCCACTCGGCGGAGATTTGAAAGCTAATCTCGACAGGAAAAAGTAACCTAATGTACAAAAATAATACTGGCTTCTGGTTTGGAAAGGTTTGCTTTGGGGGACGGGGATAAGAAAAGTTCAGGGTAGATCCCATTTCATGTTAACTGTGCCCGCTGTGAAACTTGGCCGCGGCACACATGGCAGGCTGCCAGTAGATAGAAAGGCTGTGCTTCAAGCTGGGATGCCCTTCTTAGGATTTCTTCATGGCCTTCTCGTGAGCAAACAAGATTTCCAGGTAAATTTACTCATAAACACAGCAGCTGTGAATAATCACTGAAGACCGGCTGGTGGAAGACTGGCTGGTAGCCATATCCTCTTAGTACAAAACAGTGGAAGGATGTCCATAGTGTTTCTTACACCTCATACCATTAAAATGAATGAGTACTGGGTAGCTGTGAGTCATGATAATTCCATTTGGTCACTGAGCACACATTGCTGTCTGCACAAAAGAGGGTGAACAGACTTGGTTCTCTTCATGTTGCCTCTGGTGTTGGCCTAGCCTACTCATTAATGCTTCAAATTTGTACACAGCTTTTAAACATCTGTTCACCAAGTGTCCTAAAAAAGAAACAGAAAACAGTTTTGTAATAACAAATCCAACGCTAGCTATCTTATCCTTTTAACCAGTTGGTTAAAACCAGGAGCTGTGATAAATCCAGGGTTTTTCCATCTGGAACTTGCCAGAACTCAGCTCCAGCACCTCTCAGGTGGCCACCATTGTTCTAAGATAACGAGGGAGGTGTTCATGGTGAGTTCTGGCACTTCTTTTTCTAGAAATATAGCACCAGATAAATCACTTCACTTTTCCAATTATCATAGCAAAGGCCCAGAGACACATGGGGTGAGAGGGACCTGCCATAGCTATGATTTTAGATTAGGACTGGTTAAGTGCAACAGAGACCTCATTGGCAAGAGCAGATTGAAAGAAATGTTTGTGGAGTGTTTCTGAATTCCAGAAGAAGTATAAAATGTCTGTGAGTCAGGAAAGAGTGTGTGACTTTGAGATTTGGGGTGGGCTTAGATGTTCTTCTTGGGAGGGCTGTGCCCCAGTAGCCCTAGTGGACCAGTTTCCTTCGCTTCCTGGTCAGGAAATAGCTCTATCCATTCCTTAAGTTGTTACTTTAAGCACCCTCTCATGTTCAGTCATAATTGCTAGTGGTTCGTTCCACCAGTGTAAAGGTGCTAGTGACCTTGAAAAATCCACCGAGGGCAATTTCTAAAGTAGTAAAGTCCAGGGCAGCCTGTACAGCACAGCTTCCTTCTTGAAAGTAGAGATTCAAGAGATGCTATGTCGTTTCATAATAATCTTTTCAGTTAGCACAGTAGGTGGATTTTACTGAGGTGCAGAAACAAGAATGTATGGATAAGCAATGCTAGATTCATAGGCATGCATAGGGTGTGTGTTGCGTGTGCCCTCACACACCATTTTTTTAATTAAAAAAACGGGGATCATGGGAAACCAAGAGAGAGAGATGTAGGCAGAATACAAAGGCTGGAAAGGATCTAGAATGGATCTGCAGTTTCTGCCTGCGTCTCTCTGGAAGTTGTGGGGTGATTGGCTCCAGCAGCACCGATAAGGGAGGAGGAGGGACTCTCTCCTCTGCAAACAGAACCTGCAGATCCATTTCAGTCTTTTTCTTCTGCCTGCTTCTGTCTCTGTCTATTGGCTCTGTTTCTGTCTGAGCTCCACTGACCATCTTTTGTGGAGAGACATCTATGAGGATGAGGAGCTGCTTTTGTGGTTCGCAAGCAAGGTGGAGGAGAGGTCATCTCTGCAGGGAAAATCTCCTGTTTTGGACTTCTGGACCACTCTTGTTGTAGTTGTTTTGTTAGTTTTTTGCCTCTTACTTCTTCCTTCCCCTTACTTGTTTGCCTTAGCATTCCCTCCACACACACCCCACACCCTATCTTCTTGTTTTGTTGAAATAAATAATCCCTGTGTGCACACCCAAATTAAATTTGTTGCTCAAACCTATGACTTGATTCAAAAAAAGCAGCACCCCATATCTGCACCCCTCAAGCTGCTCCCAGTGACAGAAATGAAGGCATCTCACTCATAAAAACACAAAGGTTCAGGGGTCCCACGGTAGAAAGTGGGAAATTCATTGTTTGGCTGTATTTGTCATAGTGTCAATGGAATTGTTTTACTGAATTTTTTAAGTTAATGAACAACATTTATTTTAAATAAACTTTTATTTTTGACTTCCAGCCCAATGTAGTTTTGTATGTCTGTAGATCTGCTCCATAAATTATAACGCAGTTGTTGCACATATGTTGATTTTTTTTTACAGCAAATTAAAAACATGTGTGACTAAATGTGTAATGTTTAATATGAAAAGTGAACAGATTTGACTTAGCACTTCTCAGCACATGCCAAAACATTCCAACAGTATTAATTCACCAAGCACTTGGCAGTAAGGAAGAGCTTATAATTGAAAAAGGCCACCCTTTAATTTTCAAGTGATAAACCTGCAAACATTGCTTTCAATTGATAACTGCTGGACATATTTTTTTCTTCCTTAGCTTTTATGCCAGAAACAGGATGCCATTGCATTGATGTGGATAATGGCAGAAGAACACACTGAAGCAGACTTTGGTTGGTGACTTGTTGACTGAAATCAGCATAGAGAATTGGACATTGGACATACTTCCCTCCCTACCCCCCCAAGGCCCTCTGCTATGCTTTACTATAAGATAACACTTTTACTACTTTATTGATTGATTGATTGATTTATGTGTTGAAGGGCAGATGGGGCTCTTCAGCCTGGGAAGGTGGTCCCCCTAGGAGAAGGAAAATTCTGGTTCTAAACCTCCATTGCCTTGTGGGGTATCTTCGGGTGAAGAAAAGGCTAAGGAGTGGCATACAAAGGATGAACAGGTTAAATCAGTGATGATAGATTGGGCAAGAGATGTGGGACATAACATAATGTTTGAAGACTGGGAAAGACTGTGGAAGAAAGGGGTCAAGTTCACTGCATGTACAGTGTTAAAGGAAAATATAATGAAAATGTTGTATAGATGGTATTTGACTCCTGTAAAATTAGCAAAGATTTACCATAACAGTAATAACTTATGTTGGAATTGTAAAGATAAAGAGGGTACTTTTTATCACATGTGGTGGACATGCCCCAAGGTCAAAGACTTCTGGGAGAAGATTTATAATGAACTTTAAAAAATGTTGAAATATACATTTAGTAAGAAACCAGAGGCCTTTCTTCTTGGAATAACAGGTTTGGAATTGCCCAAGAAAGATGTTAAATTATTTTTGTATGCCACAACTGCTGCTTGAATTTTATTAGCTAAGAACTGGAAAACACAAGAAGTACCAACAGTGGAAGATTGGCAGATGAAGATGATGGACTTTTCGGAGCTAGCTGACCTGACTGGAAGAGTCCGTGACCAGAAGGAGGAAGACTATCAGGAAGAATGGAAATTTAAAGACTATTTAGTTAAATATGTCAAGTTAAATTAATTGGAGAAGCTTGCAAATAACAGATAGGCTTAGGATATATTTAGGTAATGAGATGAATTAATATGTTTAATACTGAATTGGAAAGGAAAATATAATGATGTTAAGTGATTGAGTTAATTTTATAAGAATAGCGGTTTTGGAAAACCGTTAAAATGATATACACTGGGGGATACGAGGAAGTCACTTAACAATGTTATTAAGCTTGGTTTAAATACGGTTGAGATGTTTGTTTGTTAAAAAAATTCTTTGGAAAATCAATTTAAAAAATGGGGGGGGAGTAAACTGTCCACAAATCTGGAGTGGAGTCCCTAAGATGGCTGGATTGTGTCTTGTACGCCTCCTTCCGGCAACTCCTGAAGCCAAGCTGGTGCCAAATGTCTTGCTCTGCTTTCCTCTGGACCACATCATCAATGCTGAAAGGGAGGTATTGTTATCTGGGCAGCCCAGGACCTCCATACGCAATGCCCAGGCTTGTGCCACTTTGAAAGAAATATGGCCTGGTTGTCTTGGCCCCAGTGGCTAGAATGTCTTCCTGTCAACATGCCAGTTTGAGACAGTAGCTTTCAGAGAAGTGGCTTCTCAGGGATCAGTTCCAACAGCATTCTTCTGCACTAAGGAGGATTTGAATGACACACTTCCTTCCCCTGCAACCTTCTGCCCTCTTCCCATGGGATTTCTATAAACACATGCTTCCCACATATGATGAGCATGAGGCTGACTCCAGATGGCAAGGGGGTGGGGGTGGGAATCACATAAAAGCCATCCATGTCAGGGAACTCTTCCCTGGGGGTTCTGTCAAGACCACATGTGAGCTGGGAGTTTATTCTTGCTAGCAAAGTTATGGGTGCTGGCAGGGGCTTTGTTTTGCTCAGCATAGCCTCATTGGTTGCCACCTGGAAAGTACATAATTGCCGAAGTGTTTATCATCTGGCTTGGAAAACAAACAAGAGAGGAACTCTTGAAGCACACCATGTCCTAGGTTCATCACAAGTTGGCTTTTATAGCAGATCCAGTGGTGTCTTTTTTCGATGGCTACAATTAGTGGCTTAAAACAGGGGATTGGGCTACAAGCTCAAGTGTAGAGACTGGAAGCCAACTTTCATGCACACCTCTGAATGATACATATGTGTGATGAGAAAAGGAAAGAATCTCTCTATTTCACATGCTGTGATCAGTTACCATTGGAATTTTGGGAGCTTGACCATTCAGAACATCTGAGATGTGCCGGTTAATAGATTGGATGGTCCGTAAAAGCAGTATCAGCAGTTAAAATTTTCCGGGACAAAGGGCATAGAAATGAAAACATGTGTATGCAATACTGTGGATGTCTGAGTGCCCAGATTCCTCCCCCCGCCCCAATCAGCATGAATCACCCTTATTGCAAATTAGTGTTTCTTGCTTTGCATGACAACATGTCTTTTAAGAGCAATGAGTCTGTGTAATAGGATTATATCACAATATTATATAAGTTTATTGCTTTGGAATCCCTTTTATATGGGACATGCACTTCTGATCAGACTGCAGGACTCTCTCTGTGAAGGAAAGCATGAAGCAATCAGATCAGAAAATAAGCTATGCAGGGGCTGCCATTTTTCCATGTTCCATCAGTAGTGAAATGCCAGCGTAAGCTAATTCATTGACTGTCTTCTGATTCAAATTATTTTCCATGGGCAGCATGGACCAGTTTTGGGCGGGCCAGACAGAAAGGATGACTCATGTTTGCAGGAACAGAAGAGTTATAAGCAATGCTCAGCTTTGTTTATTTATAATATGAATATCCCATTGTTCTTTCCTCAGGATCTTCAGGGTGCCAACAGTTAATATGCCACACTTTCAAATAACTAAGATTTAACTTGACCTCCCACTTATTGTACATCATAAGTTAGCCTTTCCATAAGGACAATAAGGTGTCATATACGTGGGTGGGGCTGTGGTCTAAACCACTGAGCCTCTTAGGCTTGCCGATCAGATGATTGGCTGTTCAAATCTGTGCGGCGGGGTGAGCTCCCATTGCTCTGTCCCAGCTCCTGCCAACCTAGCAGTTCGAAAGCACACAGTGCAATTAGATAAATAGTGCTGTGGCAAGAAGGTAAACAGCATTTCTATGTGCTCTGGCTTCCCTCACGGTGTTCCATTGTGCCAGAAGTGGTTTAGTCATGCTGGCCACATGACCCAGAAAGCTGTCTGCGGACAAATTGGGTCCTCCCTTAAAGAGGGCACGTATTGCAGTGAGACCTGGAAGTCGACACCCTGTGTTGTGGGTGGGTACGATTGGTCAGCCACAACACCCGATTGGTAGGTCCCTTGTAGCTGGGTGCAATCTGGTTAATGGGATGCAGTCCAAATGGTTTGAGTGACCTATTTTACCCCATGCACGTGACCCAGAGATTCCTCTTTCGGCGTGTGCATTTGGAACACCTGCCTACCTCTCCCTACTTTTAGGGCTTTGCGCTTGACCTTGCTATGCTGCCGTGTGTCGTCTGTCGTTGGGACAGGGGCACAGCAGGAATTTCCCCCACTTGATTGGCTGTTGCCATTTCGGTTTCGCCTGCCGCATAGCAAATCGTCACAACTTGTAAGGTTGCAGATAGGCTCTGGTTCAAGTGATAGGGATGGGAGAATGCTCTCGCCATCCCTATGTGAAGGGTATTCCATTAAAGGAATCCAGGGACTTGATGGTTTGATCAACCCCTGAGATGGGGTTGTGCCCGTGCCTGAGTCCTGGGAGACATTTGGGTGACAAAGATAGCCTGTTCCTGGCTTTCTGCTTATCCAGGTGTTCACCCTTGGCTGACCTATGCTGGAACCCTGAGTCAGCACTACCTGCATGGCAGGGAGCTAGTTGAATCAGAGCCTATGCAACCAGTCACTTTCTCTGATCATTAAAGTTGTGGCCTAAATTCTGCCAAAAAACAAAACCAAAATTTGAGTCAAGTGTGAATTTATTTAGGGGGGAGGTTTCTGGTTCTGAACTTGCAAATGCTGGCTCCCTTGGCCTGAAAGCAAGATGAGTGTCTGCAACCCCATAGTCGCCTTTGACTGGACTTAACCATCCAGGGGTCCTTTACCTTTACCTTTTACCTATTTCATAAGCAGCTACGGGATAAACACAGGACAGATTGTGGCTAACATTGTGTGTACACTGTTTCCCAACTCAGCAGTGGGAACACACTGGATGCAGAGTAGACAAGTGTGTGTGCCCAACCATTGATTCTTGGACAGAAAACATGTTAACAGGATCTTCACCATAGTAACAAGCATTGTTGGGTTTTACAGTGCTATATTTGCCATGTTGCAACACCAGTTAGATTCTACCTCCAGCTGATTGCAGAAAAGTAATGACTCAGGAGTGCCTTAGTGTGAAAGCAACCCAGGAGACAAGGACTGCTGTCATAATCCAGAATACAGACCTGAACCTGTTTCTTCTTGTGCACTGCCCAGCATCTGATTCAATGAGACCCAAGACTTCAGAATGGTATGTCCAGGCTTAGTATGAACACCAAAGGGAACAGCAATGTGCAGCCGTTGTTCACACATTCCTTGGCTTCATAATGCTGCTGTTGTTTTTTCTAACATGGCACCTCACCTTAACTCTTTGGCGTGTTCATTGTGATAAAAAATCCTGAAGGACACCTCCTTGCCAATTTTCTGACTAGCTAACTTGCTGGAATCTTACGTGCCATGTTCATTCCAAAAGAGTTAGTGCAACAGTTTTGAATGCTTCCATATGTGAGTGATTTCAAAGGCTTAATACACACACACACACACACACACACACACACACACAATGTCAGTGCAGTTTAAGCTCCCTTTCTAAGGCATGACACAAAGCAAATATAGCAATTTGAAAAAGAGGGGAAATGATCAGAGACTATAATCACGAACAGCTGTACTATTCAGCATTTCAGATCAAGGGTGGGTGGCTAATTTATGAATTTGTCATCGTCAAACTATAAAACAAAGTTAGGAGTTGTCTGTTGATAAGTGACAGAACCAGATTTGTCATACACATGGTCCTCAGGGCTCTCAAGCTTAATTGGGGGGGTCATGTTCATCACCTGTACTTTTTCTACATGGTTGATATAATAACCATGTCAATTAAAATAGCACTCAAACAGTCAAGGGCATACATTTAATTTTTTGATTTGAGAGAGTCTTTGCTCTTAATTGTGTCTCTTCCTAGCTCCCAGGTCAAAATCTGAAGATGTGCACAGGTCTTTGGCTTCTGGCTCTCAAAGGAACTGAATAATCTGTTTCAGAAAATGGACTGAAAGCACTTCACACAGTCTACTACTGAACCTGTACAGGTCTGAATGCAAAGTTGCCTTGGTGGCTGTTCTTAAGACGGAAATTATTCAGAGAAAAAACAAATTTTGATGGTATGGAATAGGAAGGCTCTCCCCACTAATGGACTCCCCTTTTATCATAAGGGTCCACACCAATGTAATTGATGGCTTATCCTTCCTTCCTTCCTTGCAATCTCTCATGCCAGAAGTCTGATTTTGCATTCTATGTCACAAACAAGGGTGAGGGTCACCGAGGGCCGATACCATAATGCAACACAAACTAGACTGATGCCTTATTCCATCAAAATGAAAGGTCAGGTCAAGCATTCTCCTATTACAGATCTTTTAATTATCGCTAGAGCACTCTTCTGGCTGTAACATAAATAAAATGCATTATTGTTACTATGGTGTTATAGCACTGTGGCACAGTAATAAATTAACATTATACCAGCATGGTATTCTAATGCTTTACTTCTCTTTCACAAAGGAAAATAAAAAGGAAGAAATGTGTTTTAGCTATAATTACATGTTTGCTTATGCCATGGGGATCATAAAATGGAACCTACCACACGGGTGCTTATGTGCTGAATTTCAAAAGGCTGCTCAATTGGCTTGGAGATCCCACATTCTCACCTGCACCAGCTATGTTACAACCACTGGTGTTGATGGGATAAAGAGAAATGTACAAAGAGGTCTGCCAAGTGGTAGGGGAATGGGCATACCCTCCAACATTTCTCTGATGAAAATAGGGACGTCCCATTTCATAATGATAGTTTTACTATTTATACCCTACACATCTTACTGGGTTGCCTCAGCACTCTGGGCAGCTCCCAACATATATAAAAACATAATAAAAGATTTTAAAAACTTCCCTACTGCCTGCAGAAGGCCCGGGGGTTGGATAACTCCATACCCTCCAACATTTCTCCAAAGAAAATAGGGACATCCTAAGGAAAAGCAGGACATTCTGGGATCAAATCAGAAACTGGGACGGCTCCTCTAAAATCAGGGATGGCCCTGGAAAATAGGGACACTTGGAGGGTCTGATATAGTACTGTTACTGTAACATCCACTACACTGGTTGCTAGAGCACTTCCATACCCAATTTAAGGTGCTTTCAAAACCCTAGATGATTTGGGCTATTTAAAGGACTATACCCATATAGTCCTACCCACCCTCTAAAATCTGCAACATAGAGCTACGCCTGAGGCCTTTCTTTATTGCCCTCCTGCTAAATAAGGGAGATCGGAAAGAGCAAAAGTTAGGGGGCTTCTGTGGTGGCTTCATGTATCGGGGGGGGGGGGGCTTAACATCTGGAAACCCAGCAAAACTCCAAACTTTCGATATATCTGTTTCACACAGCTTTTATTGCTCAGCTGTGGTGATCTTTTACAGAGGATTCCATGAACAATGTGTTACAGAGAGGTGGAGAAAACACCTGCATGAGACCCTTGAGGAGCTGCTGGCATTCAGCACAGGGATAGACAGTGAAGTAGATGAACTAGAGGCATGATTCGTGTCCTTCTGTCCCAAGTGAAAAACTATCTCCTACAAAATTTGTATTAATTGGAACAAACCAAAATGCAATCCTGACATCTAGTGGGCAGAATAATAACTTGTCAACCTAGTCAGCTGGTGGTTGAGCACACCCATCAATGAGGATTTGATGTAACTGATGTCCGGAGGGGATTTCTGAAATTTGTCCTGGATCTTTGTCCTGGATCTTGGGCAAGTCAATCAAAAAATTGTGTGTTTGGGGGCGTTTTTGTAAAAAAATAAAATAAAAATGGAGTCTTCCTTTAAAAAAAAGGCTTGTTTGGGGTGTCCTGGTTTTTCCTTCTTGAAATATGGCAACCCTACAATGATAAATTGACTTTATGGGATAACCTGATTGATGATAGGGAGGCAAACATTATTATGGAAGAAACCTCATGGTGCAGTGACTTGAATGCCTCTGTGTTGAGCTTTTAAATGCCTTATTGTTTTCTTTGTTGGCACAAAATAAGAGCCAAGTAAGGAAGATAATGGAACTCCTCTCTTATGAGGCAGTGGTTAGGGCAGTGGTTCTCAAAGGTGCCATGTTGGTGTGGCAGGAAAAGATGGCAAGTGTGGCGGGAAGATTCAAGGCCAATAAAGGAAACCTTTAAACATTTCAGTGCAGCGCAGCATGGTATCCTATCGAAATATATCTATTTTTTAATCTTTTCAAAATGAGAGCAAGAGCATCAAGCGATGCTGAGGACAATCCCCTCCTATAAATGAGATTACCCTTGGAGGCATCATTGTATGTGCTGTTCTCTTTGACATGGGGGGGCAGGCGGGAGGGATTAAGATTTTTATTGAAATTGGTTCTCCGTGTGATTGCTACGTGTCTACGGAAGCTGGGCCTTTGGAACGAGCTTCCGGCGATAACAAACAACAACAACAAGCAGCAGCGCTCGGCCGCTTCCCGCGTTTCCGTGGCAACCGCGAGCGTCCGCTGCACCCCAGCGCGCCTGCGCGGGGCTCGCTTTCTCGATGGCCCCGGAAGCACTTACGGCGGAAGTGGGCGATGGAAGCGCCGCTCGGACAGAGGCGGAGGCGGGTAGGTCTCCCGTTCGCCTGGGGGGGGGGGGGGGATGTAAAGGAAAGGGGTTGCTGAGCGAGGGGTCGTGCTGGGGGTGGGGTGGGGCGGCAAAGCATGGGTACCCCCCCACCCCACACGCCTGTGTCCCCTGCATGGAGGATGGGGGACCGCCGCCCCTTCTGCTCCTTCCTCTTCTGTTTCTTTTTTCTTCTCCTCTCCCCCCCTGAACATTTCTGGAGGGGTTATTTGCACGGAATTGTGAAGCTCCGGCGGCTCCCTCCACGGTTTCTCTATAGGTGGCCATTCGCCTCGTCGTCGTTACATAGTGCGCATTTGTTTCTCAAGATTAGGGCTCCAGCTGTTGTTGGACTACATCTCCCATCATCCCTGGCGACTGGTCCTGCTAGCTAGGGATGGTGGGAGTTGTAGTCCAAAAGCAGCTGGAGACCCAAGCTTGGGAAACACTGATCTAATTAAATGAAATGCAGTGGTACCTCGGCTTACATACGCTTCAGGTTGCAGACTCCGCTAACCCAGAAATAGTGCTTCAGGTTAAGAACTTTGCTTCAGGATGAGAACAGAAATCGTGCTCCTGCGGCATGGCAGCAGCAGGAGGCCCCATTAGCTAAAGTGGTACCTCAGGTTAAGAACGGTTTCAAATTAAGTACGGACCTCCGGAACAAATTAAGTACTTAACCCGAGGTACCACTGTATACTTAATATCAATGCTTTTTTTCCTAAAAACAAATGTTTAGGGGTACAGTGGTACCTCGCGTTACAGACGCTTCAGGTTACAGACTCCACTAACCCAGAAATAGTACCTCGGGTTAAGAACTTTGCTTCAGGATGAGAACAGAAATCGTGCTTCAGTGGCGCGGCCGCAGCAGGAGGCCCCATTAGCTAAAGTGGTACCTCAGGTTAAGAACAGTTTCAGGTTAAGAACGGACCTCTGGAACGAATTAAGTTCTTAACCCAAGGTACAACTGTACTCTCATTTTCCTACTCGTATTGAAACACTGCCCCTCAAAGATTGATGGGAGTTGTAGTCCAGCAACAGTTGCTGGAGACCCAAGTTTGAGAAGTCTGTTAATTGCGCCTACATCTTTAGCTGCTCTTCTTTTTCATCAGTAAGCCGCCTCAATGACCAGTGTGTTTGTGCAGGGAAACCCCAGAGTCCTATCTCAGTCAACCCCCCTTCAACCTCCATTTAGATTTCCCCCCCTATTTTTGACAAGTACATAGAATGTAAATAGAATGCCTTATCTATTTTTGCAATAAGTACTTTTCCTCTTCTCTCACCAATTCTAGAGTGCCTTAAACATGGACACAGGGAACTGATGGTGCTCTTCTGTGCCCAACTCCAAAAAAGTCATTTTTGGGTGTTGTCATTGGGCTCCAGTCATGATGGTAAGATTTTTCTCTCTTCTGCTGTCAGATTCTGGTTTCTGAAATGCGTGCTTGGGACAGGGGAGAATAAATTAACTGTATCTTCTCTTTTTATTATTTGTAATTAGATTCAAAACATTGTGCTATAAGGCATGTTCAGACCTTGGTCAGATTAAACCACGGTGTATTAGACAAGAATGCTACATCTGAACCAGTTCTGGGCTTTTCAAGATGATAGCGAAATGTGGATAGTCAAATCAAATCAAATTTTATTAAACGGTCACAGACCAGATTAACTCGTACAGCTAGTCAGCGAAGCATAACACCGGAAAAAAACAAAGGAGAATTTCAATACAGATTAGGCCATAACAGCAATTTAAAATTAGACAGCATAAATAAAATTAAGTATTTGCCTTCGCCTGCATATTGACATTGGAAAGCTCTTGTTTCCTGCGCCTAATAGCGGCTACACAGAATTTGGCAACATTGATCGTAATTTCAGGAACCTTATCTTCTACCAAGGCTCTCATACGTTGGAGTTCTGGTTCATTTTTAAGCTTTTGTAGAACTGGGGCAATAAAGGTCAGGCGTAGATGCTCGTAGTAACTACAGTGCAGCAATACATGCAGACTTGTTTCCACTTCCGATGAGCCACATGGGCAAACACGTGACTCATATGGTTTGCCCTCATATCTGCCTAGCAGCAGGGCAGAGGGCAGAACTTTAAATCTGGCCAGGGTAAAGGAGTGTCTGTACTTCGGTATTTGTAAATCAGCCAGATAATTTGCGGGTGAAAACCCTCTCCCAAAATCTCTAATTGTGGCATGTTTATCCATTTTGCCCATATGACATTGCAACTCTATGTCCCTAATGTGTTGAAGCACTTGACTTTTGGCTCTCTCATATCCTGCCGCTATCAAGATCTGCGGGGAGAATCCCAAGCTTCTTATCTTTTCAAACAGGGAAGCTTTCCAGGTAGAATGATAGGTGTCTAAGAGTGTTAAAGGAGCCAAACCGGCCGGGGAAAAGATAAGTTTTAACCAGTAGTGTATCTTTAGAATCCACAACCGCACGTTAACGGGTGGTTGTCCAACTTCTAAGCGGACAGCTATATTAGATACACAGGGGGGGGGATCCCCAATAGACACCGATAGAATTTTGTTTGAAATGCCTCCATAGGCGCAAAATTTTTAAAACTGCAAACCTGGGATCCATAAGTGAGTTGTGGGAGTATTTTTGCAGCAAAAACCTGGGAGGCCGCCGGAACGTATTTACCCCCTTTCCCGTGAAAAAAATCTTGTAAGGGCTTTATTGGCCCTTCCTGCGTTGGCAATGGCGTTTTTCATCTGTTGGTGCCACGAGACCCTTTCCTGAAAAGTTATTCCCAGGTATTTGAAAGTTCCTACCTGGTCAATAGGTTGACCATTTATTCTCCATTTGTGTTTCCTTCTTTTTTTTTGAAAACACCATAATTTTAGATTTGCTGTAATTTATTGATAGTTGTTCCGCTTGACAATAGTCAGCAAGTGATCTCAAAAGCTTCCTCAAGCCAACGCAGGAAAAGGAGAGTAGGACTGCGTCGTCCGCATACAGAAGCACCGGGAGGGGCAAATCTGCCAAAATGTGAATAGTGAACAGAGGAGCCAGATGTGTAGCATCTTAAGATCTTTCTTGAGGCTCCTCTCTTTTCTAGTGAACACTTGCAAGCAAGATGGCGTGAAAGGGTTATTTGCTGATTGTTGTGCAGCGGGCGGCGCTGTGGGTAAAACCTCAATGCCTAGGACTTGCTGATCGTAAGGTTCGAATCCCCGCGACAGGGTGAGCTCCCGTCGTTCGATCCCAGCTCCTGTCAACCTAGCAGTTCGAAAGCACCTCTAAGTGCAAGTAGATAAATAGGGACCGCTTTATAGCGGGAAGGTAAACGGTGTTTCCTTGTGCGCCGCTGGTGCTGGCTCGCCAGATGCAGCTTCGTCACGCTGGCCATGTGACCCGGAAGTGTCTTCGGGCAGCGCCGGCTCCCGGCCTCTTGAGCGAGATGAGCGCGCAACCCTAGAGTCGGTCATGACTGGCCCTGACGGGCAGGGGTACCTTTACCTTTAGATTATACAGGCAGTGTCCCATTTGCATTACGTTCTGGACTTCCATGTGCTTCGACTACACTGCCCTGTTCCTCCCCTTTTTGTGACTTTTGGGGTTTCTTGGATTCAGGCCAGTGCACATATGCACGGTTGCACACATTTTGGACAAGTGTAAAATGGCCATTGCCTGTATAGCAGGATATGTGTGAGTGCTGTTGACATGTCTGTTTGCCTCTGTCAGTCACTATACTAATAGAGTATAGTCTTGAATGGATGAAATAAAAAGCAAGATGCAAATCCGATTGAAAGCTACTTTTAAGTCCTGCTACTAGTTAGTGACAAGTGATGAAAAGCCAAGAACAGCCCATTTCATCACCAACTTTTCCAGTATTGCCTGAGATTATTAATACAATTAGCTCCATTTTTGTGAATATAGTTTAAGATTATTTTCTTTATCTTGTACCAACAAGCTTTATAGAGCACATGCAGTTGTGTATCTTACTATAATTATAAAATCATATGGTCCTTTCTTCCACGTTTTCCTGTCTAGGAAGTGAATTCTTAATTGTGATTAAGCATTAATGTTAATTGTGGATTATGATACCCAGGCTTCCTATTTAACCCTGATTTGAAATTAGCGTTAGTTCTGTCTTGAAACCATATTTTCAAAACAGTTTAACAAGAGTCTTGTTCAGCCATATTTAATAACAGTTCTGACATGCTAAACTGCTAAAGGAAAAACTGGAGAATTTGCTGTCAAGGTGGGAGAGAGCAGCTTGCTCATGGTCTCTTAAGCATATGTCTGCATCAGACTATAGTGTAGGCATTGCCAGTTATACATCTGCTTTGAGGTAGCTGCTGCTGTCAAAAACCACAATGTAAGCAAACTTGTGCTTGTCTCAAATATTGTCTTAATTGTCTGTGACTTGATGATTGTTGATAACTTATTGCTTGCACTCAAGTCCTAATTATATTTACTCAGAAGTCTGATTAATTTTCATGAGATTTGCTTCTAGGTAACTACACTATTAAATAAGGTATTTGTAATAATAATAATAATAATAATAATAATAATAATAATAATAATTTTTATTTATACCCCGCCCTCCCCAGCCAAGGCTGGGCTCAGGGTGGCTAACAAGCAATAATAAAACAAGTTGAATGAATACAACTTAAAAACAAGATTAAAATACAACAATTAAAATATTGAAACATTAAAATATTAAAATGCAGCCTCATCACAGGAGGAGAAAGGAAAAAGGAAAAAGAAAGAGGGGAGGGAATCAAATTGGCTCCAAGCCAAAGGCCAGGTGGAACAACTCTGTCTTACAGGCCCTGCGGAAAGAAATCAGATCCAGCAGGGCCCTGGTCTCATGAGACAGAGCGTTCCACCAGGCCGGAGCCAGTGTTGAAAAGGCCCTGGCTCTGGTTGAAGTTAATCTAACTTCCTTAGGGCCCGGGACCACTAGGGTGTTGCTATTTACGGACCTTGAGGCTCTCCGTGGGGCATACCGGGAGAGGTGGTCCAATATTTGGTCAGAATTATTGGAGGACCAATAATTGGTCAGAACACTTTATCTGGTGAAAAAATGATAGAATTAATAAATATTATATGATACTATTGGTGTTCGAAATTAGCCAGGGGCCAGGTGCATTTTACACCTGAATATTGACCTCTTGTAACCAAGTGAAGATGCCCAGGTGTCAGAATGGCATCTGTCATCTCCACTATCTGGAAGGGCATGCCTGGGGATCATTGATCATTGATTGTTTTCACACACTAATACCCCATCCTGTAGAATTCTTCAGTTCTATTTTATCTGCACAATCAGAATGAATTTCAGGAACCAAAAAGTTATATTGAAAAATATGGTTTTAGAAGAAGAAGAAGAGTTTGGATTTGATATCCTGCCTTTCACTCCCCTTCAGGAGTCTCAAAGCAGCTAACATTCTCCTTTCCCTTCCTCCCCCACAAGAAACACTCTGTGATGTGAGCGGGGCTGAGAGACTTCAGAGAAGTGTGACTGGCCCAAGGTCACCCAGCAGCTGCATGTGGAGGAACGGGGAAGCGAACCCGGTTCCCCAGATTACGAGACTACCGCTCTTAACTACTACACCACACTGGCTCTCTTAGAGCCATTTCCCCCCCAAAATGGCAACTAGGCATTCCGCTTTGGCGACTAACCCTGGTTAAAGGATCCATTTGGTGCCAAGAGTTTCTAACACTGGGTACTATTTTATATCAGACGATATAGTACAAGAATCTATATTAACATATGCTTTCTAAGAAAGGTCTTTTTATCATTTTGCAGCAGCAGGCTTTAGAACTTGCATTGGATCGTGCTGAGGTAAGTAGTAGATTGTGTGAATTGCACACATATTTAATGTTACATTTAATCATCATCTGCATTGTACCGAAGTTTCCCCAGTTATTCAGAACACTGTACAGAAAATAAATTTCATAATCTGAAAATGTAATAGGAGAGAAAGAGATTTATCACTCATTTTTTGTTTAATTTAATGTAAACACAATTCATGTAAACATAATTTAATGTAAACATACACACTCCTAAATCCCCTAAAGCAGTTTGCATATCTTTGTACCACTAAGCTTATTTGTGTGGGGTTTGTTTTTTTCAGTATATCATTGAAAGTGCACGCCAGAAGCCTCCCAAACGAAAATATTTATCCAGTGGGAGGTAAGAATTATTTAGTGCCTCTTGTTTACTTCAACAGACAAAATGGTTACTGAATTGTGTTTCCTCTTCACAATTTTAGAAAATCTGTGTTTCAAAAATTATATGAACTGTATCTGGAAGAATGCGATAAAGAGCCTGAAGTAAAGGTAAGTGGGACTTATTTGCCAAGCACTCGCTCCATTACTGTCTTTGTGGTCTGTACTAGAGCTCTGATAAGCCCCACTTTCTTTTTGTGTTTTTTTATATATATATAAAAGCTATTAAAGGAATTGGCATTTTCACGCAATGCCCAGTGCCTGACTTGAGGATGGGGAGAAGTAACACCTCCCTGAAAGTAAAATCCAAAAGCAATAAGAGTCCAGCCAGAATGTGTGCTTCTCCACATAGTTCTTCCCAGAGGCAGGTTACTAGATTGGCAGGTTACTAGATTGAAGGGCGCATGGTGGTTCTGGCCATCATGGCTTTGGTGGTACAGCAAAGAGCACTTGTTTCCTAGATCTGACCTGACAGTAGAGCAGATAACAATGTTTGGGTGAGATCAGGACTGCTCCTGCCATGTAGGTCTTCCTACAGATTTGTTGGCAGGTAGAACTTCAGCAATGCTAAACAACTCCTTCCTTATAGAATCGAATTTGGAAACTGTGGCCCTCCAAATGTTGAACTCCCATCAGCCCCAGCCTGCATAGCATAAGGTCAGAGATGTTGGGAGTTGTAGGACCAGAGGTTCCCCATCCCACCTATAGAAGGTGATGAGGAAAGCCCTCTCTGTGAAAGATGATCTAAAACCCCACAGGCCTTATTTTTCAGCAGGAGCAGTTCAAGGGTGATCAACAAGAAGGAAATGGAGACACTCTTTTGGGAAGCGATCAAGAGATTGTAGTTCTGGACAGGGCAACATTCTATGAAAATGCATTGCAGCAAACGCACGCTAAAGCCTCGTTTTCTTAGTGGATGGTTTTATTAACTCAGGAAAGTGGCGGTGTTAAATTATTTTGAGAGATTCAAGGCAGTTCTTAAAACCTTCATATAAATGAAGGTGCACCAACTTTGCTGAATAAAAGTAGGTCGAGGGGGCACTGCAGAACCTCTATGTGCTGCCTTGAGTTCCGTGGAAGAGAGGCAAGGATATACATGTAATAGATAAACAGTAAACATAATTATTTCTTATTGGGAAGTGGAGTGGATAGGAATGGTTGAAGGCAGGACGAGTGTAGTAGCGGGTGAAATTTTCCTTCTGGGAGAGAAGTCTCCTATTCTTGGCTCTACCTTCACCAGGAGAGCAGAGTGAATAATTTGTCCCTAGGCTTTTCTCAAGAATGTTCCAAAAGATCGAGCCCTTCCCTTTTTGTTTCTTTCCCTGCAACCATTAGTTCTTCAGCACACAGAATGAAATGTTACTTATGAAACCAAGGTAGACTTGGTAAGGTAATTATAGTGAATAGCTGCTCGTTTCTGTATTCATTATTTCATGTTGGTAGCTCCTGGATGCGTTGTTTTCATGAGTGTCACCCATTTTGAAACAGAAGCTGAGGCGAAATGTGAACTTGTTGGAGAAGCTGGTTTTGCAAGAGACATTGTCATGCCTAGTAGTGAACCTCTATCCAGGAAACGAAGGTTATTCGCTGATGCTGAGAGGGAAGAATGGGTCAGGTAAAGTTAACACTAAATGGCTGTTAACCTGATTGTGCTTTAAAGTAAACAGTGCTTCAAGCTGTTGGTTTTATAAAAAACTCTTTTGTGCCATTGCTGTCTTTAGCTGTGAGTAAACCTGTTTAAAGCCTGATATGATCTTCTGGTTTTCTGTGTACTCTGTGTGTCTGTTTGAATTCTTTCAGCTACTGAATTTTGTTTTACTTAGTAGAAGAAAGACCATAGCTTTCTTTCTCTTGATCGGGGTGGCTAACCAGTGTGCCCCTATCCCCAGAATTTTTCCTCACCACCACCCTGAGTTTTTTCTCACCATGCCCTCAAAGTTGTCATTGAGGAAAAAGAATTTTTTTGATAGATAGATAGATAGATAGATAAGACAGACAGATAGACAGACAGACAGACATCCTTGGGATCCTCCACTGCCACAATGTACAGTACTCCAAGGCCTCTCTGAAACATATCCTTTTTTAAAATTACTGACTGCTCCCTTTTATCCATATATTAAATTGTACTGATCACACCTGTTGTGACGCCAAAAGTATTTTTGTGACCACTGCCCCCGAGACTGTTAAAAATGTGCCCTTTACGTTTTCTGGCCACGTCCACTTTTAAACATTTTGGCTGTCCCCACTTTGACATGCTCTCCCCCCCCCCCCAAGAGTTGACAGTGTGGCCTTGACTAGAATGAAGGTCGGCCACCCCTGTTCTAGATCATCTATTCATTTAAAACATTTTTAACCAGCCTCTCCTCAGTGTGAAGTAGCTTGTTACGTAACAGAATCACAATTTTGTAAGTTAATTTTTTCCCTCTTTTTTCCAGAAAGGAATAATTGTGAAAGCAAATAGTTCACACACATATTCATAGTCAAATACATTCTTTGGTTTTAACGCAGATTCAGAAACCATTCGGCTTCCTTATGAAGAGGGAGAATTGCTTGAATATTTGGATGCAGAAGAGCTGCCTCCTATTTTAGTTGATCTCCTGGAAAAATCACAGGTTTGAAAGACTTTGAAATGGTGTTTTTGTTTTAGTGGTTATGGGGAGGGTAGTGGAAGTAACAGTAACCATATACAGTAGTAACTATATGGGGGGGGGGTTGTCTACCAATGTGGCTGAACCAGAACTTGTCTTGCTATGCTTTGTGAGGCTGCTAGGAGCTGTAATTCAGCAGCCTTTGGAGGACCAAGGATTTCCCCATTCCTGCTGTATATAGTGTATGTTCAACTAACTGACCAAATTCAGTGCTGAAGCAATGATTCTTCAACATCAACTTTGTTGGACTGGTCATGTTGTGCGGATGCCCGATTATCGTCTTGCAAAGCAACTACTCTATTCTGAACTTAAAAATGGAAAGCGTAATGCTGGTGGTCAACAAAAGAGGTTTAAAGACTCTCTCAAGGCAAATCTTTAAAAATGTAGTATAAACCCTTGCGAGCGCTCCAATTGGAAAACAGCCTTTACCAAAGGTGTCATGGATTTTGAAGACACTCAAACTCAGGACGCAAGGGAGAAACGTATTAAGAGGAAGGCACGCTTGGCAAATCCACACCATGATCAGCTCCCACCCGGAAACCAATGTCCCCACTGTGGAAGGATGTGTGGATCCAGAATTGGCCTCCACAGTCACTTACGGACTCATTGTTAAAACCGTGTTTATGGAAGACAATCTTACTCTGCTATGAGTGATCGCCAAATAAGGAGTATATGTTCAACTAACTGACCAAACTCGCTATCCTGTCTGGAGACCAAACTACCATTTGGGCTCTAAAACTATGGTTACAACAAACCACAGTTTGGCATAATGTCTAAACTGAGCACTAGTATAAAATTAAAAATTTCAAAACTTATGAGCAACGCTTGAAAAATATTTCTAACCCTTAAGAAGAAGCACCAGTTTTTACATAATTTGGTTATTGTCCTTGTTAAGTTTAATAATAATAATTGAGTTTTTAAAAAGAGAGAGGAAGTATTCCCAGAGATCTAAAGATCTGTTTAGTTCCAGGTATAAATATATAGAAGTGCTGCTATGTATATTTTTGTTTGCTTTTAAACAGATAAATATTTTCCATTGTGGCTGCGTCATAACAGAAATACGTGACTATAGACAATCTGGTAATCTCAAATCTCCAACATACCAAAGCAAGTACATACTTCTGCGCCCAACAATGCAGGTAAACAACTCGTGTATTTCAGCTTTGGTGTTGCTCTTAATTTTTTAAAAAAACAATCCTGATGCATCGTATTTAGAAATCCTGTACTTCACAAGTAATGAAAGGTTTGCCTCATTTTTCTAGACCTTGATTTGTGATGTGCATTCCATTACAAGCGACAACCACAAATGGACGCAGGTAACAAACGTGGCAGCTAAAGGAGTTGGTTTCACTAGTGTGGTAGTTTCCTAGTATTATGGTATATTGTGATGATAATTTCTGGTGCAATGTGGTCTTCCAACCCCAGGAAAGGCCATTTTGTTCAGTGGCAAAAAGGTCTACAAGGAGATGAATAGGCCTAGGTTTCAGTGAAGTGGCAAGGTTATGTCTGGGCTCTGCTAGAGGTCTCAAATGATTTAATTCAGTGCCATAGATAGATAGATAGATAGATATTTAAAACCCTTCCAGATAAGATTGGAAAGCAAGCATGTTGGAGAAAAGGCTAGTTTAGAGTCTTCCCTGACATCTAACATTCTTTGTGCTGGAAATGTTTTGTATGAAGGAAAATTTGCGCAAGACCCGACCCTGGAGTTTGCCACTTCAGTGAGAATATGTCATAGTGAGTCGGAGGTGTAGACCTATTTTGCATGATTCTGTTTATTAATATCAATATTAGAAAGAATCCAGAACATTTCTTCTGCAAGATCTGTTTGTATTGTGGGAGTTCAAGATCCTCTTAACACATCCCATGCCATTTGGGGGGGGGGGGCAGGAGCTGACCTTCCGGGCAGCTTTGGGGGTTGCCCGTAAAGGGCTGCAGCAGGAAAGAGGAGGCCGAAAAGCATTGTTGCCCAAGTAGAATTCCACCTGACCCCATCTGTAATTATAATTACCCACACGCCGCCCTAAGGTCCCATTGAGATGATGGATGGCAGAAAGGGGCTTGCGTGCATGCTCTGATTCTTTAGTGATGGTCACATGTGCAATTTCAAATTGGGAATCTTCCGAAAATTCTGTTAATAGAAATTTCGGTTTAGATCATTGAAACTTTGGCAAGAACCATAGTAGTTCTGAAGAGAGGAGAGAGATGTCAGATTTTGGGCTATTGTGTTTGCTGGTCCCCTCTCTCAAACACAATCTTAAGTCCCTGCGATATGAAAGTATAATAATCACTTAGATTACAAGTCGAGAACGCCCGTTTCACACTGTGCAGACACTCAACTATCATGTATGTTAAGGCCAAAAATACTGTTCAAATATTTACAAATACTGTTTAAAATATTTGTAACGTGCAGCCAGTCCTAAGCAGGCTTATTTATTTATAAAAATATTTACCTGTTGAAATGGTTTGCCACAATACAACATAAAACTGTACCGTAAACACCATATAAAAAGGTTAAAAACAGGCATCAATTAACCATTGTGGAAAGGTGTACTTTAGTTGCAGGGTGTTCAGCAAGCGTTCAAAAGCTGGCAGAGAAGTTGCCTGCTGTGTACTTGAAAATAAGTCCTATTCAGTTAAATGGGACTTACTCCCAAGTAAATGTGTATAGGATTGCAGTCTTTACTGCAGTTTTAGAACACTCTCTGTATTATAGGAAGACAAACTCCTGCTAGAAAGCCAACTGATACTGGCTACAGCGGAACCTCTGTGTCTGGATCCTTCGATTGCAGTAACTTGCACAGCAAACAGACTTCACTATAACAAGCAGAAGATGAATACTCGCCCAATGAAAAGGTATCGGAAAGTCATAATCTACTAGTCCTTGATTTATAAAAACTCTGGTTGAACAGAATAGGCTGCTTTAATGGGGTCAAGTTATTTGTTGTTAAGTTTTGAAGAACTTCAAAGACCTGGAATGTCTGTTTTCCCTAGAACAAACACCCTTAACATTTTGTTTAGAGCAAAACACATTTGTGATGAACAGTGATCATTTTAAAAATGAATCACTCACCAGCCCCTAGAATTGCATCATTGGATAGCTCTTTGAGTGAATGCAAGCTTTAGAGCATGGGTAGGCAACCTAAGGCCCAGGGGCTGGATGCGGCCCAATCGCCTTCTCAATCTGGCCTGCGGATGGTCTGCAAATCAGCATGTTTTTACATGAGTAAAAATTACTCTGGGTAATTTGGGGGCCTGCCTGGGGTTTTTACATGAGTAGAGTGTATATATGGTATCAGACACACAGTAAATTAGATGCCCATCCACACAGTGCCCTTCATGCTGGATTATCTGCTATGAAAGAGGATGCCTGGCCACTCTAGCAAGCTTGTATGAAAATGGTCCCAACTGCCTGTATTCTTTCCATTAATATTTTCAATATTTTACAGGTGCTTCAAGAGATACTCCAGGTCATCTCTGAATCGGCAGCAGGAGGTGTCTCACTGCACAACACCGCCGCAGCTCAGGTTGTTTGATTATTTGCAGAAAAGAAAGGAAAAGAAGGGAGCCCAGCAGTATGACCTCAAAATTTCCAAAGCTGGAAATGTATGCATGTTTTTAAAAGACAGCCCATTAGATAATTAGATAATCTTACTTACTCTGATAACTATTGTTCATTTATATATTTGGTTTCCTTTTTTCCAGTGTGTGGATATGTGGAAACAGAATCCTTGCTATTTGACGGCGCCTTCTGAAGTGGATGTAAGTTCTTAGATTTCTGGAACATGCCGAGATGAGTAAAATTTGTCATTCCTAGGATTGTGTCCAGAGCTGTCAGTCTTCTGATGGAGCTCTGGCCCAGGAGCTTGTGCATACAGATCTGTACATGCCAATGTAATCTCTCAGCTTCTGAAACATCTTGTTCAAGAAGTTCTGCTTATACAAGCCGGCTGCTAGCAGAACAAGTTCAACACTACCTCTGTTTAGCATAGCTGCTGGTTGGACATCGCTCTTTTTTCATTCTCTTCTGAAAAGAAGACAGATCCCAGTCCTTAAGAATAAATTGGCTAGCTTAAGAAGAAGAACATTTGAAAATGAAAACTTCTAGATTTGAAATCAGATTAATCACACCGTTTTTGTGAGGCCTGTTAAAATAAGTGGACATGTAAGAGCCATTATTTAAAGGATGTATTATATTTGAAGAAGGTGGGATCTGTCAAGATACAAACTGGACTGAAAACATGAGGTTTATAATCATGCCTGTTCTGGGAATTATTTTTCTCCCACTTGTAAGGATCATCACAACTCAATAAACCCTCATTTGGATTTTCTTACCTTCACTCTCTGAACCCATCAGTATGATTATAATTCTTTTTTCAATTATAAGGACATTTACGCTCCTCATCCACATCTTTATTCTGCTCTCATTTTAATTTACTGATCTCTTAACTGTTTCTGAAGGTGGAAAAATACGCCAAAGTGGAAAAATCTATCAAACCTGATGACTCACAGCCCAGTGTCTGGCCCGCTCATGTGAGTAATAGTAGATTGCTTGCTAACCTTTTCGATAATTAAGAGACTTCGTGTTCCAAAAGATAGGAACACAGAGAACAATCAGTACTTGAATGTGTTTAGGTGAGTAAGGGAAGGCTCTAGGAATCATTTCAAATTGTTATTAGGAAATACGGGGAAATGGGTCTTGTGACTTTTTCAGGAGTGCGGTTACATGGCATTGAGAGGTAACTGCTGCTGTTGCTGTTGATTGTGCAACTAAAACCAGCATGGATCTGTAGTCTTCTCTGTTCATGAGCCATGTCTCACGTTGAGCCTCAGAAGCATCTGCCTCTGAATTAGGGTGTTTGATCAGTTAGACCTCCCAAGTCGGTGGGATTGGTAGCAGTTTAAAATGTGATTATTATTTTTTAGCAAATTCAAACCACTTTGTGTACTCCATGTACTTCTCATCAATTATGTGGTCAGTTGCCCTGTGTTGTTTCATTTCTACCACCATCCCTTCTCAATTTTTTAAAAATACAGTTTAACTCAGGGATTTGATTTGCCCCTATTGAAATGAATGAGAAACTGAAACCATTAGACTGTCCACAGCAGCTTCTCAAAATCAGGGTGGGAAAAATAATGACTTTCCGCCCATATCGTGAATCCTATATTTTTGTTGTTAGATCTTTCCCCCCATTTTTGTAGTTTTTCCCTCAGTACATTATTGTGGTGATACCCAAAGTTGGTGTAGATTCATTGAAATCGATAGACAAACTGGGTAGACAAGGATTTTTCCTTTCCCCAAATTGCTAGCCTATATTGAATGTGCCTTGTACGCACATTGAAATCCTGTCGGAGCAGAGCTGCCTTTCTGCTGTTTGGGTTCAGAAACGCAGCAAGGAGGAGGAAGTTTTAAGTCTTTGCTGAATATGAAACTGCTGAGATTAGAAGCATACAGGTCTGTATCTGAGCTGCAGAACAAGTTCTTCTGTTCACTATTGGGACAGAAGGAGTAGGGTAGACTCTTATAAAAGGCATGGACATTTGTAGCTACACTTAGCTGTGTGGTTAACTTGGGTGGCAACTTTGCAGCCGGCGAAGGATGTCACCTGGCAAGAGTTCTCTTGCAGCTCATTGCCATAGCTGCTTTCCTCTGCTCCCTGAAACTGCTCAAATAGTGGCCCATTTGAAACTCATTTGGAGACAGGCTGAAAGGCACTGATACTCTGGTGCAGCAATAAAACCGCTAGTATATTTGCAAAGCTAAGCAGGGACAAGTATGGTTTCACATTGGATGGGGAACCGCTTGTTGAGATTCTTTTAATTTTATTTTATTTGCTTTAAACAAATACAGGTAAATATAAGCAACCAGAATTACAAAAGAGAAATCAATAATAATAATAATAATAATAATAATAATAATAATAATAATAATAGAAAGGGATACAAAACTACAAAGAATATCAAAATACATGGCATAAAACATTAGCCGTTATGGGAAAGAAAAAAGGAGAAAAAGAAAGAAAAGGAAAAAAGAGAAAGAAACGAGCCAAAACACAAGAAGGCTCATCTATTGTACGCTTCTGTCAAGGTCACAACAGATCATTATTCTTATCAATTCTCTGAATTCCATAGAATCCCTCATCTTGGTATCAGGGAACATTTCCCTATGCAGTATCATTCTAAACATAACCAGTTCTTTATTGATGAACCCTTTATTGATGAACCCTTGCATCATGGGGGGTTGGACCAGATGGGTGTCCCTTCCAATTCTACAATTCTGTGATTCTATTCTTCTTCTTCTAGAATTTACTTGGAAGCAAAATTTAAAAATGCACACCCTGCCTCATCTCTCAAGGGCTCTCCAGCTGTTTGCCTCCTTTTAATCTGTGAATTGGAGGGATCTTTTGAAATGGTCTGCTTGTATCAGTATTTCTCTCTTTGACAGGAAATAAAAGATGATTATGTCTTCGAATGCGAAGTTGGCAGTCACCTTCAGAAAACAAAACTGACCATTTTTCAGTCGTTGGGAAATCCATTATACTATGGTAAAATACAAATGATTAAAAATGACGAAGACAATGAGAGCTCAACAAATCCATCACAGTAAGTGGCCTTCATCTTAAATTTTGGAGAAAAACATGTATTTTATCATTTTGGACACATTTATGTGGATTTATAGAAAATGGCATTTCTTTGTTTTTCAGAAAAATAAATTTTACCTGTTTACTATTTGAGTTCTTGAAGAAATGAGGATTAGTGAGGGAAGACAGCTAGCCAGCTCCTTCAGCATAAGAGCCATACTGAGTTAGACTTTGCAGCCCAGTATTCTTTTCCAAAAGTGTTCCGACAAAAATCTCTGGTACAATCAAGCTGAGCCTCAAGGCAACAGACCTTCCCTTGTTGCTCATTCCCAGTATCTAATATTTTGAAATACGCAGCTTCTGAATATAAAGAAGCTTCCATTTCCAGCAATGACTAATAGTTGTTTTATTTATTCCATTTATATTGCATCTGTTCTCCAAGAGAATTTGGATTAATGTGCTGTATTGAATGTAGAATGCAGAATGTTCCACCAGCGCAAGGATTTATTCTGTGCAGTGGAATGTTCTGCTCCTCTCCTCTCTCTGAGCTCCCCCTAATTCTGTTTTGGGGTTTGCCCAACCCTCCAGAACAGGTTTGGGGATGGTATGGGGTGTGCAGGGGGGCAAGGGGCAAAGTCCCATTGTGTTAGTGCTAGCCCAAATATCTAGTTGAATAGTATTGGTGTTTTGCAACTTTGACCTGTTGCAGGACCTTAGCCAGACCTTAGCAGAGCATACGCAGAGTTCCAGAAAGCAATCAGTTGCAGGCAGGATGGACGAAGCAGGAATAAATGCTGCTACTAGTAACTTGGTTACTTATTGGTGTTTATTATTTACAGCAGACTCTACAAGTTACTACAGTGGTACATCGGGTTACACACGCTTCAGGTTACATACGCTTCAGGTTACAGACTCCACTAACCCAGAAATAGTGCTTCAGGATAAGAACAGAAATCGTGCTCTTGCGGCACAGCGGCAGCAGGAGGCCCCATTAGCTAAAGTGGTGCTTCAGGTTAAGAACAGTTTCAGGTTAAAAACGGACCTCCAGAATGAATTAAGTACTTAACCCGAGGTACCACTGTATATACAAGAACAGATACACTGATCTTAACTAGCACTCTCTTAACAAACTCCAAACAGCTCTCAGAACACCACACTGACCAACAACAAACATTCCAGAGAGTAAGGTCATAAATCATTATGCCTGTGTGAGACCTTAACCAATGGAGAAGCTGTTTCCAGGCTTCCATATCTCCAGGCAGGTAACTCCTCTCTGCTCAGTCATCTTGGCTGTCGGCCAACTCTTAATTGACTCTGTGTGAAGCTGCACAGAATTGCATGTAGTCAAAAATCCCAACAAATAGTTCCCCAAGTTTACAGTCCTAATCAACGGTCTAATTAAGCTCTAAGCATTAGTCCACACTGGCTTTATAATAGTGTCCACCTCAACTGATCAGATGTACGTCAACTCTTCTTTTTACCTTAAACAAATCTTTAATTCCTGTATTGTGTCCCCTACAGTTTTCTTATTGGCTCAAAGACAGAGGCAGAAAGGTAAGGGGTTCATCAGTATTTTTGTGATTCATGCTTTGTGATTCAGTATTTTCCATTCATGCTTCTTAGCGCTAGAATTAACATCGGTCCATCTGACCTGCATTTTCCGAGTTTATTTCCCAACTTTGCTGTTTGGAACACTTTGGGCTGGATCCATGGAAGGAGATCCCATGGAAAGGGCCTGGCAGAAGCTGACTTTGGGGCCCTCTCTTGCTTACTTGCTCACTGAAAAGCCACTTGCAAGGGTAGAAAGTCCTGGGAAATGCTTGGTCTGGGGGAAGGGGGAATCCCTAAATATCAGAAGGAGACCCTTAGGAAAGAAATAAGCTTTTTATTGGCCAGTCAAGGGGAGGAAGAGGTAGAAAAGTCAGCTTCCTCCAGCTCACATTTCCATGGGCATTATTCACACTTTTATACTAACAGTATATGTACATTTATTTATTTTTTAAAAAGGACTCCTGGTGGTACTAGGTGAAAGTCTCCAAAGCATCTTTCACTCTTCTTTGTGTCCTGTAGCTGAAATGTTTCTTACATATTACCAAAACCCTTTTGTTACTACAATTCTGGGGAGGGCGAAATTTCATCCCTCTAATAAGGCAAAGGCAATTTGTCATCTAATCGTACTCCTGTAATGGAACCTGACTGCTGTTTCTTTAATTATACAATGCTAACTTCATTAGTCATTTATTGTCTCGCTTTAAATATTTCTTGTTTTGCTAAGAACTAATTTCTCCTCCAGAATCTTATTAGGCAGCTTTCCAAGCTGTGTTTATTTTCTGTTCCATCCTCCCTTCATACTTGCACGTATAGACTTGCTCACTAAAGGTAAAGGTAAAGGTACTCCTGCCCGTACGGGCCAGTCGTGTCCGACTCTAGGGTTGCGCGCCCATCTCACTTAAGAGGCCGGGGGCCAGCGCTGTCCGGAGACACTTCCAGGTCACGTAGCCAGCATGACAAAGCTGCTCTGGCGAGCCAGCACCAGCGCAGCACATGGAAACGCTGTTTACCTTCCCGCTGTAAAGCGGTACCTATTTATCTACTTGCACTTAGGGGTGCTTTTGAACTGCTAGGTGGGCAGGAGCTGGGACCGAACGACGGGAGCTCACCCCGCCGCGGGGATTCGAACCGCCGACCATGCGATCGGCAAGCCCTAGGCGCTGAGGTTTTACCCACAGCGCCACCCGCGTCCCAGCCTTGCTCACTAGCAAGCTTTTATTCCTGAGCAGTCTGCACCCTTTAGCAGTGTGCTTTGAGCAGCTGTTCTCCTGCTCCCAGATCAGCTGTGTGGAAGATGCCTGCAACTAACTGCCATCTCTATGGCAAGACTCTTGCTCCTTCCGTAGCCTTCAGCTTGATAGTGACCCTCAGTTTTCTTTGTCCTCTTCTTCAGGAATGAATTCTGTTCCTGAGATCTATGAACTCAGTGCCATAAGGCCAGCCCTTCAAATGTTGCAGGGCTCCAACTCTTGTCAGCCTCAGCATTTGCAATGGTCAGGGATGATGGGAGTTGTAGGTTTGCAACATCTGGAGGGCCACCATTTTCTCATCCTGGTTTTAGATCAATAGTTATCAATAGACTAGCTTCCGTGGTTAGTGCTGGTCATTTTCTGCATGACAGCATGAGGATTTTTATTTTATATTTTACAGAATTTGGAAAAACAACATGCACATAATCCAAACTCTCTTATTTTCTCTAGCCCTTAATGGTTTCAGCACGATGTTTAGAAACAAAAAGAATCTCTGATAGCTCAGTTTGTAGAGCATGAGACCCTTAACTTCAGGGTGGTGGGTCTGAGTCCCATGTTGGGCAAAAGATTTCTGCATTGCAGGGGGTTGGACTAGATGACCCCCGTGGTCCCTTCCAACTCTATGGTTATGTGATTCTGTTGGGGTTTTTTTTAAGAAAAACCTTCAGTATTCATGGAAGAGTTTCATCCTCTACATGTTACCGTGCTCATCCATTCCCTGGTTGCCTTTATTCGTTATGCACATACCTCATCATTCTGCTGCTTTTTGTACTATCCCAACCCCATCTGCTTCTCAAAATAAATATTGAGCTTGGTAGAAGAGGATGCCAAATTAGACTGCATTTGTGAAACAGGAGAATTTGAAAAAAATTGAGTAAAATCTGCTCATGTCACTTTAATTATCGTTGCATCTTAGGTATGGTCTTTTACTTCAGTTCCATAATTTGTTGATTGAAAGTAATGAATAGAGAAAAGGCAAGAATATAGAAGCCTCTGCATTGTTTTGGTTCTGGAGACGCCTTCACTTAGTACTTATGTGATCTCATGAATGACCTCTGCTTAATGTTACGTTACAGAGTAGTCAATCAGTACCAGGAGCTAGTTCAAAACGAAGCTAAATGCCCAGTGAAAATGCTTCACAACTCCTGTGGATCTGTCCATCTAAGCCAGCTCTCTCCTGGGAAGGAAATGGAAGTAAGTTATTAATGAATGAATTAAATGACACCTTTGTAATTCTTTAAAAAATAGGATTCCATTTAATCTCAAGTTTACAGAACAGGGACAATCATTTTTTTCCCCTAGGACTTTTTAACTGCTTGGCTTTTGGTCCATCCACTTTCTTCTATCTTAAGACTCTGCTTCTCCCGATATTCATGAATGAAAGCCACGAGGATAGGGCTAAATCTGTCCACTGGTGAAATTTTGGCCCCTTTTAATTACATCTTCAACTACAACCCCAGTAATTTGTGTGATAGAACCAAATCAGCCCCAGCCAGCATAGCCCAATGCCCCGTTCTGTTTCCTGAGCAGCCTGAAACATTTTCAGAATGTTGGGAGAGTCGGGTGGAATGCCGGGAACTAGTCTTAAAATAGAGGTACCAGTGAATTAGGGACGGGTGTTTTGCAGAATCAAAAATTAGGAACTCGGGTGTTCGTTCTCCTGTCAAATTGAGAAAGGGAAGAACGAAAAAGGATGAAAGCTGGAAGAAAAGGTTGACATCTAGTAAGAAGGGTTGTTGTTTTTCTGTTTTGTTTCCAGCAGCCTGAGAGTGTGTCAGGCTATATTCAGTCTTCAGTGCTGGGGAAAGGTGTGAAGCATCGACCACCTCCTATCAAACTACCTTCAAGTTCAGGAAGTAGCTCTTCAGGTAATTGTTGGTTTTTTAAAAAAAAAAAATAGTAGGATAAGAGAGCAGAAAACATCACATCTGACAACCAGTGTTCCCCTTTGCTTTCAGATAGTACATGGGTAAACAAGTCTAAAAAGCCCTGGACACAATTTTTCACGGCTCTCTAGTAGCTATGGTGACTCATTTACCAGAAGCAATATGTTTAGTGTTTGGAGGCGTATTACTCGATTCTGGCCAAACTAAGCCTCCTGATGTATATTTTGCTCAAGGAGACTTTAGTTTGATCAGAATCGAATATACACTTCCACAGGTAACTCTAAATATATTACTTCTGGTAAGTGAGCCACCATAGCCGCTAGAGAGCTGTGAAAGTTTGTGTCCTGGGCTTTTTAGACTTATCTACCCATGTACTAGGGACGCGGGTGATGCTGTGGGTTAAACCACAGAGCCTAGGACTTGCCAATCAGAAGGTCAGCGGTTTGAATCCCCGCAATGACGGGGTGAGCTCCCGTTGCTTGGTCCCTGCTCCTGCCAACCTGTCAGTTCAAAAGCACGTCAAAGTGCAAGTAGATAAATAGGTTCTGGCAGGAAGGTAAACGGCGTTTCTGTGCGCTGCTCTGGCTCGTCAGAAGCGGCTTAGTCATGCTGGCTACATGACCCGGAAGCTGTACGCCTGCTCCCTCAGCCAATAAAGCAAGATGAGTGCTGCAACCCCAGAGTCAGCCACAACTGGACCTAATGGTCAGGGTCCCTTTACCTTTTTAACATGTACTATCTGAAACCAAAAAGGTGCGTTGGTTTCCAGATATGAAATATATTTGCATTAGCTTCAGCTTTCCTACCCCTTTGTTTCTCCTTTGTTTCAATTACTGCATATCTTTGAGAGAGTAAACCTGGCTGTGCTTCCTCCCCACCCCCTCCAAATACATTTATAAATTTGCCTTCCTCATCCTTTTACTTGCTGTTGCAATACAGTAGCAACGGCCAACCTCGTCAGCTTTTATTAAGATACCTACCTGGCTAAATCTGCTCGAGGAACAAAATCCCCTTGTCTTAAACTGCCGTCATGCCCTCCTTGGCAGCAGTTTTGATTGGGAAGAGTCTGCCCTCTCAATAGACTGGCAGGTACCCCTTCCACTGGGAAATGAGGTGTAGTCAGGCTTCGAGAAAATGGCTTCCTCCCTCTCTTTGGCCGTGGATAAGGAGAACAAAGCAAAATTAGTCTCTTACCATTTAAAGAGATTTTAACAATCACAGCTCCAGAACAAAGAATCCATCTCAGAGAAAAAGTGCTCCCAGTTAAGGTGTCCACCCATTTCCCCTCTAGTCACTTGCGTCTTGCAACGTGATCTCGCATCCATCATACTTTTTGTGCAGCCACCTCACCTGCTTTACGTGACCTTGGACTGATAGGCTGGACACTTTCTAGCGAGAGAGAAAGAGTCTGTTAGCTCTCTCCCAGTTCTTCTTCACTTTGCTGTTCATCTGCCCCCAGTTCTTCCCAACTTTTGTTTTCAGAACTATGGCCCTCTGCAAATCACTGTTCCAAATCTGTACCTGCTCCACTGCTCCTGGGCAGCTTCAGGATCCTGTGCAGGGGGAGAGGTAGACTCCCACCATTCCTCATCAGAGCTGTACTCCTCAGCCTGGTCTCTGACAGGTGTCATCTTAGAGCAGGCTTCCTCTACCTCGGCCCTCCAGCTGTTTTTGGCCTACAACTCCCATGATCCTTAGCTAGCAGGACCAGTGGTCAGCAGTGATGGGAATTGTAGTCTCAAAACATCAGGAGGGCCGAGGTCGAGGAAGCCTGTCCTAGAGGGTCCCTCATTTTTTATTTTTTAACCAACAAACAAAACAGTGAAAACAGTGAGAACCCCCAGGCAGGTGATACATTGGGTATACATAATCAATAATAACATATTCAAATCAACCATATGTACAATTCTATATACCTTAACACTCCTCCCTCCACAAGGTTTATTTAACTTTTAACATTTTAATTGCCCCAGATTGTTCAAACCTGCCCAAATAATGCAATATTTTCTCAAACCAATCCTCCTCCTTCTCACTGACCTTAAACCCTTTCATTTTATGTATTTTCACAGTTAGATATTCTAAGTTTATAATATTTTTCAATTTTTCCCTCCATTGGTTCACCCCTAGCTCTTCTGGATTTTTTCCAGTTATTCGTTATAACCTGTCTGGCTGCAATTACCATCAGTTTTATAGAGGGTCCCTCATGCTTCAAACTTTGGCACAGGAAGGGGGCGAAGATATTTACATACCTGCAATATGTAGATTCAGGTTACCTTTTGCTGCAGGTAGCAATGGAAGATGTTGCTGTGCACTTCTTATTTTGCACACCTAAAGCACACACTTTAGAGAACAAAGTATCGTATTTTTTGCTCCATAAGACACACTTTTTCCCTCCTAAAAAGTAGGGGAAAATGTGTGTGCATCTTATGGAGCGAATGCAAGGGGGAGGCAGGCAGGAAAAGCCCCCAAGAGCTGCAAACAAGCTCTGTGCGGCTCTTGTTCGCTTTTCCCCAGGAGGGAGAATGGACTGACGCAGCCAATCAGTCCCTTCTCCCTCCTTGTAGAAAAGCTTGCAGGAGCCGCACGCTCCTTAAATGGTGCGCGGCTCCTGTGGGCTTTTGCAGGAGGTGGGGGAATTGCCATTCCCAGCCGGAGAGGCTGCATGCGGCTATGGCACAAGCCAAGACAGTGAGCAGGATAGATCACGCTCTCTGTCTTGGCTTCTTTGCTCTTTGGGGCTGGAGGGGGGGAACCTGGGCTTCCCCCAGCAGCCCCGAGAAGCTCTGGGAGAAGTGGACAGGCTGCTCTTTGGGGCTGGGGAACAATTTTTTTTTTTTAAGCCTTGATTTCCCCCTCTAAAAACTAGGTGCGCCTTATGGTCCAGTGTGCCTTATGGAGCGAAAAATACGGTAACTCTTTTCTGGTGTTGGTTCACAGAACGTAACATGGATTATTTGTGCTTTTTCAGGTAACATTTTTAGTTCACAGCAGTCAAGTGGCCACCTAAAATCCCCAACTCCTCCTCCTCCCAAGCCTCCCAGTGTGTCTCGGAAGCAGTCTCTGGATCTGAATCAACTGAGCATGCTTTCTCCAACCGCCATGTCTCCTGCAAGCTCGTCACAAAGTGAGTCCCGCCCTAAATTGTCCATTAAGTCTTCCTAGGCTTCTTGTGGTATAAACTTCCTAACCAGCTGATTGGAGAATCTAAATGTCCATTGTACCCTAGATTGTGTATAAAGTTTGCATCACTTAAGGCAGGCTGTATGTACTGTATGTACTTCGTTTGCTGTAACTGTACTTGTTTCTCTGTATAAATATATGTATGCACCGTTCGTGTATACGTTCTATTCCGTTTTATGCAAGAAGCATTGGTCCCTTGCTTTGACACAGCCTGGTAATTAATGTGACTGTAGACGCTCCCAAAGTTCAGCCCTTTCTGCTAGTGTATAAACAGTAGCTCGTTTAATGCCTCCTTAAATTTGCATTTTTTTTTTAAAGCAGCTAAAACTTCTTAAATGTCGTCAAATATGGTGCAGTTGTATCTCTGTGTATGTAAATAACATTATCAGTCTCGAGGTGGTGATACAATAAACTACAAACTGATTTTTTAAAACACTCCTATATCGTTTTACAAATCATTGCTGATGATGAAAATGTAAGAATAATTTCAAGACAACACCATTTTGCTAAGTGTTTACTCAGTTGAGTGGCAGCCAAGTTTTAATTTTGGGACAGAATCACTGCATCGCTGTGGATTTTTACCTACTTTTGAAATAGTTACATGTCTCAATAGCTAGGCAATAGCTCGTAAGGCGAGAAAGAGGGAATCGGTAAGAATAGCTCATAGCTGCCTGCTCAGTTCTTTAGTCTGCTGCACAATGTCCTGTCGCTTGAGTGTGGCATAATCTAAATTTGTCTGGGTGGCTCAAAAGGTGTCATTTTTCTGCCTTCCTGTTTTGCACAAAGAAAACCTGCAAGGAAGCTTTGATCAATTTTCCAACCATTTGATTCACACAGCCCTCTCCCTTCTTTTTATGTTGCTAGTGGTAATTGTATAAATCTGTTGCACACAGTTGTTGCTGTAAATAAGGCTTTGCTCACAGCTTCTGGACATTCACATTTCTTTCCTTTCTTTCTGCAGGACATGAAAGCTAAAAAAAACACAAAACATAAAACGAAAACACCTCAAGAGCTTTGGTTTTTTTTGTTTTCGTTCCATTGATATGATGTCATCATGCCAAATTTATGCTTTAAAACACACAAGTGTTTGTTTTCTGCCACAAGCAATGCTTCCTTCCTTCCTTTGCAAATTAGGCCTAAATTAAGCAAGCTGGTTACCGATAACTATTTGTACTGTTCCCCCTGCCCCAGTTTGATCATAGTCTGTGTTTTTTGTTCAGATCCGTTTTTCTTTGTTTTATGACGCAGATGTTCTATTACGTGTGTTGAATGCCTATATTTTTGGCAAGCAAAATGCTTTGTTTAAAGGTAGCTCTCAAAACATTCATAGCAGTTGCATAAGTGTATTGTCAGTGTTAGAACGATTTAATAGGGAAATACAGCGTTGGTGTTCATTTGCAGGATTAAGCCTAATGATATCGTTCGTGTACACCTGTAATTAACAGCAATTACTAACCCTTGCGTTTCGCTGGTTTTTATTTATTTTTTTAAACTGGAGCAAGCTATCAGAGCTAAGTGAGATTCCGCGAACCTTATTTTACCAAAGGACTGGCCTTTTATAACAAACTAGTGCTTTTTATTTTTCTCAATGAGCAGGGTCTGGAACTCCTAAGCCATCTACTCCTACTCCAACCAGCACCCCTTCATCGACCCCACACCCTTCTGAGGCTCAGAGCTCAACTCTGATTACCCATTCTGCCTCCCCTACTCCCCACGATTCAGGCTTCACCCCTCAGCCCACCTTGCTCTCCCCGTTCGCTCAGCAGCACATGTCTCTGAGCCAGGCACTGCCTGTAATGACCATTCCTCTTTCCACCATGGTAACGTCCGTTACTACAGGAACCTCCTCCAACCAGGTCATGGCAAACTCTGCAGGACTTAACTTCATCAATGTAGTGGGCTCTGTGTGGTAAGTTGGTTTTTTGTCTACGGCGCTTCACACTTCTTGGTTGTTACAGTCGTTTTGCCCCAGACTTATGCTGTGCTGATGACACGACACCAGGCTTGAGAAGGGCTTGCCAACCCTCGTCGGCTCCCTGTCTGTGAAAGTGAACGCTTTATGCGCTGCATTCTTAAGTATTAAAAGCTAACCATAATTACCGTATTTTTTGCTCTATAAGACTCACTTTTTCCCTCCTAAAAGGTAAGGGGAAATGTATGTGCGTCTTATAGAGCGAATGCAGGCTGCGCAGCTATCCCAGAAGCCAGAACAGCAAGAGGGATTGCTGCTTTCACCGCGCAGCAATCTTGCTGTTGTGGCTTCTGAGATTCAGAATTATTTTTTTTCTTGTTTCCTCCTCCAAAAACTAGGTGCGTCTTATAGAGCGAAAAATACGGTAGGTGGATTTGGCGCAAAAAGCAAAGAATTGCTAAAAGCTTCGTTTTTGCTTAGCTTGGAGACATCATTCCTTGTTAGATTTGAGAGCTTAAAGTTAACTATTACACGTGAAAAGTGAAAAGACCAAGCAATTTCCCCTAAAGACGAGTGGCAAAATAAGTTGATTGAATACATAGAATTAGCCAGCATAATGACAAAAGTCAGAGATCAGGGTGAGACACAGCTGAGGGTAGATTACTTAACGAGACAAACGAACCAAATGTCAATTAGCACACATTTTTGTTTTTGTTTTCTTTATTCTTAGTTGGAAATATAAGTTTAGTCATAGGAGAACTGAGATGTTATAATGTGATTCTATGAATGTAAATTAAAAGAAACCAATAAAGATTATTTGCAAAAAAGAGAAATAAGATAAGATCTATGAGCAGCAGTAATTAACAACCAAGAGAAGGACTAGAATGAAATAGGGTGGTTAAAGAGGATATGCGACATAACAAGTAAATAGGATGTCACGGAGGGAAGAGATGGAAGTCTAGAGGTATTAGGGGGTGATATTTACAATCTGTGTTGAAATATTGGAAATTATAATAATAATGAAGAAATAATTTATTTCAGCATTATTCTCACTGTCATTGGAGTTGTGTTTTAGGCACTTTTTCATATGCTCCCTAATGTGGAAGAGTTCATACAGCACTGTGAGAATGTCTAAACCAGGGTTTCCCAAACTGGGGTCTCCAGTTGTTTTTGGATTACAACTCCCATCATCCCTAGCTAGCAGGACCAGTGGTTAGGGATGATGGGAATTGTAGTCCAAAAACAGCTGGAGACCCAAGTTTGGGAAACCCTGGTCTAACTAAAAGATGGCATCTAGACAGTGCGGAGAAATGGACCCATTTCCGATTTGTTTATTTTAGAGCAGCAAATTTTACTTGCAAGTTTCAGTACATATTTTTTTTCTGAGTAATAAGACATAATAAAATCAGCTGGTGATTGAACTATATAACCTCAACCCTAATGATGCAAAAGCATATTCACTCAGTGCTTTTCCAGCTGCACTGGCTCCCGGTGGAGTACAGGGTCAGATTTAAGTGCTGCTTTTGACCTTTAAAGCCCTTCACAGCCTAGGACCCTCGTACCTACAGGACTGCCTCTCCCACTATGCCCCATGGAGGACCTTAAGGTCCATATATAGCAACACCCTAGAGGTCCCGGGCCCTAAGGAAGTTAGATTAGCATCAACCAGAGCCAGGGCTTTTTCAACACTGGCTCCAGCCTGGTGGAACGCTCTGTCTCCTGAGACCAGGGCCCCGCGGGATCTGATTTCTTTCTGCAGGACCTGTAAGACAGAGTTGTTCCGCCTGGCCTTTGGCTTGGAGTCAATTTGATTCCCTCCCCCTCTTTCTTTTTTCCTTTCTCCTCCTGTGATGAGGCTGCATTTTAATGTTTTAATGTTGTATTTTAATCTTGTTTTTAAGTTGTATTCATTCAACTTGTTTTTCTTATTGGTTGTTAGCTGCCCTGAGCCCGGCCTTGGCTGGGGAGGGCGGGGTATAAATAATAATTATTATTATTATTGTTAGATACCAAAAACGGTACTTTGTGCTGTTTTATGACATTCTGGTCTCATGCTTGCTCATTTCCTTTTGCACAGTGGAGCGCAGACATTGATGAGCGGCTCAAACCCCATGCTGGGGTGTAGTACTAGTGCAATAACCCCTGCAGGCCTCAACCTAAGTGGCATTTTACCATCAGGAGGCCTGGTGCCAAGTGTGCTGCCTGCTTCAGTGCAACCCTCCTCACAGCCAGGTCAGTAGGAAATTCCATCTTGGTTGAATGGGAATGGCACAGTGTGGGACTACTTCCACTATAATGGGAAAAGTCATGGAAAAACTGAATGCAGTAGTTGATTGGCTCATTAATGACCCGTGTAGTCAGTGATAAAAAAATTAGAAATTACTTCTGGTTACAATTGATAGCATGTAAATTAGCCATCTCAAGGGCTTTGGAAAAATCCCTTTATGCCATGTGACTAAATCTCCTAAATACGGTCGTTCCTTGGTTTTTGAACAGCTTAGTTATTGAACATTTTGGCTCCCGAATGCCGCAAGCCCAGAAATGACTGTTCCGGTTTGCAAACTATTTTTGGAAGCCGATCATCCGATGCAGCTTCCTGCAGCCAATCAGAAGCCACACTTTGGTTTCCAAACGTTTTGGAAGTTGAACGGACTTCCAGAAAGGACTTGGTTCGACTTCCAAGGTACGACTGTACTGTAAGAAGTTCATGTATATATGTTGGCTACCTTTTTTCTTTATTCGCCATTTCTCCTTGCCCACGTCAAATCTTAATAAATTCCAGAAGACAGGTTCCTCTTTGCATGATAATGTAACTTACAGCAGGTCTTTCTCAGTGTTCCTCCATCTGCTGAGATTAGACAGGCTGTTGCCAAATAGTGGGCCTTTAAGTCATGGCACCTGGGTAATGGAATTTCGTTCCTAGATTGGTTTGCCCGGTGCAAGTTTTAAACAGAGCTTTCAGTGCCAACTAAAATCAATCTTGCTTATCTAGACATTTAAATTTGCTGCATTGGTACAGTATTGGCTGCTGTTTTTAAAGTTTTTCACTTTTATCTGTCACCGTGCAGTCTTCAGTTTTGCTCTGTTGCGGTTTGTTTTCTTTCTTCATTTATTTAAGAGTTTTACGTACCACCCTTTAGAAGTTAGGATGCAGAGTACCTTACATCAACAATAATATAAAACCATACAACAGAATAAAAATCAAATATAATGAAAGTAATTCCATAACTTCCTGATTTGTTTGGTGTTTTATTGATCCATGATTTGTAAGCTGCCACACATTTTGATCTATCGGGTATAAATATATCAAATAAGTATTAAATATATGATTTGTATGCTTGCTCTCCTCCAGACTTCAGAGAGAAGGCACTGGATTCAGAGTTTGGGTGCCATTGTTCTGTGCATTGAAACCAGATAATATATGAGAGGTTCAGTGCAGATGCTCTCAACCATTCTTCTGAGCCTTAAGATTGTGTTGTTGAATATATTTAATAACCAGATTTTTTGTCTCTTTTGTTGTTGTTCTAAATTTTAGCTGAATCAATGAGACAGTTTTGAGAAAAGCTTTAGTTTAATCCGAAAGGGGCGAAATATTTTTGCTTTTATCAGCTGCTGTTGTTTTACTATTACTCAGTAATGCAATTCTACCTCTAGTCTAGATGTAACTGAAGAAGGGGGGAAATCACAATGTTCTCTTAATCTCAGCAGGTGGCCCTTTTGGCTTAAAAAATGCTCCAGGCGTTCGCCCTTTGAATTTGCTACAGGTAATATTGTATGGTGATGTATGTTGTCCTATTTTTCTATTTTGATTGGGAAATCAATTCTTTGATTCTGGTTTTGTGAGGGGCATATTAGATGTGAATTCAGATAGCTCCATCCCCCTTGACTGACAATTAAGGACATCCAGGCTGTTGAAAATATTTCAATTTCACATCCACAGATGGTTATCTGTCTCCCTTGGCGTATAGCAATAGGAAAGCAAATGATAAGAATGCGATAGCCATGAAACGTTGAGGACATCAAAACTAGAACTGCCTGTTCTTTGGAGACCTGGGTCTCAGAATACAGTTCTCTATCAAAAATTTACAAATCAGGAGGCTCTTGCCCACTTGCCACACTGCCCTTGCAGTCACCTCTGTCCAGCTGTTTTCCAGCCAGCTTGGGAAGCTAGACACGTATTTCTTTACTCTGCAAGGAAAAATGGATAGGGGGGAGCAGTTGAAGTGGAAATTTAGCAAGCTAGGTTAAATGCTCTTTCCAGCATTTCTTGAAGTGCAAATATTGCAGCTTTTGGCAGAGATTCAGGTTCTTCGGGGGCTAGGCTGGACATACAAGTATGAGCAAATGAGTAGAATGAATTGTGGTCTGGCTGACAGTGACTGGGTGAGCAGGTTAGACTTTTTTGTGTGTGGCTGCACAAAACATACTTTGTTTTCTTTGCTTTTGGCTTCTTTCCTGATTGTGATTTTGATTTAGATGCACCACACTAGAACCCCCCCCCCCAAATTTTGTTGAAATGGAGGAGGGGACTTCACTAGGAGGGGTGCTATTGTAGCAAGTACTTTCCTGCTGACACCATTCTTGAAAACAGCAATACTTTTTTTTTGGGAAGCCACAAATGAAATTTTCAAAGAATATTAAATGTCATCTCTGTCTTGGTTGTGATGTAGCTTATCATAGGAGAATGAGGCAAACTGACCTATCCCTCCCTTGTCTTTAAACCTAACAGCTTCCAGGTGGCTCCCTGATTTTCAATCCCCTCCAGCAACAACAGCAGCAGCTATCCCAGTTTTCATCACAGCAGCCTACAACATCTAGTCCTCAACAGCAGGGAGATCAGGTGAGGCATTCCTGTTGAAACTAGTACAGTGGTGCCCCGCAAGACGAAGGCCTCGCAAGACGAAAAACCCGCTAGACGAAAGGGTTTTCCGTTTTGGAGGCGCTTCGCAAAACGAATTTCCCTATGGGCTTGCTTCGCAAGAAGAAAGCCCATAGGGAAATCTCCGGGGACCTCTTTTAAATGCTAGCGGTGGGGAGCAAAGCCTTTCCCCCCCCTCCGGCCTTCAGAAGAGGTCCAGGAAGGCCGGCGGGGGCCGAAAGGCTTTGCTCCCCACCGCCAGCATTTTAAAAGCAGTCCGGGATAGCAGGGAAGCGCTTCCCGCTATCCCGGATGGCTTTTGAAGGCAGGCGGCGGGGGGGGGAGCAAAGACTTTTGCCCCCCACCGGCCTTCAGAAGAGGTCCTGGGCCTCTTCTGAAGGCGGGGGGGGGGGGGGCAAAAGTCTTTGCTCCCCCCTGCCTGCCTTCCGGGAGAGTGGAGAAACGCAGCGCTGCGTTTCTCCGCTCTCCCGGGAAGGCAGGCAGGGGGGACAAAGACTTTTGCCCCCCGCCCGCCTTCAGAAGAGGTCCAGGACCTCTTCTGAAGGCCGGTGGGGGGCAAAAGTCTTTGTCCCCCCTGCCTGCCTTCCCGGGGGCTTTTAAATCGCCCCGGGACAGCGGATAATTCCTCCACTGTCCCGGGGCGATTTTAAAATGCTGGCGGGCAGCAGCGCTGCCGCCCGCCAGCATTTTAAGATCACCCCAGACAGCGGAGAAGTCCTCCGCTGTCCCGGGGTTTTTAAAATGCTGGTGGGCGGCAGCGAAGGCTTCGCGGGCAGCAGCGCTGCCGCCCGCCAGCATTTTAAGATCACCCCAGACAGCGGAGACATCTCCGCTCCCGGGGCGATTTTAAAATGCTGGTGGGCGGCAGCGAAGGCTTCGCGGGCAGCAGCGCTGCCGCCCGCCAGCATTTTAAAATCGCCCCAGGAGCGGAGAAGTCTCCGCTGTCTGGGGTGATCTTAAAATGCTGGCGGGCGGCAGCGCTGCTGCCCGCGAAGCCTTCGCTGCCGCCCACCAGCATTTTAAAAACCCCGGGACAGCGGAGGACTTCTCCGCTGTCTGGGGTGATCTTAAAATGCTGGCGGGCGGCAGCGCTGCTGCCCGCCAGCATTTTAAAATCGCCCCGGGAAGTCTCCGCTGTCCCAGGGGCTTTTAAAATGCTGGGGGACGGCAGCGAAGGTTTCGCTGCCGCCCGCCAGCATTTTAAGACCGCCCCGGGACAGCGGAGAAGTCTCCGCTGTCCCGGGAAGGCAGGCGGGGGGGGGGGGAGCAAAGACTTTCGCCCCCCACCGGCCTTCAGAAGAGGTCGGGGGACAGACTGTCCCCGGACCTGGTCTGAAGGCGGTTTCCATAGGAACGCATTAATTGATTTTTAATGCATTCCTATGGGAAACCGTGCTTCGCAAGACGAAAAACTCGCAAGACGAAAAGACTTGCGGAACGAATTAATTTCGTCTTGCGAGGCACCACTGTATTATAAGCACATACATGCCTCCTTTGGGAATATGTGTCGAGAGATAGTTACTTGTAGCTACATATGAAAAGGACTTGGAATAAGGACAGTCAAAGTCAAGAGTTAACCTCATCAAAGAACAATTGAGCAGCTAAAGCTACCTTAAACTGAATCAAGCCATTTTTTGCTGTAGATTGGAAATGTCTATTTGACTGGCAGTGGTTCTCAGCAAGATATCTTTCCTAACCTTCAGAACCATGCCCCCCAAATCTGCTCCATGGTGTTAGATGAACCCCCAGAAAAGCTGCGAGGGGTTCCATATACAGGAAGAGGAAATCATCATCATCATCAAACCTTTTATTGGCATCACATACAAACAAGGAAGAGGAAATCCTGTTGCATAAGCAGAAGTCCTTGTCCAAATGGGATGACTTCATTAGATACAACCCAATAAAAAAACATAATCACATGCATTATTTGGCATGATACTGATAAGCAAACAGCCACATAAGTTTTGCTGAAATTGTTGTCATGCAATGAGGTTGATTCAAGTGAGAGAGAAATATTTTTTATATCTGGATATGTTAAAATTGCTACTTGGGCAGCAATATCAATTAGATAGTTGTTCACTGTAGGGCATAATTTCCAGAGTTGGTACTTCCTATAGGTAGCTACTCAGAGAAAGTTCCCTGTGAGTAATAAGCTTTTAGAAGTGTTCATAGACTCATCTTATTCTTATAGAAGCTTGCTTTGAACAGGGAAATGGTATGGTGGTCCTTCTTGGATAGCACCTTAATAGTCCACAAATAGACTGCACAGACAAGAGAGCTGGTATAGATGGAACCCTGGCTCCATGCAAATCATGGTTTGCAATTTGAGAGTCAATGTTTTGAGGACTTTTCCCCCACCCCTGCTTCTCAGAATTCACCAGTTTCGCGTTATGCACACCCCACTGTGAACTGTGGTTATGGGTAATCAGTGTTTATGTTAACCATTGCTTCCGTCAGCACCCACAGAGAGAAATACTGTGAATGCTGGAAAGGGGAGATGTCACTATGGAGGGGTAGGAGTCCACATTCCTGAGACTGGCTCCTAATTTACACACTATGGCTTGCAGGAAACTACTCATAGTTCTGCACCATCCTAGAAAGTATTTTGAAATTATCTTGTGGTCCTCATCAGTTATATGGCAGATAGCTCTTGTAATCTTGCTATAGCTAGGAGTATTGTTGTTGTTTTTCCAGAGGAAGATTAAATGCTTTGTGCTTAGGCCCTGATTTGGGGCTTCCCATAGGCAGCTGGCCGTCCACCAAGAAAGCAACGGAGTTCTGGGCTAGGTAGACCATTGGTCTGATCTATCGGGCTCTTCTTACGTTCTCAAGAACATTGTCCAGTGCCGAGTGTTCTGGTATTAACCGCCTTAACTATCCAGGGGTCCGTTACCTTTTTTACCTATTAACCTCCTCTCTCTTTGCTAGGGTTCTGATCAAGCCTCCACGAATCAAGACCAGACCTTATCAGCTCAGCAGTCAACTGTTGTTAACCTGACCGGAGTAGGGAATTTTATGCAGCCTCAGGCAGCAGCAGGTATGTTCCTCAAGCATCCTTACAGGGCTGTTTTGCTGCAAATTTGTTTCTTAACCACTGTTGCCCTGGAGGTCGGGTTTTTTCTACCTGTGCTCTATACCTTCTTTGCCATACAGCATGACACCACCAATAGACTCCTCCTCCAGGAATAGCCCTATCCCATTGGTTCCCTCCATTCCACCAGGTTTCCATTACATCTACTCATAGCTGTCAACCTTCCCTTTTTTTGCGAGAAATTCCCTTATTACAGCGCCTTTTCCCACTGCTATCCCGGATTGTTAGATATCCCGTAGACTGTCCCCAGGACAGGTGAGGCTGCTGATCCCTTATTTTCAAATCTGAAAGTTGACAGCTATGCACCTACTCTGTCTATGGGCTCATTTAAAAGCATTCCAGCACTCCCCTTGCGGCCACCTGTTACTATTGTGTCCATCTTAAAATGCATTTTCCCTTGCAGACCTTCAGTTTATTTACATATGGGTGTTGCATCTTACTGCACACTCGTTTCCCTGTTCTAGCGTGTCCTCATTTTGAATACCTGGAACATTTTCATCCTCATCCCCTATGGAATAATAATCCCCAAACCACATGCTGATGACATGCTGTCCGTTTTCTGCACAAGCCAAGTTTTAAAAGCTGCTCTGCAACTTTTTGATACTCATTTCCTACAGCTTGCTTCTGTTTTGGTTCAGAGAGAGCCCATCCTCTTTCTAGGCTTCCTTGTCCAAAAACATTTCCCAGCGCTTAACGCAAACCCCCTGCACCTGACCACCACTGCGCTGACACAGATCCCCATCATTTCTAAAGGCTTATATTTTATATTGGCTTATATTTTACCTTCCGCACCCAAGTGGGACTGCAGCAGCATGTTTTTTCTATATAAAATGTGCTAACTGCAGCTGCCATTTGTGTGAAAAAATTAACTGATCTAGAGTGTATTCATACTGAAATTGCTAACTAACTACCACAAGTGGTTACAAAAGCCATTGGCAAGGCTGTCCTCAGTGTTCCCACATGCAGTGGACAGGGCTGGTTATTTTGACTGCATTGAATTACATAAGCAAGAGTGCTCCGACTGCATGGTATATGACCTGTCTAATCAAACTGTAGTGCAGAGACAGGCAAGATCTAACCTGTTTTCACCAAACCTTGTCCACTGGGCATCATGTGAGACAGGGATAATATAAAAATAATAATTTATTATTTATACCCGGCCCATCTGGCTGGGTTTTCCCCAACAGAATATTTAAAACACAATAAAGCATTTTTAAAAATTCCTAAACAGGGCTGCCTTCAGATGTTTTCTAAAAAAAACAGATAATTGTTTATTTCCTTGACATCTGATGGGAGGTTGTTCCACAGGGTGGGTGCCACTACCGAGAAGGCCCTCTGCCTGGTTCCCTGTAGCCTCACTTCTTGCGGCGAGGAAACCGCCAGAAGGCCCTCGGAGCTGGACCTCAGTGTCCAGGCTGAACAATGGGGATGGAGATGCTCCTTCAGGTATACAGGGAGACATGGCTTATTTGTGGCGAGTTGAAACCTGCTTGGTTGCTATCTCCCCTCACCTGACAGGCACTTTTGACTGGTGGGCAGGGCAGCCCACCTATCAGTCAACTGGCATACTATGATTCAGAAGGAATGGTCACACCCACTTGTCCAAATTAGGCCACAAGGTTCGAGGAAATAAAACATCTGGGTCCCCCAAAAAGCTCCCTGCATCTACCATAGTGAGAAGTCTTGCTGACTTGTTTTCCTCCTGTGATAAGCCAAGCCTTTAAAAACTGGCAACTTGATTTTTTAAGTTCCTAAATTCATTTTTGAATATATCAAAATTTTTGTTCTTGCCTTCTTGTGAAGACAAGTAAAAGCCATATATTTTCTAATTATTTTGAACGTCTCACATGGGGGGAAAACCCACTGATGAATCATGTCATCATTTTTTTCTTGAAGTGAAATCTCAGCTCTAAAAGGTTTCTTCTTTTCTCCTTCCTGGCAGCAGTTACGCTTCTTGCACCTTCAAATGGTTATGGCGGTGGCAGCAGCACAAGCACCTCAACTACGACACCATCATTCAGGCAGGCAGTCAAAAAACAAAGAGAAGCACCTCAGTGATTCTGCACTTGAGATAGAATGTATATTTAAATTTAAAGGGGGTTTTTAAAATAGAAATATATAGTTTTCTGGGGAAATTGAATGTTGAGGTTATACTGAAGCATGTAGGATTGCATTTGACAACAACAAATCCTGAAGAACAAGATTTATTTCCCTAACAAAAAATTGTGTTTTTTTTTATAAAAAGTCATAATATTTTAAGAAGCAGTTTGCAGTATTGTACATATTTCAAGGTGGACTGATATTTTGAAATAATTGAGCTTTATAAATGTAGTCTCTGTTAGAGATAAGGAGTTTGTGCAACATAGCAAATACACTTTTTACAAATTACTTAAGAGACCCATTGTTTATGTTGGTTGTACGCTTTTGATAACTTTATCCATCAGTTTCTTCACTTCTTTGTGCCGTACTGTTGCCCGGCTGATACAGTCTTGAAGCTTTGTGCCTGTTATTACACTTCCTCCTTAAAAGGAAATAGGGAAAAAAAACCAATGTCAGTATAACATTTCTATCACATTGGCTTTAAAAAAGAGCAGATTTGAGAACTGCCACACTAATGAGTGAAACCTGTTGCATATTACAATTTCATGGAGTAAAGCAATACTTAAAATGGAGGTGAAAATGAATATAGCACTTTGGGGCAGCTATAGGTGCAGTTAAAATATGCTGTGTGTTCACTGCAGAACTGCAGTTTGCCAAATACTTTTAATGAAAGACTGATTAGTTGACCTATCCACAAGGTCATTACAGTTTGGCACCATACCTGGCTTATAAACAGAACACAGTTTGTCTTCTTCATCAGTTACAATGGTTAGATTCCCAGTTGCCAGGTCTTCCTCTTCTGCAGTTGGGTCAACAAGTATTACTGTGCTTTGGAGGACACACAAAAATGCAAAAGTTGGAGTGACTTTATATAAGAGGTACAGACATATTGCTTGCAAGCTATAGGAAGAGTTATGCAGGAATTTGCATGGATTTACACAGTTCAGTGCTATTCTGAGATAGTCTAGTGCATGAGAGTTAACAACAGCAAAGCTGTTTTGCTTGTTTACATACTCCCTGAAATAATGATTAGAAAGTTACAACAGTAGACTAGTCTTGAAATAAAACTAGGTTCTTACAAGAGGGTGATTAAAAGTAATAATAAATTCTTAGAATGGTTTATACAATGAAGGTTCTACCAAGCTGATGGTCTCAGAAACACTGAAGAACAAAACCATCATACAAGAGCTATAACGTGGTACCTGCCCCCAATATTCTCCACAGTCCCGTTTCACATTTAATGTGCTTTAGGAAACTTTGTGGATACTTACTCAAGCAGCACAAATGATGTAGCCACTGGTTGCTTTTTAATAGTTAAAGGGGTCTTCTCTTTGAAGTTAACTTCTGCTAATCCCGTTTCTTCATTTACAGTAACGGCAGGTAAAAGGACTGAAATAACAAAAGCAATTATTGAGAAAGTAGAACTGAGGTCTTCCTTTAAAGAGAGGGGTGTTTTTTGGTAAGGGAGAAATAGGGGCATTCTGGAAGGAATGTGTGACAATGAAGAGAAAGTAATATGCAGCACTATGCTTCTGACTTAGAAGTTTGGAAAAACATAGAAATACTTGATTACTGTGTATTTGTCATTAGCAACTGGAACTGAAGTGTAAAGTAAGATATTTAGGGTGCCTTGGGTCTCTGAAAAGGCATCTCAGGAGCCATAGGATAAACTGGATTTATCCAAAGGTAGAGCTCTGGTGTCCGTAGGGCCAATGTATTAAAAGACCTCCTGATTTAAACAGAACCTCTCCCTTTGAAAAAGAAAGAAATTGTTTTTTCAACCAAAAAGAGAGAAACCACACTTGGAAATAGATGTAGGAACACAAAGTTTTCCTCCATCCTTACCCTGCTGGCAGAGTCTTAAATTGTCTTTGTATCTCCCCCACCTCCTGGGTGGGGGGATATAAATGATCATATTCTTTTTGCAAACTGCAAAAGAGCAACTGGGGGAAAGGCCAGGATACTGCACGGTGCAGGATTTGAGCTAGGTTAGAATTTCAAAGCTATTTGTGGTTTTTTATTTCTATTTTGGCAGGTGAGACTTACAAGACTTGGGACACAAATGTGGGGGGGGAGTATCTGAGAGACTGGGTCAATACAAAGCCGAGTACTTTTGCTTCTCAGTTGGGTTGTTGCTTCTTCAGCTTGCTTGAAGGCTTTGCTGACCCCTTTTCCTGCTCCTCCAGTTTTGACTCCTGTCTTTTGCTTCAAGCTGAAGCAATCCTGTCTTCTCCAGTACGCAAGCTGCCTCTACTCTTACTCACATTGCCCTCTTTAACACCTTCTTTGCTTTTCCCAGTTTCCTGTCCTCCATTCTTTCCAAACAAAAACCCAACGCCTCTTCACTCATTCCCTTTTCAACTTCATCTCATAGCACCTCCTTTTTAACCCTATTTTCCAACCAGGCAGCATTCTGCAGCTAAGGTCAAAATGCAGATCGCTCATTGTCCGACAGTCTCTTGCAACAATCCCACTTGCATTGGGCTGCCAGGACTCGTCCTGCAAAATGAACTCCAGCACCACCCAAGCCTAGTTCTGCCTCTAGGTGGATGCTGCAGTGCCATTCCAATACCAATCAAATCTCAGTATTTTCCTGGCCACCAAATGGCACAGGAACATTCCATAAGCCCCTATGTTCCTGGCTGATGGCAATTCTACAAAGGGAACAACAAATTGATTGGCAAGAGGTATCCACAAGCTACAGTGCATAGGATCATTCGAGATACAGTGGTACCTTGGTATGCATACGTCTTGGTTTGCAAACGTTTTGGATTACAAACACATCAAACCCGGAAGTGCGTGTACTGGTTTGCTACCTTTTTTTGGATTACAACGCATTTTTTGGGATTATGAACAAATTTTTTTGGAGGCTCCATTGTCAAAAGCACGCCTTGGGTTACAACCTGTTTTGGTTTACAAACGGACCTCCGGAATGGATTATGGTTGTAAACCAAGGTACCACTGTAGTTGCTTATTATTGCCGAGATCCTCAGTTTTGCTGCCCAGAGATTTATCCTCTCA